>NW_009951919.1:718518-757528 GCF_000747805.2 Chaetura pelagica
ACTTTTATCTGTGTCATCAGTGTTTAAAAGAAATAATTTATGGTGTGTTTTTTTTTAATACAGAAATTAATACAGTCCTAGCACATAGTAGTAATTCTAAGTTGGGGTGTAGCCTTCAGAGTAGAGTTTGATTTGGGTGTTTTTCATTGTTTTTACAGTTGTTTACTTAGCTGCTTTTTGTTTTAGAGATTGGAGTGGAAATAGGCATTTATTGAAGGCTTTGAAGTCTATAATTTTTTGCTGTCTGTCTGCAAGTGCGTTTCATTACCGGTGGTAATAAACGAAGTTGAAAGAATGTTTATTTAATGATATGCTGTTGAAAAATGGCTGTGTATTAAAATATGTATGATGTTTTTTCCATCTTGTCAGCCTGAAATTAGTGAGAGATTGAACATTTGTTTTCTTTCTTTTTCTTTAAGATCTTGAAAACTACACCAGATCCTTGAGAGAAAACTACATGACACTACACCATGAGTGACAGTAAATGTGATAGTCAGTTTTACAGTGTTCAAGTTGCAGATTCAACATTCACTGTACTAAAACGGTACCAGCAATTGAAGCCCATAGGATCAGGGGCACAGGGCATTGTTTGGTGAGTAATAACTGCTTTATTTACATTTAAAAAGATAAGAATACAAAACAAAATTCATGTGTTCATGCATTAAATCCAGTCTGTACTTTCTCTTAATCTACACATTTTGCTGAATAAGTGTGATGGCTCTTGTGAGCACGTGCCCATGTATTTTTGGCCTTTTCATAATCATAGTTTGTAATATATGTAGGAAGAGAGTGCATTTTTGTGAGAACATGCCCTTATTTTTAAATCGTTTAGATACCCCTATTGCCCTGCTAATAGGTGAAAAGTAAGCAAAATGAGAACACCATATTTCATTCTTTAGTGGACTGAAAGATTAGTGGATAGGCTTACTAGATCTTGGTTATTAATTTTTGTTAACGTTCAGCATAGTGCTTATTTTCCGGGTATAAATATTCTTAAAGTTATGTTTGTTCTAGGTGGCTTGCAGGAATTTAGGGTGATTGTAAGTGTTCTTCCTTTCAATAGAAGCTGTGCATTTCTAAACTTAAACTAGGTATTTGCTTCAAAATGAAGTTAGGGTTGTGTTAAGGTCAACCTTCTGGGAGGGAGAAGAGATCATCTGATTTCTCGACTTGATTTGAGGAGTTGGTGTTGCTTCTGCTTAGTTTATTCCTTTGATATTAAAATGTAAAATGAATATTTTAAAAGCCTACTTAGGAAAAGTGATAAGTGAAAGATTCAGGAAGATGAAAACTTAACTCAATTGTTATGTAGAAGGTATTTCTATCTCACACTGGAAACAGGCTAGGAGAGAAACCAGATACACCTTTTGTATTTATATATTGGGTGCACTTCCAGACTTTGTGCACATCTTTGTTGCAAAGTGTTAACATGTTTGAAGTCTTATATTTAGGATGGACTAACTGCTTACACAAAATTACTCTCTTGAAATAATTTTTTGTCTTCAACTTCCTGACATCTTTTTTCCTTTCTTGTCCTTGAGTTTCCTAAATTTTGTAGTGAATCTAATTTTTCTGTCCCAGCAAATTTATTTTCTCCTTCAATGCAGCAAAACCATGATCTTATAGCTAGCACATATTTGTGTTGGTAAGTTTCCTTATGCTTGCTGTTGAAGAAACAGTTGGAATAAGTTTGTTACTACTTGAAAATTCCTGTTTAGAGAAAAGTAAAATGGAACTGACAGAGCAAGTGTCCACAGAAGTAGCACATTGCAGTTCAAAACAAAGGTTTTTTGTCTACAGAAATTATTTGTGATTTCCTGTATTTTGGGTCATAATGTTTTGTTAATAATTTCTTCATGTTAATATTAAATATTTGCTCAAGAGGCAGAACAATTACAAGTGCAGTGAAGAGTCTACTACAACTCACTATAACAGCGATTCCAATTTCATCATATGGTGGGGTAGACATTGAGGTGCTTCCATTATATCAAATGCTGAAATAAGTTCTAGACATTCTGTTAGTAGCCAAGGTGATGACTGGGTGGACTCTGGCAAATCTGCTTTTTAAAAATCTGTGCCTGAAACAGTTGCCATGATGAGAAAATCTCTTGAATTCAAATGAGCAGGGATGGGGAAAGAAACTTATCAGCAGCAACTATATTTTGTTTACTTCTGTAAAATTACATGATATTTAGGACTATGGTTGTGGTAGCAATACAGGTTATCTTCTGCCCTTTTTTTCTTGGTAAATTAAATACGTGCATGCTCACACAGTATTTAACCAATTGTTTGTTTTCTTCTACCAGACTGTTTTTAATTCTTCCCCTTGGATTGTGTAGGTAACAGACAGCTTCAGGGTTTGTTTGTTGACCTCAGTCACTCCCATGTAGATGAGCAAAATAAGAGGTTCAGGTGGAGTTCCTCATACATGCTCAGGCTGAGCCTGATTTGTTAAATAACAAAGGGACACTTCCTCTACATTTGTTCCTTTGTTCAGTGCCAACCTGGGATTGACTTGCACAGCTACTTCCTGCAGACCCTGTTGGTTATTGATGTTATACTAGTTCCCAGGTGTAGTTAGTCATTAACATCTGCCAAACTTTTTAATTTACATAAAACATTTTGGTGACGTGACTACTGAAGCATCAGTGCTTTCATATCTGGAAGGAAAATAATTTCTCCAATTGTCTTACTCCAGTTGCCTTCCTCCCATTTTGTGTATTGTTTGGCACAGACATAAAGGCTTTAAATCTGAAAGTGATCAAATCATTGAATAATGAGTGATGTATTGCACAGAACTAAGTTGAAAGAAATGCTAGCAAGCTTTTAGTGCAAGTGGCTCATGGATTCAGATTTGGGACATGCCTCCACAGCACAACATCTTGTGGGTTTCTGGTGTTTTGTGGTGACATCACTTCTTCTGGTAGGAAAAGCAGTGGTTTGCTGTTGATAAACTTAATATAATAACTTCAGTATTGTTATCACAGAGGAGATGGATTTTTTTTTCAGGAGTACTATCGTATGATGGTCCTTTTAAGTCATATTATACATATCTTGATGAGGTAGGGAAGGAGCTTAAATGTGCTTGGAAAAGATAAGAAAATAAGAATTGTCTTCTACACTATGAAAATAACATTACATGAAAATAATGTGGAATCTATTTAAAACTGGAACTGCTTAGAGAGTGATGTTCTAGAGTATTTTGTGGTATGAATTCACATATATTTTGCCAAATTGTCTGTGTTAATGACGCATTTTTCCACTTTCATCTTGGATACCTAGATAATTGAACTTCAGCTTTTTAGAGCTGTTAAGGCAAGTTGACACCTGCACCTTGAACTGCACAGGGAAGAAGCAAGCACAACTGAAAATCAAGATAAAATCAGAGGTCATGTTCATTAGTGGTCATTTAAATTCTTGTATTGCCTTTGAAATCTGAGTTTTCCATATTTCTCAATTCTATGGATGTTATTTTTTTTCTAAAACCAGAAGATGAATGTAACTTTCTGCTAGGCACTACAGTTGTTTATAATTGTAAACTACCTGCATACAGGTGAGTACTGATGCCTGCAGAATGGATCACAGAGACATGGTTGTGATTCTTCTTTAGCAAAGAGAAATTTTTATTGCAAATCCTAAAGGATTGTCAACCAGCAACAGTGTCCAAAAATATCCCAGATATACAGTTAGGCAATTGAATGCTTCTTGATTTCAAATAAGCTTGAAATATTTTTAGATCCTGCAATTTTGAATGTGAGTCTTGAGTCAACAGATTTGGTCTTAACACAGAAAGGAGGGCAGGAGGAATTCTGTTGAGTGCCAGTGGCTTCTGTTTAACCTATTTATATTTATTAAAGAATGTGTAGATTTTAAAGGGTGTTTGGTTTTGAAATGAAATGTAGTTAATATAATAGCTCAGTGGTTGTACTTTGTCTCAAATCTTGTTTTCTTTCCTCATTCCTGTCTCCCTTTTGCCCCTCTCCTCTCCCTCAAACAGACTTCAACTTAACTTACTTATCTTTGAAACCTTCTAGTGCTGCATTTGATACAGTCCTTGGAATAAATGTTGCTGTGAAGAAGCTGAGTCGTCCTTTTCAGAATCAAACCCACGCCAAAAGGGCTTACAGAGAGCTTGTGCTTTTAAAATGTGTCAATCACAAAAATGTAAGTCTGGCTTTATATTTCTCTCCCTCATTACTGTAAATTGTCAAAACAGCTCGGGATTTGGTCTCTTATTTGCTGTTTCCAAATTAATGGAAAAATAATGAGAGATGGGAAGGTTTCTCTATAGGTGATGCAGGTCTCCACGGCGGATGGTTAAGTTCTTGGGTGAGAGGTCTGGAGTATGAAGTGCCAGAAGGTCTTTGCTGCCTTGTTGATATAGGTTTGCCATCAGTGTCAGCTTTATAGAGCTGGCCTTGCTGTATTGCTTTTTCCCCTTTAAGTCATACTGCAGCAGAGCCTGCTTGGCAGTGGGTTTGTTTGTGGGTTTGGCTCTTGGAGTGGTGCTTTAGTTAAATCTCCTGAGCTTAAATGAGATTTTTATTAAATACAGTGTTTAGCACGTGGGGTTTTGCAGGGGTGCAGCTTTGTTTAACAATTTATTGGTAAGCAGAAGTGAAACACTATCAACAATACAAATATATTCTAAAAGCTTTAAACCTTCAAGTACAAGAAATAAAGCTTATGTGACTTACATTCTGATACTGACATGAACTAGAAACTTCCTGGGGTCAGTCAGCCTTTTAAGATTGATTTTCAAGTCAGCTTTTGGTGAAGTTGGAAGGTAACAGAATAAAAGCAAAGTTTTTATTAAGGATGGCAGCAGAGTAATTTTAGCAGGTCTGGAAATGATACATCATAATCTAAGTTTAATGGGGTGGTGTGGGGCATCTCTGTGTACATGTTGTTGGGCAGCCTTGGCTGAAGTTCACTGCAAAACGTGACTTAAAAGTAGAGATTCATATTTATGGAGAAAAAATGGGATACATTTCAGGCACTGAGGAGGGAAATAAAATGTCCCATGACTTTAAAGAGAAAACAAGTGGGTTTGTTCTGTTGTGGTTCCACTGACATACGTGCTGCAGTTTTGAACTGTTTGTGAATTGGCAGGTTTTCAGCATGTGAATTATGTGAAGCCAAGTAACATTCACATTGTATGTAGTAATAGTGTGCATTTGATTTTCAGTAGTAGCTTCTGCAGTAGTGGATTTTCATGTGAATTCAAGTGGCAGTTCCTTCTAATGTTTGTTTTTATTTTATAGATAATTAGTTTATTAAATGTATTTACACCACAGAAGTCACTAGAAGAATTTCAAGATGTGTAAGTACTAGATTTTTGCTTTCATTTTCCTTACAAATACTGGCCTAAGCCCTGTAGCTCTATTTCCACTATCCAACAGAGGGTAGCTAAAAGCTGAATTTAGCCCATAATTACTCTCTATTTCTAGAGTTATTGCAGAAATACCAAGAAAGTTGTTTCACTACATGCATGAGATGGAAGTGGGAAATAATAAAAAAGAGGCTACTTAGCTGTCATTCATCTGTCATACTTTGCTGATGGTGTTTGCATCTGGTTTGTGTGCTTTGCCCTTTAGCTAAATGGGTCACCTCGGGATAATAACTTGGTCTGGATAACCTGATATAATTTTTTTTGCCATATCAGTTACATCAGCACAACAGTATTTTTGGCCTCAATTAAAAAATGAATATATTTATTTTTGATGCAAGCTATGCCAGTCAAGAAAGAATTCCTAGTGATTTAATTGATGGGGTATTTATAGATTCCAGTGAATATTCTGTTGTGGTGTGTGAATGGATAAATTCTTGGGTAAATGGGGAAGTGTGTGTCTGAGGTGGGTAAGTAGATAATATTTTAACTTGGAAATTAATTCCTTAGTTCTTATTGTGCTTTTTTAAATTTGCTTTTTTCTTTTTACTAAAATACAATGAAAGGAAGCATAATTTTTTTTGATACACCTGAAATTCCTGCATCAACTTCAGTCAGTCTTAGTTTTTCATGCTGCACAAACTCAGATTTGTTCTTCTGTTTATATTATTACTGTTTATAAAGCTAGTGGAATTCTAATCTTGGGATAGACTGTTAAACACTTAATTTTTAGTAGTAAGACTATCTGAATAGATGGTCATTTAATCTTGGAACTGTGGTCATTCATGTTTTGTTGGTTTTTTTTTAAATCGGAAGCTCTTTGACACTTATGTTAGCAAAGTAGGTGACCTTTATTAAACATCTCATGTTAAGCTTAAACTTGATATGAAAAGTAAGACTCAAGTTTTCTTAACGCTTTCTTTCTTGTGCTTTAGATACTTGGTTATGGAGCTGATGGATGCAAATTTGTGCCAGGTTATTCATATGGAATTGGATCATGAAAGAATGTCTTATCTTCTTTACCAAATGCTATGTGGTATCAAACATCTCCACTCAGCTGGTATCATCCACAGAGTAGGTAGTATTAGATAATGAACAATACTCTTTATGAACACCGATGTTTTGATGAAATGGGAGGGAGGCAGGGGGATTTTCATTTCATAAGAATATTATTGAACCTGAAGATTGTTTCTAGTTCAAAGATAAAGACTACATTGTAAATAGATCTTAAATCAGGTTAGCTCTGTGGATTTAATTAGTGCTGAACTGATCAAAGTTTTTGAATTCCCAGAATTTCAAAGTCCTGTGCAGACCTAATATATCTCTCTGCTGCTCTTTTTATTGGTTTATTTTTGTATTTCATGGTCTGTTTGACAGTTTCTTTTGTTTTCTGTTCCTTTCTTTCCCCTATTTCCTGGACACACTTGCCTTTAATTTCTTAATTAAATTTCTTAAAATTAAATTTCTTTCTTTTTTGCCTGGTGGCTGAAAACTCTATCCAGTTCTAGTTTAGTGTGCTTTTCTTTTTTTTCTTCAGGGTCAATCAATAAATCTAATTGAGAATCTGTATAAACTACAACAGATCTACTTCCTTATTTTGGTGAAAAAAGTCTAACTTGAAAATCCAGTGGTATTAGTAAGGAAGTTAACTGAAGTCTGTATCCAGACAGTCATGGTGCTGGGCTTTGCTAAAATTAGGTAGTGAGATGTGTGAGAGACTGAAGTGAGGAAGGCTGGAACTCCCAACTGAACTGCACCTGACATGGCTGGGATTTGGACTCAAGGGGAGACGTAGTATTGACTGAGAAATTTGGGCTCATAGGAGTAAGCAGGGCAATCAGACCTGCTGCTGCTCCAACTAGAGGCAGGAAGTTTATTTGAATGGAGAAGCTGAAGTGGTGAGCATTAGGTTGGGTTAGTTTGGGACCAAAACAAAGTGATCTTTCTGGAGTGGAAACTTGATTAAATGGAGAGATTTGGTTTTGAAAAGAAACCAAGCTAGGAAAGGAACAGAGCTGGGGTAATCCAGAAGGAATGGAATAGTAGGAATTGCATCTAGAAAATACTCAGAGTCTGTGACCAAAGTAGAGTTCAGCAGAAGACTTATTTCCTTCCTAAAACATGCAAACCCATGTGGACTATTTGCATGTCCCCATCTCCTCTAAGAAAAGGGGGTTTTCTACCTGAAAACTTTGTTTGTGTGGTTGAAAGTAAGTCAAACACAAGCAGAATTAAATGTACTAGTACATGTGCAGTTTGTTTACTTGTGATACTTTGTGAATAAATCCCAATTATTCTAGTTTTCCCTAACTCTGTATTCCTTTGGGTCCACTAATGTCTGTTCCCATGAGGCATATCTTCCAAAGTATTTAATTTTTCTCCTCACTCACTGGGTAACTTTGTGTTTTCACATCGTAATTCCGCTAAAATTTGCAAATCACTGTAATGCAGATGGCTTATTTTTTTTAGTACTTCGATGTGCAGTGTTTACCTTTTCTTTATAAATAAGCAAATAAATAAAAAAAAGGAATATGCAGTTGTTAATCAAGTTAATTGGTGGCATATGTTGACTGTGGAGAGGGAGGGGGTGTTATTACTCTGTACATTGATCCTTCCTTAACTGAAGTAATTTCTTGTTAGGATTTGAAACCCAGCAACATAGTAGTAAAATCAGATTGTACCCTCAAAATCCTTGATTTTGGACTGGCAAGAACAGCCTGTACTAACTTTATGATGACTCCATATGTAGTAACACGGTATTACAGAGCACCAGAAGTTATCCTTGGAATGGGATATAAAGAGAATGGTAAGTTGCTGGAGGAATGATTTAAATCTTTTGTGTAAAGTGTACCTGTCTCAAAAAACAGCTACAAAAGGGGGGTGGAGAGATTTCCCCCCCTGCCATGTCTGTTGTTAAAGTGTGTTAATCACAGGATTGGAAATAATAAAACATTAAACTAGAATAATTTTGAAGAATGTAATAGTTTTCTGCTCTGTGTGCTTATCTCTAATTAACACACACTGCTCTTACCCCTGGCAATTGTCACGTGTTGCCTTGTTGCCGTTTTTTTTTCATCCTACAAAAAAAAGTTGAGACGCGTTGGATGATATATTGACAGTTGTAGGGTTTTTTTGTGTAAGCAATAAAATGTTATCAATGTGCTTTTATTCTGAAGTACCTTCTTTAAACAGCCTGTCCACTTTTGCAGCTCAGATTATTGAAATCTCTTTCAGATCCCTGTTGTAAACCACATTTTATGTTCCCTTAAATCTGCATAACACTCAGAGAGGCTGGCTGTGTTATTAAAAACACCACAGCTACAAGATATTGAATGCTGGCAAGGAAATTGTCCTTGACTTGTCTTACTGGGGGTTTTACCTGCTGATTTTTACCCTGCCTCTTCCAGACTTGTATGCCAGTACATACTTCTGCTTTATCACAGGAGGCTTGGGGCTACCACACTTTTTGTAGCCTTGTAACTTCATCTGTGTGAAACAAGGGACTCACAGGACTGTGCAGAGCCACTGATAATGGAAAAAAAAAATAAATCCTTCATTATTGTGCAAGTACAGCAAGTGCTGATGTGGATCAGAGCTTTAGAGGCTGTTCTGGATGGGGAAAAAATACAAATAATCCGCAGGAGTGTAGGAATACAGTGTGAGTGAGCAAATGCATCATGGTGGTATTTAAAAAAACCTCTTTAATCTTTTGTCCTTGTTGCACCTAACATATGATAGTGGATATCTGGTCTGTTGGGTGCATTATGGCAGAAATGGTCCTCCATAAAGTCCTGTTCCCAGGAAGAGATTGTATCCTTCATGATTGTTTCAGAAATGTAAACACTGACTCTATTTCAGAAATGGCTAATAACAGAATTTAGCAACAGTCAGTTGGTGTTGATATGATTGAAAATCCATGCTAGCAGTTTGGTTTTCCACCTTGTTGTGTTTTATTGTAGGTGATAGATGTTTTTGTTTGTTTTTCCTCACTTTTGTTCATGATACTTCATAATTTGATCATTTCATTTTTACTTTCAGTTGATATCTGGTCAGTTGGGTGCATCATGGGAGAATTGGTGAAAGGTTGTGTGATATTCCAAGGCACTGATCGTATCCTTCCCTAGTCATCCTTGAATCCCATCCCACTTCCAACAGAAACACAATTATTTTGACCTGTATAAGTATAAAAGCTTAAACAATATTTTCAATATTATGATTGAATAGATCTACTGTACTATTTGAAATTAGTGTCATTAACCAAATTGTTGACCTTTCCCTTTTATTTTCTTAGTAGACCATATCTAATGTAATTTGTACTGATTGAATCCATAGAATTTACATTAAGAGCTTTAGTTTGTATACCTTAAAAAAGGATACTGCTAGGTTTAAAAAATAAAAGCAGTAAATGTATTTTCTTGCTCTTGTTCTTTGTAGATAAGTGGTACAAGCAAAAGCCTACAAAGTTACTTTTTACTATGCATGGATTTTGCTTACTATTCATTTTGAACAATAGACTCATTTTACTATTGTACAGCTTTTTGCATTTCAGTCAGATTTTTTTTCCGTGCTTATTAACATTTGCTGGATAGCAGTGTCCTAATTGCAAGCACACTGCATGAGAAGTATTTTTTTATTGCTATTATTTATTATAAAAAAAAGTTTTTCTTTTGGGAGGTTGTTTTTTTTTTTGTTCTATGGAAATTTTGGTTTGGGCTTACTTTTTCTGTAAGAGTGTTATTCCTCCATTCCTCCCTCCAATATTTTTGACCCAGGTTTGTCTTGATAAAATTCTGCTTTCTTGTGCAGTAGAAATTGTAGGAATTTTTTCTGTATTAAAAACAAATCCCTTGTACATATGTTTGCATGGCTTAGCCATTGGAGATCTCAATAATACATCACTGGATCACTAACAAGTCTTTATATTAAGTGAACATCAATGATCATTTAATAAAGTAAATATTCTTGGAAGATTTTGATGTATTTCAAAATATATATAGAAATATATAGAAATAATAGAATATATAGAAATAAAATCTAAAACATTTGACTCATTATCAAGTTCTAATTATAAAAATTGGAGCAAACCCAATTTAATCCTTTATAAATAACATAAAGTAGTAGTATTGTAGGACTAGGCATTCAAAACTGAACAGTAAGTAGATAGGATCCAGGCAACGTAATTAAACCGCAATTGCCTTTTGTGGCTGTAGGTGATAAGAAGCTACAGCTACTTGTGATCCAAGAAGAAAATACACTTGAAGAAAGTGTAATATTTTTGCTTGTCACCAAGGGAAAGCTGAGTCCACCACTAGAAGCGTCAAGTACATGTTCACAGATTCCTGGGTATCTTATAGAGGAGGACTTTCAGTTTTAATGCTAAATTTCATGACACTAATCTTCAGCAGTTGATCATGCATTATTTAGTACTACAGATGATTGTTAAATAAGTCTTTTTGTTTTCCACCTTTCTTCCTTTCTATACTTATTGTTTGACCTTTTGAAGCCTTCAGACCAACCTAACACAATTCTTCATGGATGTTATGTGTCTTTCACCTGCATGTTAGCATGGGCTGTTTTGAGTTAATCATGAATTAATGAAGGAAATTTTGTCTATACTTGTTGATGATGCAAGTTATCACTTGTGGCTCTCTGGAGGTCACTGAAGCTCCACCAGTCTTACATTTCAAGGAGTCTCCTCCCCTGGTATTTTACCAAAGTGCACGACTTTACAGGGTTTTTTTCCTCTTGCAAGAACTGTAGTTCTCTTTAATGTGAAATCCTGATAACTGTTTGTGGAAAGTTTTCTTGGCTGCATAACGCCTTCAGTGAGATTGTTGCTTTTCTTTACCTGCAGGATTGATTTGAGAGTGTGGTTTGAGGGGGCTGCTGATGTGCTGGGCCATGAAGCTTCCCATCTTTTTGTAGGTTTATTTTGAGGGTTTTTTGTGTTGGGTTCTTTGGGCTTTTTTTAACTTTAATATTAAAATGTTTTCGTATTTGGGGATTTAAAGCAGGTAACCAAGTTCAGCATGTTGCCTAATGTGTGCCCTTGTCTATATTTCAGAAAGCCAATTCCTATACTCCATAGTTTATTTCCTTGTATGGTGAGCAAGGATTACTGGGATCCTTGGAGCAGTCTGGCTGGACTGAGATGCTCTGCCTTGGCAGGTGGTGGATGCCCTGACTCTGCTTCTGATGGGTGCTATGGGGGATGAACAAGGTCCTGCAGTTACTGGCCAGAGTTACTGGCAGTTGCTGTTGCAGTGGAAATGGGAAATGTAGAAAAACTGGGCACTGTAGGTAGCTGATAATGAAAGAAGGGAAAGCCTAGCAGGACCAGGGTGTTCTTACTGCTCTTTCTGCCCAGGTGGTGAAGGAAACAAACTGCCCAACTGATGCAAAAAGCCTGAGGGTGTGTTCATTCTTTCTTAGGAAAATTCATGCTTTATTGTGATTATAATAAGGACTGTTTTCAACTTCACTTATTCCAGAGTCCCAAAAAATAGGCCAGCATACTGGGCATGGACTAAACTGTTCTGGTGACTTTTGACCTTGAGGTGACCAGAACAGGAAGGGTAGTTTTGCCTGGAGGTTTGTTCACATTGCACACTCTGCATGCTTTACAATGAAATTAAGATTTTCTCCCTGTTTCATTCCTGATAACAGGTTTAGCTTATTTCAAGCCCAACACTATAGCAGGGATATTTTTTTAATGTTTTGGTTTTTTAAATTATTTTTTTCCAGTTCTTATTACTCATGTGGGCTAAGTCATTAAGTTTTTTCTGCCCTCTCCCCAGTGCTCTGAGGTCACAGTAAACTGGACTCTGATTTGATTAGCTGACTAACCAGACTGCTGTTACTCAAAGAAAAAGCATCTTCTTGAATCTAGATTGGTGGAGATCTCACAGAAATCAATTCTTCAGCTTGGGACAAAATTTCCTGATGTATGTTCAAAATGTATTTGTATGTGCTTTGTTTCAGCATGAGAGTTAACAATATTGACTTCTTAATTTTGATTTTAATATAGTTTTTCCATTGGAATATATTCAGTAAGCAAATACAATTTTCAATCTTTGTGCTAGAAGCCTAAAGTCTTAGTATGAAGCAATGACTGTGCATATATTCCTAGTTGTATTCTTGGCCCACTAACTGAAATAAAAACACCTCAGTGTTTTTAAAATGCATCTTAATTCAAAGTGCAGCAAATTTGTTGTTCTGTTACAAAATCTGTCTGTGAGAATGGATAAGTGGAATTGCTAGGTTATGGATTTAGCTATGAATGTTTGCAAGGTTGATGGTTTGGCTCTGCTGGAATTGCACCTTATTTTTATCAGAAAGACTATAAAGTGCAGATCTGAGCAAATTTTATATCAGTCATACTAATGCAGTGTCTTCTCAGGGTGATAAATGAGCTTTGTTGTCCCACCTAGGCTGGTTCAGAGCAGCCTCTGGTATCTCTCTAATGGGTGTCACCATGTCTAGGGGAGATGCCTTCACTTGAAAGAGGGAGAAGGGACAGTCCAAAAGAAATAGGTACAATTTCAACTTGTTGCTTGTAAACACAATTCCCATAAAATATTTCAATTCAGATTTTAAGAACAGAGTAGTCTTGGATTGTTACCACAGTTAATGCACTTAAAAAAACCTCACCTGTTAAAAACCTACGGGAATCTGGACACCTTGTTGAGAAAGCCTTTGAACCTTCCCTAAAGTTGGAAATAAAAAAAAACCAACACACCAACCCCCCAAAACAATAACAGAAAACCTCAGCTGTCCAACCAATTCTCCTAAAAACCCCTGCAACCCAAAGCATATTTTCCTTAGGAGAAAGGCACAGAATTCCTTACTTTGAATGGGATGTGTTTGTTCTTTAGGTTTTTACATGTATTTTTGCCTTACCTTCAAGAATCTTCAGTGTAGATGGTGGGTATAATGTAATCCTGAAGATTCAAGAGCAGCCTTTTCCATTGTTTGGCAGTTGCTAAATAAAGCTTCTTTTGGAGTTGGCATCAAGTATTGTTTTCAATACTGGCCAAGAAATAATAACTGGCAGAAGATATTTAAGCATCATGTGCTGTGCAGCACTTCTAGCCTGGCCTTAAGGTTACAAAGTCTGAGGATTATTTTTATGTCAGCCTAGCTTTTTGCATGGCAGCTCAGGATACTGTTGTTGCTAGAATGAAGTTTGTATTTGTGTCCTTTGTCCAAGTTTTCGTTAACTTTTCTGTAAGTGATATTTTTGTGTAGTGCAGACTTCAAATTCTCCAGCTGATTTTCCTAAAGATATGGTGCAGATATTGATCAGTGGAATAAAGTTATTGAACAACTAGGAACACCATCCGCAGACTTCATGAAGAAACTGCAGCCTACAGTGAGGAATTATGTAGAAAACAGGCCAAAATATCCAGGTATTAAATTTGAAGAGCTCTTCCCAGACTGGATATTCCCATCAGAATCAGATCGTGACAAGTTAAAAAGTAAGGCGAGTTTTTTATATTTTTTTAAAAAAAGTTAATTTTAAATGTCTGCAATACACTTGATTAAAAAAAACCCTAATATAAAATGTTTAATGCTGTGCATGTCCATGTTAGAAGTTGCATGTCTGTTTTTTTTAATTTATGACATGTCCTGGAATCTTAGTAGTAGTCATTAAATGCAGAACTATTTTCCTGTTCCTAGAATTCTGTTTCATTCTCTTGCATTGAACAATGTCTGTTGCTTTGAGATTGGAGAATTCAGGTTGTTACTCTACCTAAGTGTATTTTTTAAAGTTTATTAATAATGTTTGGTGTGTCTTATGTTCAGAAATTAGTGTCAAATCAACTGTGATCCATGTGACAACAGAAATGTTCAAAATTGAGGTTGCTTGGTGGCAGCTGCAGGGTTTATGTTTTGACTAATAGCAAAATACCTTTTAGAGTATAAGATTGTGGGGCTTTGGTACTTCACAGCTGGTTTAAAATGGGGGTGAAGTGAGACTTCTCTAACCCTGTGGGGTTAAAAGTGAAGTGTTCTCATGTCACACCAACCAGTGTAACTTGTTGAAAGGCTTAAAAAATCTGCTGCAGTGTGTCATCTATTCCCAGTATTTGTTTTCTGTGTCAGGCATTAACCTGCACAGCTCTCTCACACCTGTGTTCTTTTCATTTTTACTTTCTAGCCAGTCAAGCTAGAGATTTATTATCAAAAATGCTTGTAGTAGATCCAGACAAGAGAATTTCTGTAGATGAAGCCTTACGCCATCCTTATATTACTGTCTGGTATGATCCTGCTGTAGCAGAAGCTGTAAGTTTGCATTTAAAATAAATTTTAAGTTATGAGTTAAATAACTTTTTTAAAGAGTACATTAAGTTTTAGTCAGGAGCATGCTTGGAACTTATTCTTCAGCTAGCAAAAGTCTTAGATCAAGTCTTCAGGTCAGCTTTAAAGACAGAATTTCCTGAAGAAAAGGTGCTGGAGTGAAGTTGTTAATAGTTTTGAATGTAGTTATTGGTGGTGGTTCCCTTTATTTTATGGAAAGAGCTGCCTCTGTGGTGGTAATCTCTAGGGCTTTTTTAAAAGGGGACTTTATCTAAGGCCCCATAAGGCCTTATGATTAGTTTAATTTAAGTCATGCTTTTAAACAGCCTTGCAGTGGGAGGTAGGATTTAAAAGCAGACTCTGGAGTTGTAAAATGGATTTTATTTGAGGTACAGGAAATAGATTGCCAAAGGTAAAGGTAACAAAATGCTAAAAAAATAGTCATTTTCAAGTCTTTTTAGTTGTGATTGGTTCTGTTAACCTAATGTAGTAGATAAACTATGGATTTTTTTTCTTTGCAGCCCCCACCCCAAATCTATGATGCACAATTGGAAGAAAGAGAACATGCCATTGAAGAATGGAAAGGTAAAAATTGAGCATGACAGATGACATTTATTGTACTAACTTTTATTATTAATGTGTGGCTGGCAGGATACGTGCTGGATTGTGGAGCTGACTGGAACCCACTATTCCAGTTACACAGGACTGCTTGTGCCAATATGAAAATAAATTAATAATGAAAAACTGTTCTACTTGGAGTAAATATGTATAACTCAAAGTGTACTTGATGCTCTGCAGTATCAGTAATCCTTTTGCCCTAGAAGTGGCCATACTAGAGATGTATGAAACAGTAATGGATACTTCTTTAAAGCCACAGCTCTCTTCATTTTTTGTTGTTGTTGAGATGCCTGTATCCTAAGTCATCCTTGATTAGTAAATGGTGGTTTTCATGAAATATTTTGGTTGTTTAATCTATGTCAGAATGTTGAGGCTTTCCTCAATGTATCTGTGGGAATTTTTCTTTAACAGTTAAGATGTTCATGTATGGCTTTGTTAGCAAAGTGAAATTTCCACAAGGATTATGCATGTGTGTTTTTAATCCAAATCTGATCTTTTTTTAATTGCAGTTAATATTATAGTATTGCAGGTATATGTAAAGTTTTGGGGTGGAGACTATTTTATTTTAAAAATATATTGATTTTGGTACATGCTGAGTGTCTTTCTGTTACGCATAAAGAAAACATGTAAAATTCTCTGTTGTTATAGGCATTAAAAAAAAAAACCACAACAAAAAAACCACCAAAAAAAGCAAAAAACCCAACCCCAAACCTATAAAGTTGCTATGACCTGTAACCATGTCACTGTACCTTTACACAAATGTAAATGGTATACAAATCTTAGTGTTTTTTTTGTCTCTTCTCTCCTTCCTCCCACCCTTTTCTCTTAAGAATTAATATACAAAGAAGTAATGGATTGGGAAGAAAGGAGCAAGAATGGTGTGGTAAAAGATCAGCCCTCAGGTTAGTCATTGTTTCAGTAGTTGTCCTGTAAGTGTGACCCATAGTGCTGTTGCACCAGTGAGTGAAGAAATCCTGCTCAATAATCCAGGTAGGCAAAAGTTTTGGTGTGCAAGGCTCTTGGTTCTGATCAGCCTCTGGAAGTCCATGTGCAGCTTTTCATTGTTAGGAAGCAAGCTGGAGGAAAACCTGAGAAGTTTTAGGTGTGCAACACCCTGAGCTGCTTTCTCCCCAATGGGCTCAGTCATCAAATGAAATAATTTGCACCAGGTTTTATCAGCTGTTGCAGCTTTGATGCTTATTCTGTGGCTCTGCAGGAATGAGTCCTTTCCATCCAGGGTTAAATATTGTAAGTTCTCCTTGGTTTAAAATAGTTAACAGTGCGAAGTATTGAATATTGACTCCTTGATGTTCTTTTGGTTCGGTCACTGGAATATTGTGCTGTCTTTTATTAACTGTATCTATTAGATTTCTTGATACTCAGGTCACTATTGACATTATATATTGTGGTTTTTTTCTTCTTGAAGACAAACTCTTCATATTCACCTTGGGTTTTGGGTGGTAAGGAGCTTGGTGGTTGTTTTTCTACTGTTTATTAGTTTATTTCAAAGGATTTCTGTGGGGAAGGTGATGTGCAGAGCCTAGAAGTGGGGTTATTTGTACCTGCAGTCTTGTCATGCCTCAGATTTTATTATGTTTGGTTTACTTAGCACAGATGCAGCAGTGAATAGCAACACCAGTCCTTCCCAGTCATCATCTATCAATGACATTTCATCCATGTCAACAGAGCAAACATTGGCCTCAGATACAGACAGCAGCCTCGATGCCTTGACAGGACCCCTTGAAGGATGTCGATGATCAGGCAGGATTGCAGACTTGACTTTGGAAAAGAGCTCTTGCTTCCATCGGGCTTGAATTGCTTGTAAGTTAATGGAACCAAGTAGAAAAACTCCATTCTGCATGTTCTGCTAAAGTAATGCCTGTTTTTTTACTCAGTTGTTATGAAATTGCCTGCTTAATGTTGTAGAATGAAAGCAAATCAATGTCTAAAGAACAAAAAAATTCAAATTTAGACACTATCTTAGGCTTTTCTTTTTTTCAGCCTGTTTCAGGTGAGCAGTTATATTAGACTTTTAGCCAACAACTTCTCGTAAGTGGGTTCATGAATCTTCAGTCCCAGCTGACAGGCTTCTGTGACACAATGGTTGTTTACATTTTAGTACAGTATTGCTCGTTAGTAGGTTTTTTGAATGTATAGTCTCTATGAAGTATGTTTTAATGTGTGACTGGCAGTTTGCTTTATTTAACGATTGGAGTGTTGTACATGTGAGCTCTCACACTGAACAGGACTATGTTTAGAGGGCAGTTACTCTTCCACATAGCACTTTTTTTTTAAATTGAGCCCTTTCTGTCATCACTTCCAATGATTCTGACTATCTTCTTGTAGAAGAGAGAAGAGTGAGGTTGCAAGAATATAGCCTTTACTTGGTATTTCACTTGAGTATGTCTCAATTTTTTACACATGGGTGGATGGAAGATACAGTGGCTTAATTAAATCTTAAGGAAGGATGAGTGACTTATCTGTGAAGCAAAGCCTACATAGTAGAGAGGGGAGTGCTAAAATGTTCTGTATTTTCTAGCTTCTGATACTGATCCTTTAACAAAAACAGGAAAGGAAGTTGTATCCGTGATGCTCTTCATTCACTGCAAAATCTGGCAAAAGGACAGATGAATTGGAGAGACTTGCAGCCTCAGAAAGAGCTGCATAAATGTTTTCCATTATTTTAATGGGTCCATTCTATCTAGTGAGTAATAAAGAGATAAAAATACTGTAGCTTTGAGTCACTTGTAAATTAAGTATTTAGATAATAGAACTTAGCTGTACTCCCACATTAGGAAAACCTCTCTGTACTAGGGGAGGAAAACATGCTCAATATGTATTTTCTAAATACAGTGGCTGATAAGAGGAGGACATTGTTTGCTGTTTCTATACAGGCTTATCAATACAGCTTTCAGAATCAGTTAATATAAACATGGCCTGTTATGTTGCACAATAGGATGAATTATAAATTGTGTTTGCAGAAGAGTAGGTCTTAAAGTGCTTTATCCTACACCCTTGTGAATTTGTGCACACTCACTCTGGAGCGTGCAGGTGTGAAATTTTGCTAAAGGATCTTCTGTGTGTGCATGTGTGTGAAAGTAAACTGTGTAACTGCAAGAGTAATGGAGATTTGCAAGATGAGGTAAAACACCACTTTCTTAAAGGCACTATATTTAGCTGTTGATCCAGATATTCTTGACTTGAATATATAAATAGAACTTACAAAACCTACTGGCCCAGCCAGCCACTGCATATTTCTCTTGTAAAAGAAAATTATCTGTTGTTTCTAACCTTAGGATTTGAAAAGCAGTGATTTTTCTTCATGCACACTTTTATATTCAAATTGTAGTTCTTTATAATAGCTTGATTTGCTGTAGCAAATACATTAAGGTTTCGCTGTCCCAGAAGTTTAAAAAAAAATTACCGAAGTACTTAACATCATATTAACCTGATCATTATCATCTGGAATATTGCATTTTAAAAATTCTCTTTAATTGAATTGCAGGATATTTGGGCTTGAGTTTTTTCTTGCTGTTTGGTTTTAAACCTACAGATATCTTAGTTTATCTTTGAATACTGACCTGTGTGAAATATTTTTAGTGCATATTTATCACTGGAAGAAACATTTTAAAATACTTATTTACCATACATGTAGCACAACAGGACAGGACAGTTCTTTTGCATTTTTAAAATCCTGATTTGTGTAAGTGAAAATAACTAAAGACACCTATTAAAAATGCACATTAGTGATTCACTATGGCAGGAGTCTGCTGGGTTTCATTTTTCAATATTTTTATCTACTTCAACTGAAGTTGCACTGTGCTGTGTTCATTTTAACAGTTACTGCTTTAGAAGACTTAATGCAAAAATAAGACTTTTTTCATGTGTTTTGGATATTCACAGAGTTGAATTTTTCCTGTTGGACTTGGGTTGCTCAGAACAAGGGGGAGTTGGATCAGATGACCTCCAGGTCTCTTCTAACCTAAGAATTCTGTGATTCAACTTGTCTTTAAATGTTATTTTTTAACACAACTGCCCTGTCTCCAGGGTCTGGACTGGTATCTGACCTTCTCCCAGTACAAACTGTTAGCTTGAGTCTGTTCTCTTGGAACAAAAAAAAACCCCTGAGATTAACTGAGCTTATTTGTAAATCTCTTTGTAGGAAAAGCTGTCTGGTATCTTAATTTTTTTCATGTCTTCTTGCTGTGGCATACATTGAAGCTTCAAAGCCTTACAGAAATGTTGCTGCTTCAGAGCATGCATGAAATATCTGTGAATATTGTGGATTTTGATTACAGTAGAATTCAAACCCAGTTTGCTAATAACCTGAAATGAGCATGGGGCTGAAGAAGGCCCTTCTGCAGGTGGGAGTCAGTGAAATGCCTGCAGAAGAGGTGCCTGCAGGAGCCCCCACCCTGTGTCAGTGCACACTGTAACCACCCTGCATGCAGATTGTGTTCCTGCAGCTGCATTCCTGGCTGCAGGTGAAGTTCAGTGCCACCTTTGTCAAATGGTTCCAATGCCATGAAAACCTCATCAGTTATGGAACACAAAATGCACATGTTTAGAGAGTCTGGTGTGCAATATAATCCCTTTTATTCCTAATACTAAAATAATGTATGTAAAGTGAAGCAATTGACCTTTTTTTTTTTTTTTTTGCACTTTGGCATTTATAAATATTTATATGTATTTAAAGATTAAGAATATGTGAGTGTGTTTACACATATATTAAAAAACCTTCTCAGTTTTGTAAACATGAATGTTACTTTTTCTTGATGAGAGACTTTGTATAGTGTTAACACTACTGCAGTATACATAGACAATTTATGAAATACAACTAAAATAAGGGGTGGTCAACATAGATACAATCTATCATCTTAACTGCTCACCTGAAAAAAAACCAAGAGGGATCTATGGCTATCAATCAGACTATCTACCAGAAACATTATGTTAAATATATGAACACTGAGTAGCTGAATGGCATTGCAGAAATGGAGTATGTTTTAAACAGCTCATTTCATCTGTGCTTGCACCATTGTTCCTCAAAAAGAAATCTTAGAAGCTTGGTGTTTTGACATCTGGATAAGCAGCCTGTAAGTGAGCTCTGAGGAAGTACTGTGATACAACCAGTCTAGTTTTCTGTGGAAAAAGATGAGAAATGAATGTCAAAAATAAGGCTTTGTCTGCATGGATCATACAAAATAAGCTAGTCCAATGGCTGGAAGCTGGTGTTTGCAAACAGCCTTTGAAGTTTTGTAATGTTTCCAGTAAGGGTTTGCATTTCCTTGTCAAAATAATAAAAATAAACTCAATGTTAGCTAGAAATTAACCAATTGGTTGGTAAATTTCAAAACCTGTTAGGAACCAAAGGGCTCTTGAGATTTTCTTTGTCTTTTTGAAGTCCTAACAGAGCAGATGTGTTTATTCAGAATTAATGTTTAAAAAGTAAGTAATTTTTCTTTCCTAAAGGAAGGGCCTTAAATGCTAAATCAGTTTCCTTTTTAGATCTGATATTATTTGGCTTAAAATTATCATCTTGTGAATGAAGTGAGACTGTCCTGGTTTGAGCCAGGAGGAAGCCAATTTTCCTTTTACTGACTTAGACATTCAAAATACAACTGACACCCAAGGGGAGGGGGGATGACCCTTCTTTTGACAGAAGTGCAGTCCTAGTTTGGTGTGTGCTGGAAGCTCAGATGTCCAAGTGCAGACAGATCTTTACTGAGCACAGTGTTGGTTGGAGTCCCCAGTTTGCCTGGGGGTGCTGTAGGGATGGTCCCACTGGAGATGGAAGTACTTTTAAGTGTGGTGGGGGGTAAATGCTGAGCAGCCTTTGTCTGTATATTCTACATATGTCACATGGATTCTATCAGGGCTTGATGCTAAACTTCGTGATACCATATACTGGGAACTAAATTCTTTCCTGGGATGTGTAATTCCTGCTCAAAACTGGTTTTGATCCAGGGGCACTTGCACCCAGATGCAGAATTTGGACTTGAGTTCCTGTAGATGAATCTAGTGAATTCTTTCATTTTTCAGAGTGTCTGATTATTTTTTTTAACGTGTTGAAATATGTCAGGAAATAGTGTATTCTGGCTCATTTTTACATGTATTTCAAGTTGTCTTTTACATGAGTGATAATGATGCTCTAAAAGCTTATAACACAACTTACCCAATCAGTTTTCTTTTTTGCCTGCTCTGCATGCTAAAAATACCTGGAGCTAAACTAATGTTTTAAGTAAACATCTTTTGTCATCTTTGTGGTGGAGGAAAGTAGAAAGAGAACCATCATTTCTGTTTATGTTCTATAAAAAATCACTATTTTTGTAGCTAAAATTTTAGTTGTTTGATTTCAATCCCACAGTGTTGCTTTGTTGGGTATAATTTTACCTGGGTCCACTATTTCAAACAGTGTAACAAGTCCAGTATAAAATTGAACTATTCAAATACAGTTTTCTGCAATTTGGTTTTGAAAATACAGCAAATTATTTTGGTCCAAGAATTCAAAACAAAATAGAGAAAATACAACTGACTATATAAGTTTTTCATCCTGATGCTGCTGCTTGTTTTTTGAAAAGGTGCTTGCAGTTTTGCACAAAAGAAATCAACTTTATCAATTGCTGGGTTTGAAGCACTTTAGGATTCTTCTAAATACAACCAGTATGTGGTGTAAAAAGGAATGATGTTTAAAAATGTTTAAATTTTGGTTGCAGCATTTATTATTCTGATACCCTTTACATATCAACCTCTTTTCAGAGATTTGAAACGAGAAATTGTTTTTATGGGCTGAAGTTTAACACATGGTGAGGGATGATTTGAGGAACACCTTGTAGTCAAATGCCAGTAGGCTGAACTGAATAGGTTGTGCCTACCTAACCATCTAGTATATGTACAGCAATGTTTGTTCCTCTAGCTAGATCAGCTACCTGTGAGCACTAGGATTCTAGGATTCTTTTTCTCAAACAAAAACCATGTTACTAACTTTTTGCTATGCATCCTAAGGTGGCTGTGTGTGCTGTGGTAAGGCCAGAATATCTGCTCATTGACTCCACTGCAATAGATGCTCAGTGAATAAAGACCACAGGAAGACACTGTCCCTGCTCCAAAATCCTAGTCCAAACCCCTGAGGCTTCCCAGGGTGTACATAACCAAGTACCTGTGTATTTGTTTCTCAGGTTAGTGCTCCATAGTTTCTTAGAGTAACAAAAGCAGAGGAGAAACTAATTGAGTAAGAACAACATTTTTTTGTTCACTACCTGAACCATAAGTTGTATTTGTTACTGATATCAAAGTTAATTTAACACCCGTGACCATGTTATTGTATTGTCTTCTGATGGGGAAAAACTTTTTTGAACAAAACCAAGTATATCACTAGCTTTTCTATGAATTCAGATACTTAAATTGGTGCTAATTTTTTTAAAAAGAAAATGTAACAGATGGTTAGCAGTGTATTTGTCTGTTTTTTGATAACTATATTTTCTTAAATGGTGGCAAGCCAAACTTTATAAAATGACTAATGTGCATTTTCAGCTTCATCAGATTCCCAGATTTTCTTAAAGCAAAATGTTTAAATTTCCATGATAGTTACAGCTTTTTAGGAGCTATTGCTTTCAGGTGTGTGATACACTAATCAAATGAACACAATTAGACAAGATAACAAGATGTAACTATCTCTTTATTTAAATGACATGACATGTTGGGCTCCCTAGGTGGTTTTAGCAGTTTAATGTAGTCACGATACCTAATTAAGAGCAAATCACAGATACCTGTGAAGCCTTACATGATCATTTAAATAATTTATAAAGATTATAAAGTTTTCATCTATTTTAAAGAAGTAATTAAAAATAGAAATAAATTAACTGTTTTCATACCAATTCAAAGGTTAATTACAGAGGATATTGTCTATAGTGCGCTCCAGAACATATGCCATGAAGGAGGATAATTGACTCCTTGAGTGATTTGTTATGAAATCCAAATAAACCCCCTCCAAAAATTAGGTTTGTTTTGAAATGCCTTCAAGTTTTAACTCCTTTCAGAATGCTTTCCATGTCTTGTTTTGGCCCTCTTTCCTGCCTGTTTACCCAATGTCACAAAAAATAGCATCAAGCCCTACCACTTGTTACAGTGTTCTGATTTTATGGCCTTAATATTACAGTATGGTATATAATTTCAGAAGAAAGATGTGCTTTGAAGTCTAATTATATAGATACATGTGGCCTCTTCTGCCTATGAAATTAGGCTTTGATTGTCATATCTCATTCTTGATGCTTGTGCAATAGGAACATGTTCCTTTCAATGCAGTGGCTATTTTGTCTGATGCTGGACTTTGTTTTCAGGATGATTAGAAAGTTGTTTTTTTGGTTTGTTTGTTGGTTTTTGGTTTTTTTTATGGGTAGCAGTCATGCTTCCTTGTTCTGAATTTATTTTCTTTAAGGAAACTAGAATTTCATAAGGAAAACTGTCAATAACTAGTTCTGAAGTGCCAGTTAAAGCCTCATTCTGAAGCTTTTGGGTTTTTTTCTTTAAAAACCTTATTGTAAAACAGCACTAAAGCCACTGTAAAATTATAAATAAATATGTATACTTAAATGATTTGAGCAGTCTGTCTTATTTACTTGTTGCAGTGTTTTCTTTTTCTTGATTCTTCATGTGTTGAAGTGGAATGACAGGTAACCAAAATGACAGATGCTCTTTGTTAACTTAAAGTTTCAGTTACCACTTTAGCTTCCAGGTAACCAAAATGTAAGTATTAGTGTGAAAAATTATTGAAGAGCAGCTCCAAGAGATGGTTGGAGCTGCTTTCTCCTGATCAGCTGGAAGATTTCGACACAGCAACAGCCCTTGGTTTTATTGCCAAGTGTATTTTGAAATTTGGGTGTTTTTTTAATTGGAGAAGCTTGCCTGGTGATACTGACAGATGTGTATTCCCATGCTTGTGCTTTAGCAGTATCACAACCAGGTTGTCAGGCTTCCTTGCATGTTTCAGGTAAGATACTGGTGTATACACAAGTGTGTATGTATGTGTGTAAAAGGCCTTTGGAAAAATTTTCTCTTCACTTTGTGCACAGTGTGTTTCATTTTGTTCTCACTGAGCAAGACAGAGGTACAGCTGCCTTGAAGTGGAAGGGGTTGGCCAGCAGGCATTCATGAAGGAAGGGCCTGTGACATTGCCCTGGGCATGGAGGAGGGCAGAGCTTCCTCACTCCATGGAGCCTGAGGGATAAAACTCTGGGATTTTGATTCACTTCTTTGATCTTTAAACAAGCTGCTCACTCCTCTCTGGGGAACAAGAAAAACATCTGTGCAGTTTCTGCTTACCTGTTAGGAGCTGGTTTAGTGAGATACAAGTTAACAAGTAGATGGTCACTCCCATTTAATCTTGCTGAAGAGAAAATAATCAACCACATGCTTTTATCATACAATGTTTAATTTTTAATTCAGTACAGGTTCAATAATAGAGTTGCTGTTGTTAAAGTTCTTCCCCACTGAATGTGCCATTAATGCTGGCATCAAAATAGTTAACACATCTCTCATGTGCAGAGCAGTAGCTCTGAGGGATAGGAGGGTGGGAGTCTACCAGTGATGGGGTTAAGACTAATGTGTTTTTATGGGAGTGCTGTAGGGAGGCTAATTATAATCTGGAGAAGCAAATGGCCTTGTAAGATACCTCCTCATCCTCTGGGAATGAATATCCCTTCAGTAAGAGGACAGGAATTACACATCAGCTCTGCATCCCAGACACAGGGACATGTTTGAGTGCTGGTGAGAACTATGGGGAGATGGAAACGTATTTTTTTGCTGTTTTTCTGTCTCTAACTGAAACAGCTGACTTTGGGATGCAGGTGTGAGCTCAGCACTCTCTGAAGCCCGTGTAATACTTACGGAATGTCTGGGGTGACTGGTTAAACAGACTCCAGCAAGTATGACACCCCATAATTAAAACCACTTAGGCACTTAGTGCATCAGCACAAGGCTGGCCAGAAAACACCAGAGTGCTCCCCCACCACAATGCATAGGCTGGCCTGGGAGTTGGTGGTGCAAAGTGTCAGAAAGACTTCCAATGGTAAGAGAAAGCATCCTGGGCATTAGCAGGGTGGTGCAGAGCTCCTGGAGTTCAGGGATTCCAACAAATTTATATCAACTGCTCACTTTACAATAGCCTGACTTTTACTGTTGGGTTTATTTCACCTCTGCAGTGGGAGTCTGTGCTGAAACGGGGATGGGGCCTTTCTCCCTCCTACCATTTAGCTCAACTTCAAAATAAACACCATCCTGCTCATTTCCATCTGTTAATTTCCCCAAAGGTTTCAAAAAACTCTTCCATTTCTTTTTGCAGCATTTCATTTCTCCTCTCTGCATCTTCCTTTGCTCTCTCCGCATTTTGCATTTTCATCTCTGCCAGCCTGTGCCACCTTCGCTGCTGCCCCAGTTTCGAATGCATGTCCTTAATCTCCAGCTGCAGTTCCCTGTTCCTCTGCTCCAAGCTGTTGGAAAGACACACACTGTAAATTACAGGATTCCCCCCCCCTCCTTCTGCCCCTTTCCTAATCAAGCTATAGGCTTTTTTAAAGCTAGTCTTCACATATGTTCCCATAAATACTATTGGCATCCCCAATACTTTTGCAATGTATGATGTTATATATTAAAATAAAAGCTGCCATATTTAGTTACCCAAATTTGCAATAGTATAAATAACCAGATGGCCAAAGGAGTCTGTTTTGGGGTTGGGTTTTTTTGTAGTGGAACACTACAGTCTAACAGCAAATGGCAATGCAAAATATTTTAGGAAACACTGAGGATTCTGCTTATATTTCAGTTGCCTTGAACTGCAAGGAAAAACATCAGCAGAATACAGAAAAGAGATTAAAAAGAAAAAAGACCCAAAACCTAGGAATAGCTTTTTTTACACAGAAGAAATTAGTGAATACTTCAAGAAATTAAAGATTAAATGATTCTTTACATAATGTTCAAGGCAGAGTGTAACTCAGCATTATCCACTTGCCATCTGTTGCAGCTGATGCATGTTGAGGTATTTTATGATTTAATCAAATAGTCAATTTGCACAACATACTTGTAACTTATAACTGATGAACAATATTGTATTTAAAATGTTCTTTCCTTTTAACTACATGAGAAAAGCAGCACTATCTGAAAGGTAGAGCCTGAAAATATATCTGCTTTTTTCCCTTGATGACAAGCTGTAGCTAAATCTCTATTGAATTTCTAATCTTAGAAATTGGGAGAATACTTATGAACACTTCCCTCCAAGTTGTTAAAATTCATGACTTGCAATTTGTAAAGAATAATGACTTGCTGAGAAGGCTGCACGTTTTTCCACAGAGAAGAGTTTAATACTGGATTAAGGCAAAGGAGAAAAATGCACAATAAACCAGAAGCTTTTCAAGAGCTGTGCACATCCCTGCAAAAAAAACTGAGAGATGCTCTGCAGTTGCTCAAGCATTTCACATGAAAAATATTTTAAATACCTGAATAACTGCTGATTATTCAGTACTTAGCTAATTGCTAAGTCTTGTAATGCTGGATCCTGGGTGACATTCACAGTGGTATGAGGCAGCAGCATCCACAGACCCCACTTGCAGGTGAGGACCCTGCAGAAGGTGTGTACAGTAGGAAGAGAGGTGCCTTCCCTGCAGCCTCAGAGTTGTAAAAATCCTTTACCTTGCAATTTTGGATTCATACTCTGCCTTCTGCCTGGACATCAGCACCCTCAGCTGGGCCAGGAGGTGCTGGGAGGAGGTTGGTTCTGCTGCTGAGGCACCAGAGGGAGCGAAGCTGGCACTGTTGTCTGCTGGGATGTGGCCCATGTTTTCCTGATCCCCCAAAACAGGACTTACAGCTGCGCTGGTTTCTTGAGGGTCTTCTGGGTGGGCATGTCTTGTCAAATGTCTTGAAGGAGGATTTTCATCAAACATGGTTGAGCAGTAGGATCCTGCTGAGCATGCCCAGCCAGCACCCCTGTGCCCTCTGGCCGCTGTCAGAGACTCAATGCCTTTTCTGTTTTAGAGGAGACCTTGTTTTCGGGTCTGTCTGGCTCAGCCTTGTCAGGGACTGTGAGAGTTTTCTTCCCACAGCTGTTTGAAGCTTTTTGAAATAGTTGGAAATAGTCCATTTTGCTGGAGCCCGGATCTTGTTTCAGCTTTGCTTTTTGGAGGCAGCGGGTTGAGCTCTGGAGCTGCCGCGCCTGACGCTGCCTGGCTTGTCATGGCTGGTTCCTCCTCACCCCAGGAACTGCTCCTGCTTTCCTACCCTCAATCTGTTCAGTATAGTTTGACTGACACCTGTGTGTGGCCCGTTTTATAGCTGTCCACCCTTAACTAGTTTCATTCCTGGGCTGAAGAGCTGAGCTCTGCAGCACTAGCCCAGCCCTGGGCTGCAGGGGGGGCAGGGTCCCTGCTTTGCTGCAAGAACAGGGCTCCTTGTGTTCCCTTTCGCACGCATCAGACATGAGACGAGTTCCATCTCTGCTGCTGCCCTGTATCCAGCCAGTCAGGCATGAGACAAATGGCATGAATGTCGTCTTGGCTGGGGGTGCTGCCTCATCCCTGGTGCATCTGCTGGGTCTGCTTTGGAGGGAGCCCAACCCCCTGCTGCAAGAGAGGGAGGCCAGATCCTCCAGTCACCATGGTTCAAGGACAAGAAACTGAAGGTTAAGGAAAAATAGGCCACTCGTCAGCTATATTTCAGTTCCTCTTGGAAAAACTATTTGATGTGAGAAAATGTGGTGTGTTTATTTTAGTTGCCTGTTCTCACAAGAAAATCAAGCACAGTTCAGAAATAACTTGATTACAACTGAAGGAAGAGCAAACTGTGCTGCAGTTTTAATGAGTATCTCAAAAATAACAGAGATGGTTTAAAATAAAAAATTTGTTTCTTCCCTCTGGTTCCACCAGTTCAGTCTCATGGTCTTCTACATACACACCGCTCTTGGCTTCCACTCTGCACACCTGACAGGGCTGTGATGTGTTCCTTGCAGAAGGGGCTGGGAAGTTATTGAGACAGATCCCCACTTGGACCTACATTCCCTTCAGTCAGAAGAGTCTTTAGGAATGAGCGGGCAGGTAGGTGAATGCTTTAGAAATCTAAAGGAAGATAGGATATGAAATAAAAAATAAAGCTTCTGCCTTCTGAGGATGATATGCTGTGTCACTGCAGTTGCTACTCACCTCAGCTTTTCCTCCACAAAATTATATTCCTGGAGTATTAGTGCCAGTGCTTTACACAAATTCTGTGCCTATTAACAGATGGCTGTCGTTTCTGATGAATTGGATTTGGTTTCATTTATTAATCTGTTTTCTCCTCATTGCTAAGAAGAGAGAAGCAGCTGTGCTGACCAGCAGCTGCTGCTGCACAACCAGGAATGTCTCTGGCCCTGATTCCTACAGGCAGCTCCACTCGTCTGGTGAGGAAGTGATCCTAGCACTGCTCCCTGTCAGGAGGCTGGCAGGGACCAGGTCTGTCACCTTTGCTAAGGCAGGATGGAGAAGCAGGACAGCCCAGGGGTCCTGTTTGAGAGCGGATGGACTGGGAGGAGTCCCACCTTCCTGGTCCCTTTTGTGGTTACAGGGCTGCAGCAACGTGATGTGGGTGAAATTAAGGAGATCAACAGGATACAGGAAACGTGGAGAGCTGTGCTTAAGGCGAGTCACTGCTGGTCATGGGCACCAAGCCAACATCTTACTGAAGTGGTTCAAGTGGCTCATGTGGCAGGCCCTCTGGAGGCCACAGGTTTTCAGCACATGGGGCAGGGACCAGGGAAGGAGCAGCCTGAAGTCCCATGCCTCAAGCACGACAGCACTGAGACAGAGACCAGTTCCTTCTCTTGACGCTTGGCCACTCACAGAAAGTGTAAAACCACCACTTCATTCTGGAGCCAACTGTATGATAAGGTGACTGTAGGAAAGTCATGTGAACGTGTGTAGTGCTTCTGCTTCACCTTCCTCTCCCAGCTTGGCAATACTGGCCACATGCTCTGGCCCATACTCCTCTGGGACAGCTCTCTTCAGTTTGGATTTTGGAAATTAATCTCCTTGCTGTTATCTCAGAGCTGATGTGCAAAGACAAGATGACAGATGAAAGGACAAAGCAACGATAGGTGAAAGGAATCCCCTTCCCAGCTGCCCCTCACACACTCCCTTCTAGTGCTGCACTGGCTTCAGAAGCCTCAGGGCTGGTGCTGTAACCAGTGGGATGAGAAGGATGTGGCTTCTCCATAGGTTCCTGGAGGTCAGTGCTGGCAGGGGGGCTTTGTAGCAGGGACCCCTGACAGCTCCTCTGTGACAAGTCCCTAATGCGTGAGCTGAGCTGGTAGTGTCAGAGAGGAAAGAGGGAGATGAGTGAACGAAACGCTGCCTTGAAGGTTGCTGCACAGGGTGGGACGAAGATGAGGGAGAGATGCAGGGGATCCTGCCACAAAAAATGGTTTCTTCAAGCAGGAGAGTGTCTGCTATGCATCCTGCAGCTGGGTGACAGACCCAGGGTACAGAAGAGTTTGTGCAGCTCAGCTTTCTGTGGCATGTGCCAGTACTGGTGAAAACTGATCTCTCAGAAACTGTATCCCTGTGATTCTTAGTCCCATAACCCTTCTCTAAGAGGGTGGCTGCTGAGTTCCAGGTTAGGAACATGGGGTGCATCAGAGTAACATCTCTGGGGTGTGACATCTGGTATCTCATCTACTCTGTTCTTCTTTGCCTAATTACGGCCTTGATCAGGCACAGCACCATATAATGTTGATTTTCCCCCCAGCCCTCTCTGGATTTACATTTATTCATACACCATGTTCTCCTTTCACCTTCCCTATGGCTTCTCAGGGAAGATTGCTTGTATTAGTTTCCTGACAAACTAAAGGTCAGTGATGAGGAGAGCTGTGTATTTTTTTGCCCTGAGGCAGACGAAGAGCTCCATTCCAGACTCTCAGCTTGCAGGGAGCTGGGATGTTTTGAAAAATTGTTTCTTATTTTGGGCTGACTTGAGAGGGAGCTTGTGATTCTCTGCGATGACCTCTCCCCGGAGCGCAGAGATGCTGCCATGTGTGGTTAAAATTTGACGTGCTTGAAATAGTTCTTCCAGGCGAGCTGTGGGATGCAGCCTCCCTCGGTTCTGGTCCTGTGCCAGCTGCCTGCTCCCCTTTGTTGCCTCTGAGCTCTAGAGGAGACACCAGGGGACCCTCTCTTCACCTTTTGCAGGGTAACATTTACACTGCAGGCAGATGAGATGTGGCTGCTCCAAAAAGGCTGCCCAGGAACGTGACTGTTTGAGGTTACTGCCTAGATAAAAGCTCCTAACTTCTTTTACACAAAAGCTGATGATAATTGGACTCTATTTTTGTAAGTCAGATGTATTAATACTTTCTCCTCTTCAACCAGGTGGTAGAGATGAGCTCAGTTACCAGCAAGGGAGAAACTGAAGTCATCTGCATGCAGCTTGTGGGGCAGCTCCTTCTGTCAGGCTGGGCTATTTCAGGGTGTTAGAACAGCTCCCTGCAGTGCAGGCTGGCAGCCAAAGCACCTTGCCAGGTGTAGACCAGAACAGTTGGGCAAGGTGACACCTGAAAACACACGCAGTGCTCATGAGCCCCCTGTGCCATTGGGCTGGGGAGAGTGCCCAGGTCTGGGGAAACAGAGCAGGGAGGATGATGCTCTGTCCAGTGGGACATGGGGAGCTGTGTGTGTGGTGCCAGGATGGATGGGTCTGAAGTTTAACAATTTCAGACACTCTATGTGAAAATATTTTAATTATTTTCTATAACAATGACACAGTTGTCCTGAAGTGTCTCTGGTAAACTTGATATGTTTTGTAGTTACTTTGGAGCTAGTTTAGACCCAGAAGTTTGTATGAGTTGTTTGCTTGTGCACATTTATTCAGACTGAACTTCCACACCTTCTCTGTGTTATAACGAAAGAAACAGTTCTCATGGCCTGAATTTTTACAGAAAGATTTCTTTCTTTTTTTTTTTTTTTCTTTTTAAAATTCCATTTGGTCTTTTAAACTCTGAATTAACTATTAACTGCACTGAATATGTGCAATAAATTTAAACAAATGAAATGGTCTCTCTGCACCTGCAGAAAGCAGCTTAGGACAAATCACTCTTGGCTGGGACAGACTCTGGCTCCTGGTGCTCACTGACTTCAGGACTCTGAATGCAATCCTGTGTTGTTTGATAACAACCTTTTTGCAAAGACAAATAGAAACAATATCATAAAAAGCAAAGATTAATGACTTTGAAAGCTAATGGAATTTAAAATCTTTGTTTACCTTTTTATGATGCTGATTCTTATATAAAGATGTTGCCACATTCCAGTGGAGGAGGAAGAGGCACATACAGCTGGATGCCATAAGAACCTGAGCGTTTCCAGCTTTGGGGCTTGTTGGGAATATTGTATATTGCCCCTTCTGCATAACCTACTGGTTTTGTGCACAAATATGGAGGTCTGCAGCTAGACAGCATCACAGAAAATGAGGGCACTTGCCTTTGGGGGCTGAAAGTGGCTTGAAAGATCAAGCTGAAGTCTGTTACTGTGACCCTAGCAGAGAGATGGGCTCATGGCAGAGTTGCAGCTGCTTGTGTTATCACTCTCTTCCCTGCTGGAGCCGGGTTATGTCGCTGGAACAGCCGCTGCCCAGCTGGAACGCTCAGGGGCTGGAGCTGGTTGGGGGCTCTGAGTCCTTCCCAGTGGGAGCTGCTGCCAAGTGCAAGGGGCTGCTGCTGCCAGAGGGCAGGGATGGGAGGACAGGGACGAAGGACCGTCTTTTCCTTTTCTCTCCAGAAACGAACAGAATTCAGCCGCTCACCCACTAGATGTCAGGGTTGGGTCTGGGTTTGTGCTGCTGCGTCCGGTGCTGCCTCAGCCCCAGCTCCTGGCCAGGAAAAATCCCGCAATTTTCTCAAGCTTGCTGGCAGCTCGTGACCAAAATCTTGTACAAGCAACCCCTCCATTAATTTTCATCACTTAAAGCAGGCGAAAAGGCTGGTGAGGGGCGAATATTTAAAAACCAGCGGCTCCTAGCAGGAGAGGGCACTGTGTCCTTTGCTATGTCCAAGGGAACGTGTGTTTAGGAGGAGGTAATTTTCGGGGAGGCAGAGCAGCCACCCTGTGCTGTGATCCAGGCCCTGTGCCATGGGGAAAAGCTCCCGAGGGAAGAGCTCGCGTGCCCAGAGTTGCTCCCTGCTCCTCTTGCCATCCCACACTGGTTTTGAATTAAACCCTGCTTCGTACCTGGTGCTGGGTGAATGGGCTGTTGGTGGAAGGGACTGGGATGGAGGCAGAGCTAGAACTGGGGCTGCAGCACAGGCAGCATCTGCACCACTCTGCAACAAAAGCATCCTCACTAAATACATGCAAATAGCTCTGCTTTAAGCTGGTTTTCTCCCTTCCCAGCTGTATTTTATGACTTAACACAGCTTACCTATGTAAGTGCAGGGCTTCTGGGGGAGGGGGATGGTGTTTCATTTGAAAAACATGTTCCAATTGACTCATCCTTCATTTTCTCCTGGACAGTAACTCCAGTCTTATTAAGGTGGAGAAAAAATACTTAAAAGGAGCTCTCCCAAACTGCCTTTCTCATGGACTTTGTTTTTAATTGGAGGCTGTTTTGATGCATTTCCCTACCTCATCTTTCAGCTTTGCAGATCGGTAGGGAAGGACTTTAGGTATTTGGTTTGTTCAGGGCTAAAGGCAAGTCAGCTTGTGTGAGCTTTTAAAATGCCCCTCGACGACTCACAGGGACTAACCTGTTTACTTCAGCATTTGTATTTCTGGTTGTCATAAGTGGGAGCTGCTGATTTTCAGGATGGCATCCATTTTTTGAGGATTTTTTTTTTTTCCTTTCAGGATCTTTTCAGGGCGTTTCCACTGGGGCTTTTATCTTTGCATAAGCACAAGGCTTTGACTTTAAAATAGAAAAAATAAATAAATAAGTGGAGAGCTCCTGCAGTCCCTCTGGAAAAGATCATTTTAACAAATGCTTGCTGCTCTGCTTCAAGTGAGCTGTTGTGTTTAGCTGCATTTTGGATGGTGTCTATAAACACAGCAGCTGTCTGCATGCAAAAGGGACTTTCCAGCAGTGCATAATATGAAAAGAATCTTATTACTAGTTTAAAAAAAAAAAGAAAAAAGAAAAAAAGGCAAGAAAGGCTCCAAGAGCTGGGTGATGCCAGCTTTCTATCAGCTCCAACAACAGTCTAGACATCTTGGAGAGTCATCAGATTAATGTGAGGTGCATTCAGCATTTACAGCTCGCTGCTACTTAAGGAGAGCTGGGAATCTGAGCTTTGCTCCAGGGATGGGTACAACCCTGAAAGGCTCCTTCTTTCCTCTCTCCTACTTCCTGCTGATTTCTTTCCCTCCTCTCACATCTGGGTGTGGATGTCATGGGTCACCCCTTCTACTAAACACAACTTAAGCATGAGACAATGACCCTCATGTCATGTCATTAACCTAATTGACACCTTTGTTCAGAGACCCCTCAGCTGTTTGCATAACACAAGGGAGGACTGTTCTGGAGCAGGGATGTGGCTGCTTCTTTTTGGTCCAGTGTCCTGTTGGGTGATGGGCTGAGGCTGTTGGAGCTTGGATGGGCTTGATCAAGAGGTCTTCACTGTCCTCTTCCCTGGCCTTTCCTCAGGGTGGTGGAGATGGGACAGAGCCAAGGTCTGTCCCTGCTCACAGTGTGTGGCTCACTGTCCCACTGGGATGCTCCAGGGGGGTCAGGCAAGGCCAGCACCATGGGATCATCCCACCTGAGCATGGGGGGCAGGAATTGAGAGGGAAAACAGCTGTGTTAGGCCCTCTGATTAAATCCCTATTTCTGAAATGTCACTTGAAGAGAGTGGTTGTAATGTTGAGTCATTACCAGCCATTTGCATGTACAATAACAACAGGGAAGAAGATAAAAAAATCAATAGAGGAATCAATAGAGAGCTCCCTGCTCTAGGTCTTTTGCCCGGAGCTTATCATTAGTAGACACTCAAGGAGTGGAGAACAATTAATTAGGGGAAACATTTGCAACCCAGAGGAAATGACTGGCAGCTGGAAAATCCTCAGAATTTTTTAACTGAGTTTGTGGAGGTGAGTTTGTTTTTCCTTTCTCTTCTGGACTCCTCTGTGTCCCGAGTGAAACATCTCGTTCCCACCTGTGCTTTGAAGGAAGAGAGAGGTTTCTTACCTGGGGTTTTGGGAAAAAATGAATTTCTGAAATGTGTGAGCAAAACCCAGGGGCAGCCCTGCTGGAGTTTAACCTCTTCCTTAAAGATTTGGTCAGTACATCTCTGATCCCTCCTCTCCCATACCTGTCTTCCCCCAGCAGTGCTCACAGCTCCAAACGGCACCTAAATAAGAAAGATATGTTGTTCTTACAAAGAGCAGCTGCGGGGTTTCCAGGAGAGGGGGCTGGCTGCAGGCAGAGCATCCTCTGCCCTCAGCCCTGGGCTGAGCGTCACCAGGATGGGGTGGGTGGGTTGAGCTCTTCACTGCTTTCATCCAGGTTGGGTGGTTTGCACTGAACCTGCAGGAAAAAGCCTTGCTGCTCCCCGCAGCTGCCCCCGGGGCTGTGGCATCCTTCGATGCCCGGGTGATGGCACCATCGAGGGGAATGTTGGTGTTGTGGCCGTTGGCTGCTCGTCCCTGAACGCTGGGGAACAGCCTTGTGCCGAAGCAGTCTTGGAGCTCCCAGCCCACCCACCCACCAACATCACCTATATAGATCAGGGGGAGAAAAACAAAGCACACAAACAATTGAAGAAAAAATAAAGTATTTGTTTATTTTTTGACAGTTCCATGAGCCAAAGGGAAGACAAAAAGCAGTGAGAAGTGTTTGGGAGTAGCTGTGTGCTGTGGCTCTGCAGTGTGGCAGGGGCTGTGCCCTGGTGCTCCCTGTGCATCATGCCCAGGGGAGGGCTACACATGGCACCATGTTGGGGAGCACACAACAGATCTCAGGAAGGGGGGCAGGGACTGGAACAACATTTTTTTTTTAGCACTTGGGGGGAGTGATAATAAATTTTAAAAGTAGAAGAGTGTGCACGATCCTGCCTGGACTATCTGGGCTGTGAGCTGGCTCTTGACAGTTCGTTTGCTTTATTGTCTGTGGTTGTGTATTTAATTAATAAACATACACTAAAACCACATTTGAGATAATGTTTCTTCCCTGTATCAAGGTTTAGCTGATCCCAGGCAGCTGCTATTAGGTGGCTTTGTGTTTTGGGTTGTTTTTTTTCTTACTCACTGTTACTACCATGAAATCATTTACAGGCCCCAGGGAGGAGGGAGAAAAAAAATATCTCTTTAAAACCACCAATTATTCTTAGTAAAATATTCTAAATAATTCATTGCTTATTGGCTGCAGTGTGCTATTAAATGCCTTTTAGCTACTACTTGTATAAACACTTAAAGCCCTGGTTCAAAGCCAAGCTCAGGTTAATGATACAGCGATTTCTGTGGAAAGTCCAGTGCTGCTGATAAAGCAGCTCCTGCAACAGCCTCACGAAGCTGGGCACAGTCCTGGGGGAGGAGGGGGCTGTGGGGTGCCCATGCTGGGACCTGGTGATGGTTCTTCCCCGTGCCTTCGGGCAAGAAGGTCACCTTCAGTCCCATCACAGAGCCCAGAAGCTTCAGGCAGTAGCTTCACCCCTGTTTGTATTGGCACCACTTTTCTGTTCATGGCATGGCTCTTTGGGCTGAGGGGTTTTAAATGTGTCCTGCTGCTTCTCCAGGTGATGGAGAGGCGTGTGTGGGCATGTTCCCATGTCACTGCACTTGGTCTTAGCCATTTTGTCAGGATTTCTGCACTTAGCAAGTCTTCTCATTCTTGCCCATGCTCTGAAGAAGCTGGACTGAAAATATATCATATTGGTGTAATGTTCTCCCAACAGGAAACTCAGGGTTTAAAAATGTCAGCATGCCTTTAACACATGGATGCAGCAGTGGCTCTGTGAACTAGCTCCTCCAGCAGCCAGTTCCCTATTCAGGCATGATGGAGATAAACAAGAGCACTCAGCAGACTGGGCTCAGCTCAGTGCCAACCATTCCCCGCCTCTGCAGCGTGAAGGTGTTTTATATTGGTTTAATCCCAACTGTTTCCTTTTGTCTCGTGCTCCAGTCTCTAAACTTGATCCAGACAAGTCTTTGCTTGCTGTGCACTGGCTCCCTTGAGCATTTTGGTGTTAACAAAAGGCTGGGGGAGAGGGATGAGCTGGGCACAGCATTAGACTTGAGGCCTCTGCCTCCAGTTCCTTTCTGTCAGCACCGCTCCCTGCACTGCTATAATGAGAAGGCTGAAAGGTCCCAAAGCACAAAAATTAAAATTTAATTTTTCTGTATAAAGCTATTTTTAGTCACTTCTGTGTATTAAGCAGCATTAGCACCTCTTTGCAGAGAAGGATCATAGATATCTGGGTAAAAAGTTAAAGCTAAGACATGGTTCAACAACCCTGTGCACATCAGATCTTGAGGTCGTTTCCATCAGCGACCCAAGCAGAACTGGTGCAGTCTGTAGGACAGGGCATGTTTCCAGGGGAAATACCTGGCAGAAACAATTAAAGGTTTTTCAGTTTCATTTGCATATAGAAGATTAACATAGTGGAGTTTCAGCAGTCACCAGGCTACTTATTTTGTTACTTCAAGTGTAAAATATGTCAAATAATGACTTAAACCACAGAACTGTTTGCAGAGGTGGTTCAGCTTAGTTTCCAGCAAGAAGTACTAGATCTGAAAAAATACCCATCTCAGCTGATGGCCCTGGTTGAGAAGCAGCTCACCCCAGGACAGTGGGGTCTCTTCCTCCAGGCTCGGTTGAAGATGGAGTTTGCACAATCTGGCTCAGGATATTGTTGGGAAACCAGCAGATATGACACAAGGTCTGTTCCCCCTGAAGGTCTCCAAGTATTTCGCAAACAGTGACCTTCGCTGTATCTTTTGGAGGTAGGTAAATAGTAATATACTAATTTTACAGATGACTAAACAGCATAGGGTGTTTAAATGGCTTGGCCAAGGTCAAAGCTGACAGTGGTGGGGCTAGGAGGAGACAGAGGCACATCCTGCCGAATCCCAGCACTCCCTCTAACAGCTCCAAGCAGCCCCTGCCTTTAGCAGGGCTCCATGGTGTGGTGTTGAATTTTAATGGATCTCAATTTCATAAACAGCTGCTGAATCCCAGCACTCCCTCTAACAGCTCCAAGCAGCCCCTGCCTTTAGCAGGGCTCCATGGTGTGGTGTTGAATTTTAATGGATCTCAATTTCATAAACAGTGAATGCCAGGACATCAATTGGGGTTTTCGGACCAAATCTTTTATCTGGCCATTTTTAAAGGATAGTTTAATTTTAAAATTGCACTCGGAAGAAATTGAGCTCTTAGAAATCAGAAAATAAGCTGCCTTCTGAATGACAGCTAGGAGGGAACAGGCGAAGTAGGGGATTAATTTGTTTGATTAAATCTTTAAAGAGTTTACTCTGAGAGTGCAGGCAGCCCTGCAGATTATAGCACAGGCTCAGTGGTAGGCAAAGGAGTTATTTAGATAGAGCCCATGTGCTATCTTTCATTTTTCTCAGTCCATAACCACTAATAAATAAAATAAAAGTAAAACCACAACCAAAGCTGCGGAATTAATTACCATGCTGGTTTTTTCTCTTCTAGGTTAATAAAACAGTGCAAATGACTGAAGGCAGCTGAAGTCTCTCCTGCGTCCACCAGCACCCTGACTTCAGAGCTCCAAGGAGAAATCCAGTGGTGTAAATCAGCACACCAGGAGTGATCAGCTCCACGGCTCAGGCTCTGAAGGGAAACTGCACTTTATCTGGAAGGAACTCCAGCGTTTGGGCAACATAAATTGTGCCTGGATCAGGCTCTTATCAGGCTATTTAAAGATGCACCGCTCATATTTCTGCAACACTGCTGAAATAAGGACCCAAGGCAACCACATATCAAACTTGTTGGCCAGAATTTAAGCCTGACCCACAGCTGAAAAGACAAGTGTCAACTGTGGCCATGGTATTCACAAGTACTTCCTAAAGCTGCTGTGGGTATTTCAGGGTTTCCATGGTAATAAGTTATTGCTGGGGGGAAGAGTAATGGCAGAGCCAAAACCTGGTTCCATGTTGCCAGTTTAAGAGGAAGCTGTTTCACCAGTGGAACAAAGAGTTTCTCAGTGCCTTGAGCTTGGTCTTCACCATCATCAGTGGAGATCAGCCCATTTGCTCACTGGTGGCTCTGTCCTGCACCCCCCAGGAGACAACAAATTGCCACTCACCACCCCTGCAGGGATGCCAGGAGTCTGATCACCCCTCAAAAGGGCTCCTTTAGTGTCAGGACTTCAAAACACAGCAGCAACAGCAAACCTCAAATGGGAAGGAACCAACTTAGCTTCAGACAAATTGACCACATTTGGCAATGGGGTATTTATATTTGTGGCCCCTGGCCAACACCCCGACTCCAGGGGATGAGGTGGTCATTGGGATGGACGAAACGTTCCCGATGCAGCAGGATCTGTGCATTGCACGTGGCTTGGGGCCAGAGGGGGGATGATGAAGGGGCTCTGGTCAGTGCTGCAGCCCAGGAGGGCTTTTGGAAAAATAATTTTTCCCTCCCCAGCCATGAAAGCAATTGCTGAAGGTACACATTCAAGATAGAAGAAACAGGTTGGAGACACTGAATCTTTTGATCACTTTAACTAGCTCTGTTTTCATTAGGGAA
>NW_009951919.1:757766-808053 GCF_000747805.2 Chaetura pelagica
CGGCCGAGGAGCAGCTGGAGGGGCTGGCTGCTCACTTGGTGTTTCCTCCCCAGGAATGCAAGGCTGGCTTTTCATAATGCCGATGTTAACGCTGGGGTAAGGTGCTGCTAATCAGGGACAACTCTCCTGGATCACCCTTTCCTGGGACGTTAGGGAAAGCTGTGCTGACAGGGCCGGGTCCGCCAGGTGCTGCCCTCAGCTGCATTAATCACTGCAAGGCCAGGAAAACCCTCGGGCCTCCTCCCCATTTGCTGCCCGAAGAGAAGAACAGGCTCGTTACAGAGTTTAACCCTCCACTCTGGCCCTGGGGGTGTGGGTATAAGTGAGGGGCAGCCCCACAACTACGGGTGCCTGGTGTGGGTGAGGTTGGAGGCTGAGTCCAGGCTGTGTCATTACACTGAAGATGTTTGTCTCGAGTACAAGTTTTGAGGGGCAGAGGTGGCTGTGGAGCTGCAGAGTTGTACCCTTAGGCTGAGCAGGAGAGGTATCAGGTAAGAAGTACTTCTTAAAATTAAGTTATTCAGTGTAAGAAACTGCAGGAGAGCTTGGTGGGTTTAAATAACTCATTGAGTGCTTGGAAATCTGGTGCTAGGCTTGTAAATGGATGGTGTGCGGGGTGGGCATTTTCCTTGTGTGACTGATGGCCTGAGGGGAGGCAAGATGTTCCTCTGGTTGGTGGCCACACAGGGAAGCATTCAGAGCAGAGCTGTGTGGACCTGGCTGTGTGTGGCCTCAGGGATGTCCCACAGCACTGCTATAAGGAGCAGGTCCTCAGCTGCTCCTTGTGCCTGCCCCAGTGCAGCAACAGCTCTTTTCCTTTTGGCCATCTCCTTGCCCTGGGTCTTTGAGGAGAGCTGTTGGAGAGGGTAACTGTGGGTCCTTTGCTCTGCCAAAAAGCCATAAGCAACTGCTCTGATGGGACTGGTGTCAGGGATGGTGAAGATGCTGGCTGCTGGTGCCACCAAGAGTGTCTCCTGCAAGCTGGGAACTCTCCCTAAAACTGAGTAGTTTTAAAATACTATGGAGCTGAAGGGCTGATTGTGTTGTTGGGGTTTTTTTTGTTGTGTTTTTTTTGAAGTGTTTGGCATGAATGGGAAAGAGTAGAAACAGCCAAATGACACTGCTGCTGTCAGAGGGAGAGTCAGAGGCTTTCAAAAGCTTTGGAAGGACTTTGTTGCAGCTGGTAACTTGGAGCCTACTCCTCTGGCCTGAAATTCATGAGGCCCTGCAGCTTTGTTCCCTTCTGTCTGGTTTATGAGGTGGGGTTTGGTCTGTGTCTCTCTGGCAACCTTGACCACACAGATGTGGTGTGTGCCAGCATGCTGGGCTGGACTTGCTTGGTGTAAGGGTGCTGGGTTGGTGGAGGTGATGGTTGCCAGGGGTCCTGAAGCATCACTGTGCTGTGGACAGGGTGGCTAACGAACATGAACATCACTCTCCCTTTTTATTTGCAATTAATGCTGGTTTTGCTCCTTGAGCTCGTTTTCCTCAGTGCACGCAAGTTTGTTCTGAATCATTAACCTGACATCCAGTGAATAGTAGCCTTTATTTTGCTGTCTCCAAAACAATAAAAGTCCTCTCATGGAAAATGAATAGACGATCAGGCTGTACAAATCCTGAAGGTGCACTGTGGTGAGGCAGTGCAAAGCGCAGGTCCCTCGCATCACTCTGATGTTATCCACATGAGTACCAGGGAAAAATGAGACCTTAAATCACTAAAGCCGTAATTAAAGGACATTTGATTAATACGCATCCATAAAGCACTGGGTGAGTGATGGTGTGAACCACAGAGGAACAGGGCCATGGGAGAAAGAGAAACATGACTATGGCAGTGGTGGGTGCCTCAGCAGAGGGCAGGGGAGGTCTCTGCACAGGGCAGCCTCTTACCCTCCTCCAGCAAACCCATGCCATGTTGGGGAGGGATCTGCTCACCCACCCTGCTGCCAAAAACATCAGAGTGTAGGCGTGGCCGGTGAGCTGCTGTGAAATGATGCTTGGATTTCTCAGGCTGGGATTGCACCTAAACTTTGATCTATAACGGTGCTGTGTTTTTGTGATAAACGAAAACTGTTGCAACACGTACCCTGCTGGCACCCTGCCGCCACTGCTGCTGGTTTTGTGCCTGTGCAGCTCCCTGGGGCCAGATCTGTTCCCAGCTTCGTTGTCTTCAGTGAGCCCAAACACAGCAGAGCTCTGCTGGCTTGTGCCAAGGCAAGGCTCTGACCTACTGATTTTGGTTTGCTCTGGGGTAGGGTGTATCTGGGTCAGTGCTTTTGAGCCAGTATTGCCAAGGAAGTGGGAGCGTTACCTGGGGGTGTCGTGTGCTTGGGTGGATCTGTGATGTGATTGCTGTAAATGGCAGACTTTCTACACAAGCAGGGTCCTGCAGCTTTTCCTGCACCTGATGATGCACAAGTCTTCCAGTTTGGTCAATGGTGGAGAACACAAGCTGGATACCCAGCTTGTTTAAATTTGTTCAGCTTTGAAAATTGAAAACAAGTGTTTCCCACTGTCCTTGTCAAAACGATGGTGCTGGGACAAATCCAGAGGAGCTCTTCTGAAGCTGGGACAGTAGATCCAAGTTCATGTGGGAAAGCTGAGAACAGGATGATCCTCCTGAATTTTTGCAGCAAGTTTTTGCAGAACAAAGAGTTCCTGTAAAGCCAATGGCCCTGAGCTGTAGTTTAATTGCATTTCTGTTTTTCTGTATTATTATTGTTATTCCAGAAGCAGTTTGGAGTCCTGTGTTATTCTGCTGTTCTGTCCATATGCAGGAAACAGTCTGGCAGGAGCCAGCTTATGGTCTAGAAAGAAGTATCTTGAGGGGCAGAATGCCTCAGGGATGAGGTTTGAACGTTGTTTCTGTACACAAGTCCTCCCAACTGAAGGAAGAGTTTGAGGCAGTGGAGCAGCAGGTAACATCCCTGCTCCCACCAAGAGTATTGCTTTCATCCCTCAGCTTTGGCTTTAGGTTGTAGTGGGAATTTGTGAAATTTCTGGCTTGCACAACCCAAAAATGTACTAGATGAGGCATAAGGGTGGAAAACAGCTTCTGACCTCCTCTGGACACCATGGAGCCACCTGCTCTCACTAGTGGCTGTGCCACAAACACCACGCTGAGCTGTCCCCAGGAGGGATCAGGGGAAGGACTGGGAGCAATACCTCTCCTGCCCAGGCTGTCCAGGGCCTGGAGCCAGTCAGCTGCCCTGGATGGCTGTAGATCCATTTGGTGTGTTTAGGACACCACCACATCCTGCCCTCTGTGACAGCCCCCTGCATTGCAAGGAAACCCATCCTAATGATGGAGAAATTCCTTCCTAGTTATCTCTTGCATCTCACCCATAATAGACTTTAAGCAGCCTAAGTGTTATTGACCCATGGCAAAGAGCAGTTGCAGAAGCATCCCCAGTAATAAAAACAAACCAGCAAATTCAGCTATTCCTCTCCCTGAGGATGGAGTGTGGGGTGGTTGCAGGTTGTAGCTGAGGAAAAATGAGGCACATTCAGCTCTGCAGAAGTTCAGTGTGTGCAAAATCCTCTAGAGGCTTCTGCACTGCTGGCTTGCTGTTCAGATGGAGAAGGAGGATATTTGTATGCCAGGGATGAAATACGGAAACTGAGGAACAGGGCATCAGCTTTGCTACCCAAAATGGCCACAGGCCCATCTGGAGTGTTTAAGGTGTTGCAGATGATGGAAAGGGCTCTCCTGAAGCTCCTATCTTTGCAGCATAAGAGGAGGTGATGGAAAAGGATGATGTGTGTTTTCATTTCATGCTGTTGAATCCTTAAGTAACAGCAGTGGATAGAATGTTAGGCTGATTTTGGGGCTTTGCACTGAGCTGCCAGCCTGTGAGGGGGGATTACAGGGCCTGTGCTGCTGGGGCTCTCCCAGTCCTGGTACCTGACTGGGCAATATGAGGCTCCAGCTTCCCAAAGCTCCCCATTACCCCTGGTTTCTCAGGATGCACTGGTTTGCCTCTCCTGCCTGCCTTCTGCTGCTCAACTCAGAGCCTGCTGAGGGAGAAGTCCAACTGTCCATGAAATTTGAAAGCAAAACCTTCCCAGCAGCTTGCAATAAAAAAAAAACTAAGCAATTTTCTGTTATTAAAATCTTTAGGGAAAACTCTTGATTTGCATGTGGCACCTTAAAATTATACTTTAAAGGAATTTAGAAAAGAAGGTTGGCATCACTGCTCCAATTTTACAGCTAGAAAACTGAGGCACAGAAAGGAAAGAGATTTCTCCAGGCTTGGTTGGCTGCAGAGGAAGGGAGAGCTGCTGCATCCCCCAGAAGTCAGGGCTGATTGTACCTTGTACAGAACCTCCTTGTTGTTATTAAAATATAGGTTTCTCCAATATGAGGACCTTATTCCCTAGGCTGCCCTGGGGGAGGGTGCAGGGAGCAATTTTAAAAGAAATACCAAAGCAGCAAGGTTTTATTTCTGCTGTAAAGACAGAACCACTTGAGGAGCAAAAGGAACTTGAGTATTTTGTCCTTTGTCATTTTACGTATAACCTCCCTCTGCTCTTCTCCTTATTGCAGCATAAGTATTTAGCAAAGCATTAATCTTCCTTGTCAGTAATAACATGCAAATTAAACACCTGCTCTAGGAATCTGTAGTGCTTTGTTCCATTAGATGGTATTGACATGTCAGATATTTGGACTTTAATTCAGAAAAATGGTGCCATTTTCATTTATCTCTACTAATGAAGAATGAAGGTGTGTGCTGATACAGGGCTGCCTACAGCAATGCAGCTAAAAGTGAAAAACAATACTTAATATAGCCACTAAATTACATGTGACATCTCATTTAAAGATAAACAGCCTGAAGGCATATGTCCAAGTGGCACTGATGAAATTTTCAAATGCTCCTTTGAATTCACATTTAAACAGCAATTTGATAGTGAAGGTGCTGTGCTGGCTGGGAGATGTGAAGTGTTGCTTCTTTAAATGTGAACCTAAGGGAAAAGTAGGAGAAAGCTACAAGTCCTGAGGGACACAGATGTGGGTTCTCCCTGTCATTCCCCTCCAGTCCCATGGGAAGATGGGAGCTGCACCTAGCTCCTAGGAGCTAGCTCCTGCACCTAGAAGATGGTAGCTGTGAGATGGGTGGAGGGGGCTCCTGTGCTGTGGGATGTCAAAGCTTGCTCATCCCTGTTTGCAGAGCTGAACTCTGGTAATTAGGCTGAGGGTCTTCCAGTGCAAAACAGTTCCCTTTTTTTTAGTGTTATGTTCCTGTTTGTACAATAGAAAGCTCTAATTTTCATCATGGCTCCTTCCTATGATTATGCTTATTGTGGGACATGGAGAAGCAAGTAATTCCTTGTGGGTGTGTTCAGCTGGGGCTTTTTGGTACCTTGCACAGCTTGGCCTTGGAGTCAGGCCCTGGGGCAAAGCATCTTGTGTTAGAAGTAAAGACTTTCAGAAGGAAGGCACAAAGTGCCATATTCTCCTATCAGTACTTGCCCAGCTGTTGAAATGATGGCTTGAACTGGATGTCTGTAGGATGTTTTTCCATTGCTGTTCTTGGATGACAGCCTTTCGTTTACTTTCAACTAATTTTCTTTTGAAGAGCAGTCCAGAGATGAGCTCTCTGATTTTTGTCCAGCTCTCCTAAATTTGCACCAGAGACTTTGTTTGCTTGCTTGTTTTCCTCCAGAAGGTAGCTGGCAGCAGCAGGAACAAGCTCAAGCAGGGGGTGCTTTTGTGGCCAGACACCAAACACACAAATGACCAGGATGCAGAGTTTCAAAAACATTCAGCAGCCTGGAAAAGCAGTGCCACAGAGGCAAGCAGCAGACATTGTTAGACCATTCTCCTCCAAATCTTTGATTAGTCACATTTAATGAGATTTCTTCTCATGTTCTTGAGCTGCACAGCTATCCTAGTGTTCTTCATGGTCATCAGCTCCAGCCAAGCCCTAAACAGTCACTGAATGTTTCTTTGGTTCTCCTTGATAAATGTCAGGCTCAAACTCTAGTGCAGCTCTCAGAATTTCCTGGTATGGGGTCACTTGGCATTCAGCACTTGGAAAGATCACATACTTTTACTTGTTCAGTCTTGATTTTGATCAAGAGAAGAGCTGATGTCATTTCAGCATTCCTAAAGCTCCCCCTCCCTTTTGGCTTTTTTTAGAGGATAAAGCAATTCGACAAAACAGGCAGTGCTCTGTTGATTCTTATTTTAACATCTTGCAATGTGACAATATCCGTAACAAACACAGGCTGGGATTGCTTGTGGAGAGTCTACACTTCTTTTTAATAGAACCCTTTCCTGTTCCTCCAAAGAGGTATAAAATTTACCTCATTAAAAATAATAGAAATCAATGCATTTCCCCTCACATAAAATATTAAAAGCAGTTTGATGGACTTTATTGCTTAATAAATAGTTCGCACTCCCAAGGCTCTTTCTAGCCGAGAACAGGAGTACCCGACAGTCCTTTCTGGTGTCTGCCTGTGTCACTTGCCTTGAGCAACATGTGCCCCTAACTTGCACAGTCCCTCTCCAGGATGAGCAGTTAGTTGTCAACCCACTCCATTGCTTTCTAATTGCTCTTGGCATGAGCTTCCCCCTGCTGCCTTTCAAGCCACAGGGAAGGCAGACATTTTCATACCCACTGAATCTCTGGGTGCTTTGTGATGGAGACAGCAGCCTGATGAAAGCTGGACCTACTCCACCAGCTAAGCAGAATTTGGGAATTTTGAATACCAGCCTTGTATATTTATATGCAAAAAGTATCCCTGTGTGTTATGACAGGTAATTTCCTTATCTCCCCCCAGACCTTTTACATGGTGTCTGGCTGGGGAGGGGGCTACCTGCGGAGGGCCTGGGGCTGAGCCACAAATCCATCCAGGCCTGCTAACATCCTGGCCTGATCCTTGCTCTGGTTTCTCATTCACATTTCCCTGAGCTGTACAGCCCTGTGACAAGTGACATTTAGTAAATCATATCAAGTTGGAGATTTGTTGATACGATTCTTTTTGGCCTGATGGGAGAGGGGGGGAAAAAAAGCCTCTTGATTAATAAAAAGCACTAGCAAGAAAAACTATCCCAACTCTCTCTTCTTCAGCAACAAATACCTGTGAAAGCAACAGAGCTGTGTAGAGAAGCCAAGGCTCTTCTGGGTTTCCTTCACACCTACATTTCTACAGCTGCATCAGAGGTGTTGCTGTGGTTCATAAATGATGACTTGCAATCGTTGGGTGGCCTCACCTCCTTTTCCTCAGCACAATGCAGATTATTTGGAAATGTTAAGGAGCAGCAGCCCACAGAGCGTGCAAGGGCAGCTCCTGCCAGCCCCACCTGTGGATGGACCTCTGTGTGACCACACTCATATCCACACCCCTCAAGAAAACTTGTATTTCATAATAAGATACTTAAAAGCCACTAGTATACAAACATGGTTTATGGGGCCCTTTGTGTATATTTTCTGACTCCCATGAATCCCCCAGATGGCAAGTCCAGAGCTCTCCTGGCCCACAAATGTTGGCATTCTTTAGTTGGTTCTTTATGGGTGATGATGGCTGCTGGGAGAGGTGGGGGTAAATTGTGATCTCAGCTCACTGTGCTAGGGGAATGGGGTGTTTGAGAGACTCTGCTGTAATGAGATGTGAGTGAAAATGGCAGCAGGGAATAGATTCTTAATTTAAATAATGAGCGCCCCTTGTTGCCTGACAGATGGTCATTTCTGAGAAATGCAAAGTCTCTTTGGAGGGGTCAGATTGCTTGTATTTACATGGAATAATGAGGGAGAGGCACTGGTCCCAACACATGCTGTGTTTTTCACATTTTTCCAGGGGTATTCCCAGCTGCCTCTGAAAAGAGCAGATTTGATCCTTTGCAAACTTTGTATGAATCTGACCGTGCGTTATTGCACGAAGAAATCAGACAGCAATGGGAGGGTCTCTGATGCTCAGGCAGCTTTTATAGTGCCCTTTAAGCATCTTTAGTTGCTAGAAAGGAAGCTTGTTACCGATGCCAGAAAACATCTTGGGTCTGAATGTGCCTTTACTCATGCAGGGCTGGCTGCAATCCAATACCCAGTTATTTGCATGGCAGTGGCACCTCCGGGATTTAACACGTGGGAAGGCAGATAGATGGCAAAGAACTTGCTAGGGAATAGGGCACCTTCCTACATGCTGCCCCACTTGCTGCAACCTCATTTAATGTAAGACTAAAGATCAGGCACCCAATGCTTCAACCATTATTTATTCCACCAGTGATCCACCAGATGATGGACAGCAGGAGTTATACAGCAGAAGGTTTCTTTGGGGTACACTAGAAACTCCTTGCTGTTTAATGATATTTTAGCTGGGATGGCAGCAACCTTCTTGGACACCACGACTACTCTGACTGAGGTGTCTCAGTTGTCCACCTGCTTTTCTTGTACTTGTGTGTTGTCTTTCTGCCCCATTTCTCCTGATGCCAAGGAAGCAAAAATACTTCTTTTTGGGGAGCTCACTTTGATGACAGAGTCCCAGAGAAGGGAAAACTCAGCATGCAGACACCAAAACAACCCTCTTCGGAGCCCCCTTCAGTGGTTTAGAGATAGGTTTTGCAATCACAATATAAAAATGACTAAAAAGCCCTGCCTGCCTCACAATTCTGAGAGCCTAGGAAGAGGCAAGTTTGGAAACACAAATGCAGCAACTTTCTTTGTTGCTTGGCAGCTGAGAGATGCCCCCATACAAGTCAGCAGTTTCATACATCCTTGCCATATGGTCTTGAGTCTCTGGGTAGCAGTGTGTTTGGAAGAAGCCAAGTTAATCAACACCCATTTTTCACAGTGAATCAACTACTGGTGTCAAATTCTGGTCTACATCTTGTGCCAGAAAAAGGCTTGTTGTCACCTAAATGGGGAGCATGCCATGTCAGGCTGCAAAATCATTTGTTTCCTGGACATGGCCCTAAATGTTCCCTGTCAAGCCTAATTGAAACCAAAGTTGTATTGTGATAGGGCTCTTCTCTCCTTTTGGCTAACTCCTCTCCAAATGTGGTTGCCTGCTGTTTTCCATACACCCTGTGCTCAGACTGACAGAGAAACAGGAGATTTGGACAGCACAGTATCCCTGTCAGGGTTTTTGCTTAGCCACTTCTCTGGGATGTGCTAGTTGGCAGTTGCAAGTGCTACTTGCTAAGAGCTCTGTGCATCTGGGAGGGAGTTCCTTGAGACTGCAAATTACTGGTAAGTTCTTAAAGTGATGACCTGATCTTCATGATTTCCTGGAAGCATAAAGAGGTGTTAGCTTTGCTTTGCCATACAGAAGCTGTAACAGTGTATAAAATACTTCCTTTAAAAAAAAAAAAAAAGGGTTTGGTTGTTTAATTTATAAGCTGTAACAGATTATAAAATATTTTCTTTTAAAAACTGGGTTTTACCTGCTGTTTTACTGTTGCTGTTTTACCTGCTGTGAACCAGACAGATGATGTTTACCAGTGACATCCCCGTGGAGGGGATTTACTGGCAGGGGTGGAGAAAGGAGAGACTGGAGCAGCAAAGGGGATGACAGTGTGTAACACTGACAAGGAGTAAAGTGTATAACCAAGACAAAAGTCACTTTTTAAAGGTTAGCATTCTAAATTTAGCTCAAATCTTGCTAAAGAAGATGAAGGATGTTTTTTAGTAGGTGACCCAATTGGTCTGGAATGTCAAAGGCAGTGAAAAATGTGTGTGCAGCCAAGAAAAAGAAAAGGTTTAATAATATTCTGCATCCCATCATCCATGCAGGGTTTATTTGGGCTCAGGGACCACATGTGCATGTATGCCTGGTGGTGCCATTCAGGAATGATAGGGGAGCTGGTGACAACCAGGGATGATCACTGGTGTGCCATGGGAGCTCCCAGAGAACCTGCCCAGCTCTGTGTGCTGTGTATGGCTGCAGATAATGAAATGCCATGTACTTTCATTACACTTCCAAATATAAAGGAAACCTTCATTTATCTATGCCTGAAGAATCAGAGAAAAACAGCATCAAAGAGAACCTCCTAGTGAAAGCATTTGATGTTTTAAAGGATAAAGAGTATCTGACAGAGGCCTTAAAGGGGGAAAATCTGACAGGCATTGAAGTGCTCCTTGCAGTCCAGCCTTGTAGCCTCCAGTTGAAACGCTCTCAGAGTACGATGATAATGCACTGGGGCATTCAGAGCATAAATTGATGTTTTGTCTTTAGATTTTTTTTTTGTTGCATTAAGAATCTGCCCTGCAGCTCCCAGATTAATTAAATGCTGACATTCTACTAGAACAGAAGGGGGGAATCTCTCCTGCCCTTTGTATGTGTTGCACAGACTGGAGTACATAGTGCCCTTAGGAAATGAGCTTGTTCCATTAGGCAAAATCAATAAGGCAGGAATCTCTGTGAAATTCTTCTATTAAATTACAAATAGACTAAACCCCTATATCTGGTGACAGTGATTATTGCTTTTGCATCCTGGACAGATGCTTGTGGGAGCACTTTGGTCAAATAGGCATGTGCACTTCTTCCGCAAACATTGGCTTCACTGCACTGCTGTTTCCTACAGTGGCTGATTTTTCATTCCTTGGGCTATAAGAACAAAACTTTATTTTGCCTCTGCCTATTTTATAGAATCAGCTGCTTTTTGGAGCATTTAGAGTAATTGGTAAACCCATTCATGCAAACATTTGCCATAGAAGGTTACACTCCGGCAGATAAATTTGGACCCTCTCCCCAGACTGCATGTTTCTTATTTTTTTTTGTTTTTCATTTTTAACTTTCCTTGATTGTAGCATAGGATTTTTCTCATTATGCAAGTTTTCTTGGATCCAAGCTTGGAGCTTTCTGCTACTGTGGGGCAGGGATACATAGCTACTCGGACATCTCCACAGCAAGTGATACTAGTGCCCAGGCACTGTCTGAAATGAAACATCAAACATGCCATGCCCTGCAACTGCAGTCCCTGAGAAGCCCAGATTGACACATGGCTTGCAATCAACTTTTTTTGTCATTAATATTTTAATATAAAAATATTCATTTTTGCATGCAGATTTTGGGTTGCTTCTCAGTTGGGGCAAAAATCAACAGGTTCAACTTACGTCATGGGGAACTACGTCTGTGAAAGCAAAAGTTTGGGCACTGGCTGCTTTTAGGCTCTTGGAGACCTGCCACACTTTTCACCTGCTCTCCACATCCTATCTTTAGTAGGTGCTAAATACTGATGAGCTTCAAAAGCAGCAGATGTCACAAGAGTTTATTTTCTTCAGAGGTGCAATATGGGAAAAATTGCAAGGAAATAATGAGCCTTATTAGTGTCATTTTCACAGATTAATCTTCTGCTGTCTCTGCATCCCACCGAAAGACTCAATCCTGCAAAAGTGGGTTTTTTATATGTAGTTACATGAACGTTGATTGTTTTTTTAATATCTGGTGGATGGGGCAGATGGATTGCTTTGAAGAGGGGGACAGGACAGTCTTCATCTTCAGAAACTCGCAAGAACAGCCTGGACTAGGTTTGTCACAAGTGTTTCCCTTGACTGACAGCCTGAGGAAAGGGTTAGGTCACTCCTCGTCCTTCCCAGGTTTTTGTCACTAGTACTGAAGGCCCTGTGTTATGTCAGGGTGCTGTGTACCAAACTACTTGTTTCTTAGAGGTTTCCAGAACTGAAGTCCTCCTTACAATTCCCCGAAAAATGGCTTTGGGGAACATATTTTGTTATGAGGGTCAGAGACTAAGACCCTTCCCAGCATCCATAGAAACCTGCCTGTAAAAATCTCTGCTTGGAAATATTTTATCTTCTTTGGATGCTTTTTGAACATTTTCCAGTAATGTTCTGCTCTTTCCCATTCACAACTACTAAATATACACACTGTTTAGACTGCAGACCATGGTCTATTTTTACATTTATTTCCAGCATATTTTAATTTTTCTTTCCTTGCTAGAACAATTTGGTCTGTTTTTAAACCCAAGACCTTGTTGCTCCTTCTCCGGACATTGTCTATTTCAGCATCACTTACAAAGAGGTTATTATTGTGGGGTACTTCTGTGTGGACAAGGACTAGGTTAGCTTCTGTCTGGCTGAAGACAGATTAAAGCTGGGGAAAAAAAAGTGGGAGGGAAAGAAAGAAAATCAGTTGCCCCTATACAAGGGAGAAATAAAGCACCTCTGCTGTCTGTCTTGTTTGTAAATGGTTAACTTAATTTAGGGGCAAAAATACTGTAATAGAGCAGTGAGATCCTGCTTGTGGAGCATTTCTCAGTTCTCTGGGTTGAAATGGCCAATGGTTTGTATGTGCAAGGCACAGAAAACAAGTGGGTGTTTTCTTCCCAGTTCTCCTGTGTGCTAATATTTAGCAGGGCTTTGTTCATTTGATTAGGTGCAAAGAATATGTGCTTGTTGGTTACATTGCATGAACAGGAATGGCAAGAAATAGATTCTCATCATTGTTACTTTTGGCTTTGGTTGCTACTCTGGACTCTGGAGTGTTTCTTTCTGAATCTAGGGAAGCTTTAAAGGGGATAAAAAAATGGGGCGGGAGGGAAGTCTGAGGAAATATCTCAGGCTTGTGGGCAGTGGGGGACCTATTCCATTTGTGAGCTGTGCCTTGATTAAGCTAATCCATCTCCACTTGACCTTCTTATGGAAATTCATGCTTTAAATAATGTTTCTGAGTCTCTAGGGTCAAATCCAGGCTTCTGTGGTGCAAAACATTACTAATGAAATTAGTGTCCTGAGCTGACAAGGTCTTGCTGGGCAGCCCTGCTGAGCCCAGAGCAGCAATGGGATGTCCCAGCCCTGCTCGGGACCCAGCTCCAGCCTTTGGGAAAGGGATTTAACTGCAGAAATTACTAGGCTTCCAGTGTGGGTTGAAGCACCACAAACCTCAATTCCCATGGGAGCAGCTGCAGTCCTGCCCTATCACTCCTGCTAACTAGCACCCACCACAGCAGCTGGCCTGGACCTACTTATTCATTTTTCCTCCAGCCATGGGCTGTGCCCTTTGATAATGACAGAGATAAACTCAGCTCTCCTAACAACACTGTTGCTTTAGAAATGGGGGAAAGGAAACCCAAACCCGACTCTATTACTATAGAAACAAAATCCTTAATCCACTGGGGTTGAATGGTGCTGCAGAAAGATTAACCTGAGTTTCCAGCATGAAGGCAGGTGAAAGGGTTAAAGACTAAGCTGGTGCTTGTTCCTCCATGGCATTATCTGTATGATTGCTTTTCATATCTTGTTTATTGTGGTTAGCAGAGCAGCTATAATACAGAGTGCTAGATGCAATAAATCTTGTCATTGCAAACAGCATACTTTTCATCGAAGCTCAAGGAACTGCAAGGTAAGCATTCAAAGGAAATCTATAGATTTAATTATATAGAAAGTCTAACCTGTGTAGATATTAAAGGAAATTTTAACTGTGCAGATGACATGTTCAGTTTTATTTGTATTACGTGTAAGATCCTATTTTAGTTGTTAAAAGGACACAGTGGCATTGCTAGCACAGTGTCTTCTGTGGTTTCATTTTGGCACTGAACAGCCAAAGGTGCTGGTAATTTAAAGGCTGAGGTTTTTTCCCTTTTTGACAGGTAGGTCTATAAATTTACCCCCCTGCATTTTAAAATCTGATGCTAATTATAGCCCAAGAAATTCCATTGGGTAAAGGAAACATCTCCAATTTTTTTTTAATTTACTGGAAGATGGGACTGTGAGCACAAAACAGAACTCTGCACCACAGTGACAGGTCTAGATTGCTCTGAGCTCCTCATCACCACACTCACCAGTGTGGTCCCCAGCACTGGGCTGGCTGTGACATGTTCCTCACTGCAGGGACACACCGGATGTCCCCTTCCAGGGGCAGGAGCGGGTAGGTCACTTACTCTGTTAGTAAAAACCATCCATGAGTCCTGGGTGTTTGGGGATTATAAAAATTTAAACTTTTTTTTAAATCTCATTTGTCAAACCCTCAGCTTGGGGTGTTCTGCTGTGCAAGCTTTCATAGATTGTCTGGTCCATGATATGGAGCCCTGAAGGAACAAAATAGGTGGATTTACAGTTGGTTTGCTTTCCTTTTTTTTTTTTTTTCTTTCCTTAAACTTCATGCCAGCTATTTACAACAGCCATTTGCTCTCCATAGGCCCCAAATGTTGGCTTGTTGCACTCCTCCCTTGGTGGAGTATAAGCACCAATTTTCTGTGGGGCTTTCCTCCCTCAACACAAAGCCCGTGGAGACCACGGGGATGCAAGGGGCAATGTGGGAGACTTCCACTGAGGCTGGTGTCGTTAGAAGATGCAAAATCAATGAACTTGAGGCTCTAAGCAAACTTCTGGGGGTTGAGTTGCTTTTCTTTGGGCAGTAAGGCCTGGTTCATTGAGGGCTCCCCAAGATGAGGGCTGAGCAGTGTTGCTGGTTCCCCAGGAGGGACAGGAATAGGACAGTTAGAAATGAAGAGATGGTTTTGTCATTGCCAATTAGCGATGAGACCAAGCTGAGTTAAAACACTCAGCTCTGTATCTGCAGCTGCTGTGCAAACACCATGATGTGGTTTGTGGCTGAGAGAACCTGTTTTGTCCTTCCTGCCTCAGGAGAAGGGCTGGGGAGCTCCTTGGTGGTAGGTGAATTTTCCAGATGTCACTGAAGTGTTTCACTTGGAGTGATAGATGCTGCTCTGCACGCTCCCACCATGAGTCAGGAGGAGGTTGCCCAACAGGCCCTCAGGGGAATGTGTGGCTGAAACAGGTTAATCCAGGAAGAAGCACTAAAAAGTCCCAACTAGGAAGAGGCAAAGCAGCAGAGGGATTGGCCTTAAATTCTCCAGGCCTTTCTCATCCACAGCACTGAGAAGGGCCAAGGGGGTATTTGTGCTCATTTCATTGACTCACTGGTTCACCTCAGTCTTGTGTTGTGAAAAGGGGGTTCACAGCCTTGTGGGTCAAACCCTGTAAAATTTCTGCTCACTCATCTTGTTCTGTTGGGCTGTAAACTTGCTTCAGGAGCTACTTCACAAGGACTTGCACTGTCAGTGGCATGGGGAGCCTCAGGGACAGTGTCAGGCAGGAGCCTGACAGGGATCACCATGCCACCAAACCTCGTGGGTTTTGTTTCTGGCTTCCCCCTTGGCACTGCCCAAAGTCTCTCAGCTCTGGAAGACAGTGAGTTTGTCCAGTGCTTCAGTTCACCACCCTTCAGCAGGCACAGGGGCTCCTTTTCCATGCTGAGGCCAGAGAGGCAGAAGGGATTGGTAGCTGCAGGGTGCTCTGCTTAAATGGTAAAAGCAGCGTCAATACTAGATCAGAACTCAAATGTGTACTTTCTTCCATCTTGCTAGCACACAGTATTTCCATTCATGAGCAATAGATGCTGAGGTTTCAATCCTGTCTTGGTGGCAGCAGCCTCACTTTCCTGGAGACTCCCTCACTAAATCCCCTGAGGGTGGGGGCAGCAGTGCCTTAGGTCTTGCACAATCCAGATGCTGTATAGGGTGAATTTAAAAGAAAAGATATTTCTGACAACTGTGCCAGTGATAAAACTAGAAAAATTATTTCAAGCTGTGTGTGTTGAAGCGTTAGGATGGGCAGCATGTGTTTCTTTCTCCAGAGTGGCAGGAGCAGTGGGGAGGTCACTGTGTGAGGAAGGAATGCCTTGGTGGGAATTTCTGCAGCCCAGCTGTCTGCTTTCCTTCCTGCGCTTTAAGTTCAGGGATTGATTTTTTTTCAAATATACTAATATACATTTAAGTAGCAGCACAATCCCAGAAACAAGCTCTTCATACACATGGTAGAAGCCAAGATGTATCATTTGTGTGGACTGGGGAAATCCTGGCCTGTGTTGTTTTTAATGAGATGTTCTTAAAAGCTGGGTTTGTGCTGATGGCAAACCTGTGATACGAGCTGGTGCTAGCAGCTATGCCCACAACAACTTGTGTGCTTCTTAATTCAACTCAGGCATGTGATCATAAAGAAAAGTCCTTTTTCCCAAAACTGTCCCAGGACCCCCCTCTGCACCCACCTCTTAAACCTCTGCAACTCCCTTTGCATGTCTCCTGCACTGATGGGAAAAGCAAAGTCTCTGCGGTGACCTTCTACCTGTTCCAGTTTTTGGCTGAGAAGGAAAAGACTCTGTGGCCCTTATACAGATCTTGATAGTTTCTCCTATGCAGGATGGATAGCATGGATAAGGTAGGCATGGAGCTATACCTGATGCTTGTACAGACCTACACTCTTCACAACCTTCCAGAGAAAATCCCAGTCCTGATTCCTGTGCGTCACATTGAGAGTGATGCTGACCTCCCCTAATCTCACTTCTTTCCATGGACTTCTCCAGGATTTAAGATTCTCATTCTGGTTCAGGATGAAGCCCTCGGGGAGTGGCACTGTCCCCACTCCCTCTCTGAGCAGGTGTTGGGTTGGTGACAAATGGGTGTAATCATAGCACTTGTCTAGAGTTTAGCACGCAAAGCTGGTTTGTAAATGGAGCGTTTTGTTAATGGAGAAGGAAATGGATAGATATTAATTGCTCTCCAGCAGCTTGTCATTTTTCATGTAGGTTATTGATGAAATAACAGTAACCTGAGGGAAAACAGCAGAAGAGAAACAGAGGTCAGGAACAACCTGAAGTCAGAGGAGAAACCCTAGAGGCTGTATTTTATGCTAAATTTTTTCCAGCAGATATGCCAATATCCAAATGTTTCAGGAATTCTTCTTAGCCTCACAAAGCTGTGCATATAAAACTTTCTTCTGAAAGGGAAAACATGGTTTTCACTTCACATTTTGGAAGTTAAAATTTCAAAAATGAGCCATTTTGAATTCTCTTCTTCAAATCTCATTTTTATGTTCCTATCCTTTTGAGACCCACAGGTTTAGGGAAAACCAAACCTCCTTCAGCCCCAAACTGAGAGGAGAGCAAAATACTTTTAGTCAAAATAGAGAGGAACGTTGTGTTCAAGTCCTGAAAGTTTTGCAGCTTCTCTTGTCTTTTCCCTTCAGCACACTTGCTTTCTTTTGAGGGACTGCAAGCAAACTATAATAAACAAGCAGTTATTTTTTCTGCTGGGGCAAACTCCTTTGTCACAGTGGCAACAGCAGCTTTATTGATGTTGGACCCAATGGACCCTCGAGTGTGGACAGAGCTTAGATGAAAAATGATGGTACTTTGGTCTGTGCCAAATCCAACCAAATATCATTATGATCATCTTGAGTCAGCTCTGGGGAAGGGAGTCTTAATTACCCAGGGAGATGTTAATTTATTAACTCCCATAATTTAGCAGGGAGAATAACCACTAAAGAGGCAATACTTGTTTTATAGCTGTGGCACTCTGCGCTATTTGCAGTTCAGAGAGGAGCAATGAGCAGGTACATGAATTCAATGAAATGTATTACATTCCCATAAACAGCAGAAGAAACCAAATCATTCATGTCAGATTCTTTTGCCCTTTACAGGCAGAGTTACAGCTTCTTTAAAGATGTGGATATACCACAGCCTTTGGTCTGGGGAAAGTCGAGGGGAGAATAGAGTGCACTTGAGTTGCTTTTGCTGTGAATTTATGGAAAGCTTTGACCTTAAAGGGAATAGTATAGCTTTGCTCTGTTTGCACTTTGCATTGCTCAGTGATGTTGCCTTCCTCTCAGCATGCTATTTCATTTATACATGCATTTCTAATAATCCTCCCTCTGTACTGTAGTTTCTTCTCCATTTTTATCTTTTGTTTATTTCCCTTCAGTCTCTGCATTCCTGGCAGTTGCAGCAGGTTGGGCTGCCCGAGAGCTGAGAGACAGAACAACCCCACATTTTCACCATCTTTAACCATAGGAAAGATAGAGGGGTTTTTTGGAGAAAAGCCTTTGTCACTCTGCTCTAAGTAGCATTGAGTTTATGTCCCAAAATCAAGATTCTACCTTTTTCACTGAGAAAAAGGCTGGGAAAAGCTTTCTTTAAATAGACCCAACAGCAAACAGTCATTGAAACACATAGCTCTCCTTCTTTTTGCTGCTTCTCTTCCCCTCACCTCTGATGTAAATAGTAATTTGGCTCACACCTGGTGCTGGCCATTTACACCACATGTGTGATTAACACTCCCACACCTGCCGGACCCATTATCCCTATTTTCCATTTTCTGCCTGCAGCTCCAGCAGATGCAGCCACATTGCTGTGTCCCAGCTGCACCTGTGTCCCTGGGCAGGGGTAACCTCAGACTCCCCAAAACCCAGACTTTGAGGGATTAATGGGTTGCGTGGGGCTGGTTTTACAGAGCCCCTTGGAGGTACTGGCCACCATGTGCTTGCTAGCATCTGTTGTGCGCTCTCATCGAAAGATTTGGCCCAAAGCTTGCCTTATCCTATTCACAAAGCCAATTTACCGATGCTGGATTTGGACCAAGCAAGCCCACAGGGGTGGGATCTGTCCCTGACTCCCCATTACAGACCTCAGTGAGGCAGGCACAGGCAGAGGGGCAGACACGGGTGAGATTTGCTGCTTAACGCAGCGTGGTGAAGCGCTGTCCATCACAGCCTGTCTGCTGATGTGAATCGGGGCTGCTGGAGGGAGTGCAGCCTGGGAGTGAAAGGCTGCTTGGGCAGGATGCTTCCCTGCTGCATCCCTGCTTCCTGCCTGTCTCAAACTGGGGGCAAGAGGTTTTCCACATAGTCTGTTCCTACAGGACTAAAACCCAACTGATTTTAGTGTCTGTGTTCAAGATTAATGCACCTAAGCGGAGATGCTCTTAATATCCAGTGTTTGGTGCACTGTACTTGGCCCTGTGGACCAACCCAGGCATTAATGTCACCTGTGGGTGATGTTTGTCCCCCTGGCCATTGTCCTTCCCAGCTGGGGGAAGCTGCTTATCTGTGTTATGCTTCCATCTCCTGCCTGCAAGCAAGGTTCATGCTGCTGTGGGCACTGGTGAGAACCATCAGAATGCACAGAGGTTTTTGCATTAGCAGTGATAAGTGCTAGGATTTTGTACAGGTGCTGATACATGACGGTTTTGTAGGGGGTAAAGAAATGCTGGAGAACCTGTGAAAATGGTTATTATGTTCTAGTGTAAGGAGAATTTTCAGACTGTTCTTGGGAAGAGTCACTTGGTACGTGTTGCATGGTGCCATTAAAGCAAGGCAGGCTCAGCTGGGCTTCTGGCTTGGGGTGGTGGTAGGAGGCTTCTCAAACAGGGACAGGGAAACACTGAAGTACCCACACAAGTGATGTCTCTTCCTCCTGAGGTGCCCTGAGCCATCCCCCGGGCTACTTTTCATACCTCAAAGCAGCTGGGGTTGAGTGTCTGCCCTAATGTTTTTGCAAACCCTTTGGAAAAGCAATTCAGACTCATCATTCCCAACACTTGGAGTAGGACTAGGAGTTCCATGGACGTCACCATCACAGGTGAGAGGCATGGAACAGCCTCCAAGCAGCTTTGTCTGCTGCTGGTGTGTTCACAACTTCAAAGGCAGAAACTGAGAGGTTTCTGAACTGAGAGCCTCAGCTTTGTTATTCATCTCCGATGCTCATAAATTATCAACAAACAACCTCAGCTATCAAGTCAGTGAGGAGGACTGGGTAATTATGTTTGTGGTTCAAAATGAGGGTTGTCAATTTTAATTAGGAAAAGCTGAGGGCACAGGGAATTTTTAATGTTACTACCTGAACTCTCGAGCGCTGCACAGAAAATAGTAGGAAATGAAAAATTAATTGGGGCTTGGTAGAGACTGCAAGGGCTACTCCTTTTCCCCCTGTTTTATTATTTTGCTCACTTTGAAGCAAATTTGGGTCTGGTGATACAATTGCCAACAGGTTTGCTTTCATTAACAGTAAGAAATATGTGTAAGTATATACCAAGGGGGCTGGGTGGTTTCAGGAGGAATCAGATTTTTAAAGCCCAGGAATCATTAATATTTAAAGAGAATCCTCAGGTATGGTCTTGAGAAGCAAGTCTGCTACCTAGACAGCTCTGCTCTCTGGGGCTCTGGTGTTGAGAAACCACTCCTGAGCCAGTGTCTATGGCCATGCCCATACCTGTAGGTTTTCCTTTGCCCTGGTGCAGTCAGGATTTGGGATTTCCACCCTTCCTAGGCAGGGCTCAGGGGGGTGCACAGCACCTGCTGGGACAGCACACAGTGACATTGTTCTGGGGATGAAGCAAAACAGGCAAAGTGAATTGAATTGTGACCTTCCCCTGGGAACGAGGTGCTTTGTGCTCCTACAGCTACATCCTGCCATGGCGAGGGTGACACCAGATCTTGTCCCCAGGGCAGGGGCAGGAGGTGCTGGGTCATTTGCTGCAAAGCAAAGAGCTTCTCCCCTGCACACAGCTAAACACTGGGGACTGTTGGTCCCATCATACCTGTTCCTCCTAAAATCAAAGGATCCTTATCCTTTAATGTCACTGGCAGCCAAGGTGACTGGCTGTGTGATTGCAGTATCTGAAGAGCAGGCAAATGTCAGTCCATCATGGGTAATGTGGGTTAAGTTTTAATCAGCAGGCCAGTATCCTCTCCTAATTTATTTTCCTTCATTTAGACAGGATTTGCTGGATTGCATGTGATCTTGTGAGTGTTTATAATGAGAATTTTTTTTTCTTTGCTTCCTCTGTGATTAACCAATTTTGTACTTCCCAAGGACATGCATAGTGAAGGTTAAACTGAAAAGGCTCAATTCTTCCCTGGCATTATTCTTTGAACATTAGCAGAATTGTGTCATGTGTGATTTTGGTTTCTGTATGTGTGCTAGGAAGGGTTTTTCCTCAGCCAGACAACACTGTCTTGCCTCAAGCGTGCTTGGTCCCAGCACACCCAGACCCAAAATATTCTGAAGACAGCAGAAAGGTATTTTAATGGGCTTAGATCAGACCCAAAGTGAATCTGCAGCAAATGAGTTCCCATTCTCAAATATAGTTTTATAATAGTCAAGCTGCAGACATGTTGTTGGCAATTGTAGTTGTTAAGCCATAAAGAATAATGAAGAAAAAGCAATTATTTTTTAATACTACATACTTCCATAATGGCAAGAATATGCTAAATCACTGTTTAGAAATCCTTTGGGTTGCTCGGCTGAAGCTGGTAGGGAAGATGAGATTGTTTACAGCAGATTATGTGTCACTGGCTGGATTCATAGTCCTGCTTACAGTCTGATGATGCAAAACCAAACCCAGCCTGGATCAGCTGGCAAATTAGTCTCCTGGTTGCCTCTTAGTGCCATGGCATGTTAACTAAACCTCAGTAAACCAGTAAATGAGTGACTGATCTCAGTCATACTAATAAAAATTGAGTGTAATTTTAATGCTGATAGTGGAGCTTAGGATCTGATCATTTTTGCAGAGGGCCGTGGATTCAGGTGAACCCAAAAATGCCCCCAAACCTCCATGGGTGAGTGGGTGTCAGCCCTTCCTGTGTGTGCAGGGGCAAACTGGAGGGAAGTGCTGAGGGTTAAACACAGCTCTGCCCTGTCTCTGCCTCCAGCTCTGCTTTAATCCCAGCAAGGCCAAAGGGCTTGTCCTTCTCACACTCCCCACAGACTCTCATTGTGTGAATTTCCAGGTGTGTGCCAACATGAATGGGTAAGGTCAGAAATTAGGGGAGAAAATGAGAGGAGCTTGTGTTCCTAAGTTCCCCAGCACTCAAGTACTGGTCGTGGCAGTCGTGGTCATGGAGCTCCCTTGGATGCTCACTCCATGATCTTGAGAAGCTGAGAAATATTTGTGGTCTGGGAGCACAACCTGAAGCTTTTCACCAGGCAGCATGACCCAAACACCCCTCAATGTTGCATCCCCAGTCAGACCCTGGGTACAGTTCCCTTGCTGCCTTTTATGAATTTCGGCATCTCTCGCTGCAGTTACTGACTTGCAACCAGGCTTGAGGAACAGGGTTATTCCTATTCAAGCCAAGCTGAATAGCTGCTATGCAGCTTGTTCATGTACCTCTGTAGCTACTGCCAGCTCTTTCATGGTTTGACTCTCCAGCATTTGAAGGAAAAATGTGCACATGTGAAGTGCACTCCTGGGAGCCTCCACATTTGCGGTTGTTTCTGCAAATCGCAGCTGGTTGTGCTTCAATCTTTGCTGTGATTTGGGAATAGGAGGTCAAAGTCTGGCAACAAAACCATTTGGCCCTGAGGTTTTGAGACAGAAGGATCTTGGAGACATCATTAACACATGGTTACTTGGCTCCTATTTATTATCCTAGCTCAATGCAACCAAGCTGGTTCCTTGTATCGGAAGATCTGGCCTGTTTATGGGTTTATTCTGTCGTGAACAGACAAGCTGTGGGATGATGTCCTGTAAATTGTTTGGTGCCCTCAATTATTTCTCTCCAGGAGCCTTTGTTCAGCCTGCTTCCCAGGCAAGTGTCTGGCATCATCTGGAGGGGAAAAAGTACTGTTGTTCATTTGTGCTATGGCAGAGAGCTTGTAAACCGTCTGGCTGCAAATGGGATAGAGGGTGGTAATTAAAATGTGCTCTCAGAATATAGAAGGAGGTTGTAGACAAGTATTTATCTGCTCATAGGTCTTCAACATGCTGATAAAACACCAGAGTATATTTAAAAGAACAGCTTAATTAAATGGTCCTACAGGTTTAACCTTGTCTAGGAAAATTGTTGCCTTATTTCCTCTAAATCATGCATTTGGAAAGGGAAGGGCAAGAACACACATAGTCAAAAACTTGGGTTGCTGGCCAAAACCACCCCAAAGTGCAGTAAAGGGATAGAGGATTTGACTTGGCTTTAGGAGAACAATCCTGGTTTTGCTGCTGGCCCTTCTGAGTCCCCTTCTCTGCATCTGTCTGTGAGGAAAGAAAACAAGATGAAGGCTGGTCTGCAAAGAGCAGAGCTGCAGGAGGCAGCTGAGCCTGCCCTCCTGTCCTGCAGAGCCTTGCTCACCTGGGCAGCACTGCCTGCACCAAGAGGCCCTGGGATGACTTGTCTAAAACTGGCATTACAGGGGGATAAATAGCAAAATAGAGCCTGCAGTAAGACAGGAAGAAGGGGGATACTGTGACTTCCAGTCACTGATTTGGGTTGAATCCACTCCTGTCCTCTCCCCACATCTGTGCCAGGTACAACCCAAACCATGTTAAATCACAAGGCTTTCCTCAGGCCTCCAGGCTAAGGTGACACACAGGATAACAAGGCTTGATTGGCTGGATTTTTAAAAAATGCTGATGAGACACAAATTGAGCCTGGCTTGTTTCTGTATGGCCAGAAATGCCTTTCTCTAAGGGCCGTTCAATGGGCTGCTCCACAGAGCATCACCTACAAGCAGGGAGCTCTGTTAAGCCAAGCAAAAAGGGTCTGACCTCAGCTCTCACAGTCTGATGCAGTTTATTTTAGGAGTTTCACACAAGTGTGGCAGTGGGTTTGCCTGTACATGCAAGGAGACCACACTGCTCACCAGCCATGTCCTTGGCAGGGACCAGTGAACCATGCCTGGGTGCAGCCCTTTGAGAGCTTTTGGTGCTTGTTACAAAGCTGTTCCCAAAGACTAGCGTAAAGAATTGCAAGTGCCTTCCTCCCTGTCTGCTTGCATTTGTGGGATCTGACCTACTTCTTGTTATTTGCAACACAAAAGCCTCCCTTGTCTTCTTTCTGACTTGCAGTGAGCTACTGCAGGAGTGCTCAGTGCCTGGGAGCCATCGCCAGCTCCACGAGAGAGTCCTGGCATCTCCCACCACAATGAGCTTCTCCTTAGAAAAGCTGCCTCCAGGGAAGGAAGGCAGTTTTTGGGGAGGGTGATGCCAGCTGCACATGTGGTGACCAGGACTTGACCCCAGCATTGCTACTCTGGCTTTCCTCCCTCCTCACACCCAAGCTCAGAGCCATTCCTCCTGTGGTGTGGGCTCTCAGGGCTCAGGGGTTGCTGCCTTTCTGCTGCCAAAGCCCAAACGTGCAAACCTGCCACAAGGAATCCTGCAAAATCATATTTTGTGTGGCCACAGCCTCTACCTGTTTCTGAAATGACAGGGACGGATGAACCACTGTAGGGCAAGGGACCTTTTCTCAATGCCTGAGCAGCATCACTTGATGTAACAGTATTGCAATTGGAGAAAACAAGGGAACAAATTGATGAGCAGAAGCTGCTGCTCCTCCTGTGGACTGGACCCTTGGCTGACAATGCCTTGGCACAGGGCAACAGCACACTGCTTCTCAGGCTTTGCAGCACCAACATCCCATGGCCATGTATATCCCTGTGCCAATGGCTGCAGCAGCCCCCAGAGAGAGATCAGCCTTTTTTTGGAGGACATACCAGCATGAAGCTATTTCTACACCATGAATTGTGATGGGCATGGCTGGGCTGCTGCGAGGAGTCCAAATACACTTTAAGGAGACCTTTTTCTTTTCCTGCTATTCATCCACTGGTAATGCTGGGCTGGCATCTCCCATGGGGACAAACAGCCATTATGAGCCAAGGAAAAGGCACACAGGTTGCACTGGAAGGACTGAGCTTGAACAGCAAGGAAACATTAATATGTGCTCTTTCCCCTCGTAAATATTTCTTCAAAAGACACTGCAGATATCTAGGATGCTCCTAGACAACAGCAAGTTGAAAATGATAGCTTTTTTCAAGCAGAGCAGACTGCAAGCTCAGTTAAATACATCAAATTAACTGTCAAAATAATCTTGCAGGACGTGATGAGCCCAAAGATTAAACAGCATGTTATTTCTTCTCGGTGCTTTTCTGTCTTAGCAAAAAGGATTTACAGTTGATTCCAAAATCCATATTTTAAATGAATTGCAAATATTTTCTTGTAGACTTGGCCCATCTGAAAAGGATTATTACCCAAAACAACCCCTCTGTCAAGGGGAATGTAGACTCAAGAGAAAGGGGTATGTAAATAAATGTAAAGGCTTTGCAGGGGGTGTGTTTATTTTCTCTTTTGGTTTTCCAAGCCTGGCTTCCTATGCAATTAGAGGGTCTAGCTCTTCATTGCAAAATATACAGCCATTTCTTTTTTTGTGTCATCAGTAAATATTTGGGCTGAACCTGTTTAAACATAAGCTTTCAATAATCTTTTTTTTTTGCTTTTTCCTGTTCTCTAGCTGAGTCTTGGTTTGAATTTCCATAGACTAAAAATACATTATTTGTTTGAAGAGCTTAGATGGTCATGTTCATTTTGCTGTTTATCTATTACCAGGAAAGTCTAATCCTTCTTTGACTGATGTTCAGCACCACCTAGTTAAACAGCAATACAGGATATGCAGCAGGGAGTTACTATTCTTAACCATGCTCTTCAGGTACCTGAGCCCACTCCTGACATAGTGCATCCACCACATATTAAATTGTGTTGCCCTAACAAAACCTACTGCCACAGGTTGGGAGCACAAATGTTAACAAATAGATGCAAAAAGGTGATAAAGATAGAAATGGCAGAGGCTATTAGGAGGTATAAGGCAAAGAGAGAGATTGGTAGCAGTCAATCCTGATTTTCAAGATAGCAACATGAATCTGAGGCACCGTTCCCTGCATTGTTCATGTTTGAACTGACAGGGAAGGACAGTGTGTGCCCAAGGCCCAGCCTTAGCTGTGATATTCATGTGCTTACCTGGGGCTCTGCATTTCAGCTTCCCTCCTAGGATGTTTTACAGGGAACAGCTGGCAATTAATTTATTTAAAGACCTGTAGGGTAGAGAAGCAGGGAGAGGAAAAGAAAGCCAAAGCTTCCAAAGGATTTTCCAATTTACTGGGCTTCTGGATGTTCGTGTCAAAGTTAAAAAGTAACATTAATTACAAGCATCTAGAAAGAGCCATAATCATCTGTCATTCATGGTGACAGGATGACATCTCCTGTTTGGATGGTTCAGCATTACCATTTGGAATCTCAAGAGCTCAGGCTACAATGATAACTATTTCTGACAACCTTGTGAGATGAATTTGACATTTTGGATGTATGTGTGTGCAGGGGAGGTTGTATGGCAGTGCAAGTATGCATGAGGGCCTTCAATAGATAAAGAGCAAGCAGGTATTTTCATTCTGAGCATATTTTAGTTTGAATAAGGGGGAAACAAGGCAATAGAAGAAAGCATTGAAGGTGGGGTACCCTGTGCCCTTCATACAGCTTGTACTGCAGATTCACTGCTATGTCCAGAGTCTCATTAAGCTAGATATTGTAGACCCTTAATGAAATTGAACTGCTCCAAATAGCCAACAGATTACATGTGAGAAGTCAAGGAACTGTGGTGACTCAGTTGTGCATCTTGTCCTTGCTCAATCCTGCTCTTTTACCTGGAAGCAGATGCAAAAACAAAGCTTGCCATTTCAACGGAGCAGGGCTGTGGGCTGCTCACTGGTCAGTAACCTGGCCAGAAGGGGCCTCCTTGGAGCCTGAACTTCATCCCTTGGTCCTGAAAATCTCCATCTGGATTTCCTTGTTTTGGGTATGAGTTCTGGTGAGACATTCTTGTTTGGAAAAAGAAAAAAACCAAACAGTAGCATTGAGAGTTGGTCTGTTTGCTCCCTACATCTGCAATGCTATGACTGCAACTGCCATCCAAATCTTGCTTGAGATGCCTAAACTGAGTGAACTGGACTGGGGGGCAGCAGGGGCAGGGATGCCACACCTAAATAATGGGTTCGGCATGCTGAGACTGACCAGTTCAGGACTGGTGAGCACCCACGTGCAGACTAACAGAGGAACAGTATCACATCTCTCTGCAAAGCAGGGCATCATAATGTCAGATCCTTTTTGGCTGGGTGGTTTGTTTTTTCTTCCCTGTCAGACATCAATCTCTTAAAGAGCTGGCATCTTTCATATCCTCCCTGGCTCTGTGTATCTGCTTAAAGAAGGCCTGCTGGCTCCTGCTCAGCTCAGAGCCATGTAGGAACCAGGAGACCCTGCTTGCATTTCTGCCTGCCCCACAAGATGTTCCTGCATGCCCTGTGTCACACTGCAGGTGGTTCACAAGCTTAGGTTGGTCACAGAGCCTGAGCATATGAAGAAGGCAGCATCTTCATCACTCTTGATTAACAATGTGTTGTGAGAGGTGAGAGACATTTGCCTTGAAATTCATTATGAAGTGTTACATTAATAATAGCAGAAATTAAGAATAAAGATGAAGACTAAAAAAAAAAATTCCCATCCAACCCCAAATCCAAGCTAAATATAAGGAGTGTCTCCTGTGATCATCTTGCTACGGATTAGATCAATAGCAACATCTGAATGAAGCCAGGAGAGTGGCTCTGAGCCCAGAGCTCTGCAGCACTGACAGAATTCACAGCCCTAATCATGGTTTATTACACAAATGTTTTCCCTGCACATTGTAAGGTTCCCTGGTTGGCTAACGTACAACCATTGTCGAAATAAATATTTTGTTAATTTTTTTCCTACTAGAGAAGAGATCAAGCAGTAACTCTTCACTGCCACTGGGAAAGAATATGCAAACTTGGTTCTTCAAAAGGTCAGGCTTACATTAGTCACTGACTGCAGACAGAAAAGGAAATCTGCACTCGTCCTGCCCTTTGGGAGGATGGTAGACACTGCAAATTTTGTTGTGCAAAATAATTTTTTATACTTAAGGAATCTTGTTTGTAGTCTGGACTGTTTGAGGAAACTGGTAGGAATCTCTGCTGGGTCTTGACATGGGATTTCTAACAAACATGAAGAATTTCTTTGTTTGCTGTGTTTATTTTTCTCCCTCAACTGAACCAGCCTCGTAGTGTTTATTGTGTAGTTCATTATTTATACCTCAGCATTCAGCTGCCCTCATCGGATCAGCTCCCTCTGTGCAAACACACAGTGGGAAAGTCCCTTCTCTAAAGAGCTTTAGCCATCGGTGCTAATTAGAAGACAAAGGTGCCTGCTGCTCTCCCGCACTTTGTTCTTGCTCACAATAACAGGCAGTTTGTTTTCCACGATGTCCCGGGAGACGATGGGTTTGTACCTCCCACCGGGCTTCTGCCAAGAGCCCGGCCTCGAGGGGCAGGTTCAGAGCTGTCAGGGGAGGGTTTGTCCCTTCTGTGAACAGATGAAGATTTGCAACATACTCCTTTCCTGCAAGAGGTTGAAGTCTTAGCATGTCCTTGTTCTTTAAAAGAGAAAATAAATATCTCTGCCATGGGAAGTTGTCATCCAGGTGCCTTTATGTTAGGCAGCCAAAGGAACCTTGTTTTTCCTGACAGGAATGCTGCAGGAGGTAATGGGTAGCATCTTCCAAACACACTGCCTGCACTTTGAGGACTTGAAAAGACTACAGCTGCAACTTCATCTTCTATCTTTATCTCAGACCTTCCCAGTCTCTGTTTGGGAAGATATGAAGAGCTGGTTTCCCACATTCCTGATTATTACACAAGAGGAGAGTGATATACAACAAAGTTAAAATTCTTTATACCATAGAGTGCTCCAAAGGATCTACAACACAGGGAATGAGAGAACTGCTGGAACACAATCTTTTGGCAGTGCTTGAAAGCCCAATAATGATTTTGGAAACATACTGGTTCAAGGATTAGCATAAAAGGCATCCAGCTAGAATGCTTTGTTCTGTTTTGGGTGGCATCACTGGAGACCTTGAGGGAAGGTCAGTAGATCCCATCACCTCTCAGTCATTCCAGCTGGAAGTTGGGAAGAAGTGAAGACCTTGTGGAGAACCAGATGCTGTATCCACAGTTACTGTACCAGAGTAAATAAAAGAAGAAAATGCTTTTCATTTGTTTGAGCAGCTGTTGTTCTCCAGTGAATCTTCCACTCCATAATTTTCAAATGTAAATTGGCTAACTGTACATATTTCAAACAATGATGTATAATTTAAATACATAATTCTATCACCATTGAAATAGAACAAGCCATGCTCTGATAGTGCAGTCAAAAAGGTCACAAGTGTGGTGACACAGAAACAGTCAGTCGTGCTAGTCAAGCACGTTGCTCTTGACGATATTACACAAGGGTTTTTGAGAGGCCAGAAAAGTAACATCATGAAATCAGACCTGGAGGATCTGAAATGGTTTTAAAGTACAGCTGCTTCCCCATCTCAGCTATTTCTGCAATGGAGGCCATTAGATGTGGCTAGAAATGCAGACTTGGCACCATAGATAGGATGCAAGGAATATACCTTACAGGAAGATAAAGCCACGTGGGCCTGGAAGCAGGAACCTGATATTTTGCTCTGTAGCTCTCCTTTGAGTCCTGCACAGCCTCGTGTGACAGGGTGGGAGAAGATGAGACTGCACATGAGATCCAATCTTGCAAGCAGTCCTGGACACGACACTTTTGTGTCTCATCACTTCTGTACAGTCTCTGTGTGGCTCCGTGGCCACCCAGGTGCTCTGGCTTCTGCACCTCCTGCAGGAAGAGCTGCAGATCCACCACACCCCTTGGCTGCCCAAGGCACCGTGGCTGGTGATCCTCTGCTCTGAACGCCAAGAGTATCTGATGACACATGAGTGGTGACACCTCGGTGACTAGAAGGACACAGAAACTGGTTTTAGGTGGTTTTCATTATACACAAATCTGACTGCAAACTGGACAGCTCCTTAATTAATGATTTCCTGGCTTCATTCCTGACTCATGGCTTCTCTATTTAGATTATTCTAGTCACATATATGCTTCAAACAGCTTTGGCTTTTAGAGATGTAATCCAACAGATGAATAAATAACAATAAGCTCTGGCTGAAATGCATTCAGGAAACATTTGTTGGGGGCTAATTTATTTTACTTTATTATTTAGCAAGCCAATATATAAAATTACCTAACACAACAGCAGATTAGCTGATGCAGTCACTTTGTATTAGCTTTTGGTGGCTGTTATTGAAAGGCTTAAGTATATTTTTGGAGAGGGAATTATGTGAGAAATAGGGTTTTTTTAAAAAAAGACAAGATATTTCCAGGTTTTCCTGACATACAAGTACACTGAAATAGTCCTGCATCATCAAGCCTTTAAAGTCTCGCTCCCTTACCTAAGCTTGATCTTAAAAACCACACATCCTGTGTTGGTTTTAAGGAAGGTATCACTGAGAACTCTGCAATAAAGATTACATATGCTGCCACCTGTCCTCAGGCACCATCAGACTTCCCACCACATGGGTGATGTGTCCCTGAGGGCTGGTTGTGCCCCTTAGAAATACATCAACTTGTATCTCCTTGCCCTCGGCTCTGGAAGCAAAGCCCATTGCACTAACTCATCTCAAACATGAAAACAGAGCAGCACACACGGGAGGAGTGAAACCTCAAATTAAGTAGTACCAAAGCAAAGTGTCTTCTTGAACATACAGCTCTTCATTGGGGAAGGTAAGGCAAGGTGCTCAGCTCCCTGCTATGTGTGCTATTGTTAAAGGGCACGGATGTCCTGGGCAGTTTCTGGGCTTCTCTCTCCTGCCATAGGCTGCAGAATCACGTTCAGGTTTGTCCAAAAGAGAAACTCATCACAAGCATGTGGGTTATCCTAAAAAGTGGGAAGACTAAAAGGAATCATAAGTAGTTTGGCTGCCCATGCACAAACACTGTCTCTGCTTTGACAACACAATGTGGACAGACTCCTCGGAGTCATAGGAAACCAGAGAGGGGAGCAGAAAGAGCAGCCAAATATATTCCTCTGGCTGGAAATAGCCACTAGTGCAGCAAAACCTTCTGTTAGAAACAGCGTTTGCGTCACTGAAAAAGAGAGTTACAGTGTTAAGGGTGAGAACTGGAAGAGGAGTGGATTGACTTACTGACTGCCTTTGGATCCCTGAGATGTCTAGGAAAGGAAAGCAAACCCTCTGTAATTCCAACTATGGTGGAGTCTTCCATTTTTAGAGGTTTTCTGCTGTATTCTGATCTGTCAGACAAAAGAACTTGAAATACTTAGGCCCCAGTCATGAAAATGAGAACTAGTTAGAAGTCTTTCAGTATCTGAATTAAATAAATGTGTGGGTATTTGCAAGAGAATAAATACAGTAATATTCTCTGAAAATCTTATGTCCCCGTTTTGTCGAAACAACCAAAAACTGAGCAAGGGTAATTCTGAAAGTGTTATGGTGCTCAGATTGTAAAGAAATATAAATGGAAATCTGTCTATCTCATACCAATAGAATCTGAAAGCTGAGTGTGTTGTATGCTTGAGCTGTTTCATTTGAACAGTCATTCAGCAGTCATTCTGGTAGTTTTTCTATCCCTTCAACTTTATGAAAATGTAGAAAATGACAGGTTTTTTACAAAGCTTCGTGTGGGTATATGGAAATATAACTCTTTGTTACTTGAAAAAGCCACAACATGCAAGGAATTTATCGTTATATTTAAAACCAGAATTATATTATATTAACACTAGAACATTTAGCAGAAATTAAGAGGTTATTTAGTTCACCAAGAGATGTGTCTTGAAAGTCAGTAACCTGAAACGAAGGGTTTGGCAAGTAAAAGCAGATAGACAATTCTTAGAAAGAAAATAATTTGGGAAGAAATGGAAAGCTTAGTGAAAGAGATCCATACTGGTGCAATTTCTTCTAATGTAGCTAAGAAGGCAGTTAAATGGACGAGACTGACCAGAGTGTAAATGAAGTGTTCAGATAGAAAGGTCACTTTGAAGACAGGGAAGGGTAACTGACTTTGAGCACTAACAATGTCCCCAGGTTTCAATGGGTCAAAACAAAGAGAGAAACATAAGCAAAGAAAATAGAATAATGAGTGTATTAGAAAGAGCTGCCATCACTTAATTCCTGTTGTTAATGGTAACTCAGAGCAACACGACACATGTCTGGGGGAACCAGTGGCAGAGAAGAGTGCCTGGCAGGGAAAGGCAGTGGGGATGAAACCCTCTTCTCCTGTTGCCACCAAACTTGTCCAGCTCCCAAAGGCACAAAATACCAGGCTGTGCCTGACCTGTCAAACTGCCTGAGTAACCAAGCAACTCCAAATACATATATACATCTATATTATATGTCTTCCTCTCACTCCCATATATAAATATAGATGACAGTGTTCTGTGATACCCAGCTCAGATTCTGAAGCTGGTTTCCCATTTCTGTGACTCCCTCCCTGAACATAAGCTGGATTTTTTTTTCAATTATTTTTATGGGTTTTTTGTTGTTTGGTTTTTTTTGCCAGGTACCAAAAAGTACTTTGTTACCTTTTTTGAACAACTTTCTGTATTTTAGTTCTGGTCCTTAACTGATAGCATCCCAAGCATCCCTCAAGCCTTTCTCCATGCCACAGCAAGCCCCAGTGGTACTGAAGTGGTTGTCTCCTGCTCTGCAGCACAGCACACACACTTTTGATGGTAATTCCCAAGACAGTTTAGCTGCGCTTTGAGGAATTTGTTAAACCTCCAGCTCTACCTAGAGCTGAGGAGCCTGTGGGGGTGGGGATGCTGCATGAAAAGTAGGCAGCATGAGACAAATATAGAAGCTGTCAAGGGAAGCTTGTTTCAAGCATGTCCCCCCAAACCCACCAGTCTATTATTCTAGCCATAAATTTGTTCTTCAGTGTTTGTTTTTCTTGTCTTAGAGACTGAAAGGCCTGTTTCTAACATTGTGAAGCCTCAGCTGTCATATCTGCTTTCCTCTTACTGCACGGAGCACCGTGCCGTTTCATATCAAACACATCATTAAAATAGATCCTTTTTCCCAACAGAAATAAGCACTGGGTGCAGCTACTCAAGCATTTTTTCCAGCAGCCAAGCCAGTCTAAGACTTTCCCACCTTCCTGACCACCTGTTTCTGCCCACACGTAGAGTTCCCATCCGCTCACATGTACCTGTGTGTGGAGCTGCCCCATTTGGTCTATGTGGATGAAAAGCAGTGCTCTAAAAACACATGCCTCAGCACCTTTATAAATTTCTCAAGCAGCCAGCTAGAGACCAGAACCATTTATTTCTCTTTAATGGTACTCTCTTCAGTCATATCCCCAAACAAAATTAACACCCTAAAATCCCCAAATCAATTCAACTTCCACATTTTGTGATGATTAAGTAACATGCTGTTATTTATTTAATCCTCTTTGGAAACAGCAGAAATGCTGTGAACGGAAGAGCCATGTTTATTCTCAGGCATTTTAAATTAATTACACTCCTGTACTCATAGCTACATATACAGATTTATATCCTTGGTACAGAGAAACCCATTTATTGAAACAAAACACAAGCATCTAAAATACAAATCAGGGTGAGCCTTCAAAGCTGAACTGTGGTCTTGTGTCCTTCCTGCAAATAGAAATCTCCCAAAAGACTGCAGTTCCCAGCACACACCAAATCTAATGGCATTTCTGGCACTAGGGTGACAGCTTGCATGAAGAAGCAATTAACCTGCCTTGGCAAAACAGGAGGGAGTGGGAAGAATTCATGACCACAGCTGCTCCATATTCTTAAAATTTGGTGCAGCTGCCAGCTTGCAAGTTTACTCTGCACTGTAGGCTAGTGAAAATTTGCAAGCTGTTTGACATGATGGTTGTTGGGAGGAAAAGGGATGCTAAAAAAAACTTGTGGAGGGCTTGGTGTATACTGTGATATCACAGGAAGAAAATTAAATGCAAAAAAGGACCTCTGTGAACAAATGGTTGTGGGGTGTGTTTGCTTTTGAGAAAATGTTTTAAGCTAAACACTCAAAGGAGCAGAACAAAAGATAAAATGTATCACAATGGGTATTCTCATCCACAGTGCTCTAATGAGCTGTTCTTCCTAATGAATGAACCCACACTCAGTGTTTTGGGGATAATGCCAAAAAGCTGCAGCTCAGTTACAGAGACGCAGATCCCTCCATAGGGCTTTTGTGTTGCTACCTTCAGACAGTGTCTCTGGCAAGCTCACGCCCTGCCTTGCCAACCAGCTGCCACCACAGGGCATCTCACGTGTCCTGGGACCCTCCAGGTCCCAGGAGGGAAGCAGGTATCTCACTCCTCATTCCAGACTGCCTGCTCTTGTTGGGTGCTATTTAGGTGTGTACAAAACTTTTGCTTTTCGTAAACGTGAGGTTTTGTGAAGAGAAACTGCTTCACTGATATTTACCAGCTTAGCAGAGAATGAGAACCTGGGGTAATTATACTTGTTTTACCAGTTGCATCTGCAAAGTTCAGCTAGAACTAGCTGGAGAGCAGCAGCATCAAAATCACAGTGTTTCCCGAGTTTCTTTGTCTGCAAGCCCAGCATGGACAGGCTTTTGCTAGGGGTGAGATCAAGCAGGCAGCCCAAGGCAAAATGTGGATTAAAACCACCTCACCATGGTGAGGGAGGAGAAAACCACACCACACCTTGGAGCCAAAGCGGGAATGTGCTGAACTGTGGTGTGTCTGTGCCCTTTTGAACCAACCAGTGGACTTCAGGGCCATCAATATCCCCACACACTGCAGCAGAGCTTGAAGTCTTCCAGCGCCTCCACCTTATCCTGCCAGGCTCTGTCCTAACCCCAGTGGGCACCTCCATGGGGAAGCAAGGCTGTCTCCACACTGCCCTGAGTACAGGGATGTCAAGTCCCTTTAAACATTCCTGGCTGGATGAGAGGTAAATTAACTGGAGAGAATACATCTCCTTAATTTTCACATCCCATTTTGCAAAATCTTACAAATAGAAGAACCTGTTTGTGTTTTCTCTCACCCTGTTCAGAGTTGAGGACTTGGGTCTTTATTTGCTCAAGATGCACATATATGTTTATAAAAATATTCACTTGTTCTTCTTGTCCCCCACACACATCCCAACTCATTGTAGCACTTGAAATCATTCAGTTGCTCTGCAAAAAAAAAATGCTCCAGGGAATGATCAAAGGTTAATGAAAAGTTCAGCCAAGGAGCAGACCCCAGCAGAGACAGCAGTTCTTTAGGGCTTTCAAACAGCTGACAAGAAACCATCAACAAGTATTTGTGGTCAGGGATAGAGAGAAACATCCTTTTGAACATATCCAAGCATAAAAACCTCCATGGTAGTTACCTTATAATATTATCCCTACATGTCAAACCATGTAATTTTTATGAAGAAGACTGATTTATCTGTGACAGTGGCAACTTTTTACAGCCCTCAGGGGTTGTGACTTCAATAGCTGAGATCCAAGAAGTAGAACTCTAGTCTGCAACCCCATAATAAACAGCAGTGAGAGAAAGACAAGTGTTGCCTTCTTGTTCCTGTTACCAGACTTAAATAAGTGTTGCCTGCAAGCACAGTCAATTTGCTTTCATGGCTCAATAAAAATTCTTTGTGGAGCAGTGCTTTTGCTTTTTTTTTTTTTACTTTTTTTTTTCCCAGGGTTTCTGATCTTTTAAAATAGAACTCTCCTTAAAGTAAGTTTTTTACTTTGATGCCTGAAAAATTCTTAAGGATATTTATTTATGTTTTGCAAACGTTCGTGTTATAAAATGAATGTGCTTGTGTTGTTTGTGTTACTAGAGCACCAAGAGCTCTAGTAACCACATGAAGGTGTGGTCAACAGTCCTTCAAGAAAGGACTGGGGTTCATAGAATGGTTTATCCAGACCAGAGACCTCAGTAAATACAGCAGGCAGCAAAGTAGGGCCAGCTGGCAGATTGGGGTGCCTTGATGGTCTCAACAGCAAGTCAAGAGAAAGAATCATCACCTCACGTGAACTCTAGTTTTGTCAGAGGGTGGGGTCTCATCATGGGGGAATGTTGTTGGATGGTGTCAGAGGAGGAAATTGATTCATGTTCTCTAGGGTTAATTATATGGTGGATGTTGATGAACTGGACAGAGACCTTAAAATCTATAAGGTAATTGTAATGGGAATTTATCATTATACCTGTTTGTTGATGATCAAAATGGTAGAGACAAGACACCCAGACCCTACTGATTAATTTAGATATGTTCTTGGTGTATGTGCTCTGAAGAGAGTTTGATGCACTGGTGGATTTTTTTCTCATCTTTATTTTTATTTTCCTGTCACCATGGTACTGTGTATGTAAACACTCCTTATTTAAAAATATCAAATATGAAGGCAGATTTAAAGCCTTTTAAAAAGTAAGTGCTGGGATCAGAATAGCGTGTGGTGTTTTGACATGAGCTGAAAATATATCCAAAGGCTCCTTTCCAGCTTGCTGACAAAATATATAAATTAGCTTGGCAAAGGTCTGGCTCTAACCAGCACTCCCAGCTCAGCACAGAGCGCTGGCCCAACTGAGCAGCCACAGCCACTGCCTTGACCCCTGGTGAATCATCATTTTTCTAGCAAAGGTTGTAGCTGTGGTGGTCACAATGAGGACTGCCCAGAAGCCAGCAGGTCATTGCCTCTACATTTGGTGATAAACAAGCATTGTGCTGTGCCTGGCTGCTACATCATGGCCAAGAAATCCCCACGGTGGCCTGAGCTATTCTGTCAGTGGGAAGAGAGGGAGCAGAGTCACCCCTGGGGCAGCAGCAGGGGAAGGCAGCACTTTCTGGGATGGAACACCAAGCACCATGTCTGGTGTGTCCCTGTACCACCAACTCTTAAGGAGCCATTTGGTGCTCTGGATCCAGTGGTTAAGGGAGACAATCTGGTGCAGGTGAAGGCATTTCTGGTGCTTGGTTAGTCCTTCCACAGCAACGTGCATGACATGGGGCTCAACTTGTCACCTTTTCAGAGATTTCATTTTCAATGCCCAGCTACCTGGTTAAAATACAACCTGCTGCTTTGTACACAGCTGTTCCAGCTGGGTTTGCTACAGGTTTCTACCCCAAGCTTAATTTTAGAGCTGTGATACTTAGTACAAACGGGCTTGTAGAGACATGACATGTCTTTGAGTAACTCTGAGGGGAAAGAAAAAGCAAAATTATTTAGGGATGTTTTTTCTTACGGCTAATGGATAAATTCACCCTCAGGCTTGAAAAGATGCAGACTTTAAATTACCTTGTAAAGAAAAGGATTTTCTCTTGGGACACAGCAATAACATGAAAAAATCCTCAAAAAACCCAGGCTACTTTCATTGCATTAGATATTTATTCAGGTGTCTAAATCTGCTTCCTAATTTTAGGCCCCCAATTTTACCAGCATTGAGAACCCTGGCCCTGATGACAACAAAGGCACAGAAACATCACATGGAGGAAGTTAACATTAAGTAGTGCAATTCCTTTTAAAGCATTACATATTCTGTGATTTACACTTCCAATTCCTGCAGATGCTCCGGAAATGCCCGCTTGAAATGTTTGTCAAGCATTTTAGGACTGTTAGTGGGAAATGCAAATTCAAAGCATTAATTTCATTGCTTAGCTATTGTATCTAAAATACAAAGGGGGCCATGTGGTCTTTAAATGTCAATTGGAAAAAAAAAATAAAATGAAATCTTCCCCTAGGGAGATCAGCTTTCTCCTTTCAGGAATTCTCTGCTCCCTGGCAGATCCGCAGTGCCTTGCTCACGTTCTTGTCTCGTCTGCTCTCACAGAGGCTGAAGGAAAATCTCCCCAGGGAACATACGTGGCTCCTACAGCATTTGTGTTTTATTTCTGCACCTCCTCTGTGCTGTCCTGCAGCTCAGGCTGCTGCACTGCTGTTCTTAAAATACCAAAGATCAAGCTGCTATTGGAAATCAGGTCAGCTCCTGTGTCTCAGTTTTAGCTGTTCTAATTACTTTATAGCACAGCAAGACACACACGGTAGACCTCAGAGGGCTCCCCTCCAGAGTGAAACCTCTCCCCCTCCATCTTGCTGGGTTTAAAGAGGGGTTACATTTTGCTTCTTAGAGCTATTAATTTGGTAAATTATTCCAGGTGCAAACAGCCCCTCACTTGAATCACTCAGTTTTCCCTCAACAGCAGCTGGTGCTGGAGGGGGAACATCATTTTAGTGTATGAAGAGCCCTGATCACTGCCAGCTGTGCACTGCCCCTCCATCCTGCAACACACCCTCTCCCAGATGTTTTATAGCCATGCCCTAGGGACCTATCAGTTAAGCTACTCTAATGTATGTTTGATGGGGATTCCTTTATTATGGCACCAAGCTTGCTTGCTTTTTTAAAAAAATTTTTTTTAAGATTTCTTGCAATGTGAGTGGTTCTTCAGTCACAGGTAAGGAGCAGCCCCTGGGCTAATGTGGTGATGAATGTTTTCACTTGTGGTGTTTCACTTCTATGGATTTTGAAGTGGATGAGGTGAGGTGGGTTGTTGTCACAGTTTGCTCCTAAGCTCCTGTGAGTGCCCTGGGTCAGTCTGCCAGGGAAGAAGGTCTGTGTCCCAGGAAAGCTAAAGGTGAACTGAAGTTCTCCTGTTCTTTATGGACTGCTAAAATATGAGACCTGTATGCTTATTTTTTTTTGCTATAAGTGTATATAATCCACTGTAAGCTTAACTGCATTTAGTGTTTCTGGGTTGTTCAGGCATACCAAGAGGTTTAGTGATATATGGTCAGGTTAATAAATATTACTGCAATTTTTTTATTTTGCTTCCACAGTCCTTGAGCTTAGATACACTGTGAAATACTGATTGCTTTAAAAGCAGGTGAACTTATAAAAGTACTTTGCAGCTCTTGGTGGACAGATACTTAGTGATTTTCAGAAGAGTCCAACTCCTGCTGTACTGAGAGCTCTGAAAATAAAAAATTTTGAACGGAGAATAAAAGATGTTTGATCCTGAGGCATGGAAAGTGCTTGACCTTTTGTGTCTGCTGCATCTTCCTGTTACTGTAAGTTGTTTTTCACTGTAGTGGGCTACATGATGCATTATGAAGGACATGTTTTACATCTGAAATAAAAAATAGGTTTCCTGTGATTTCTTTCCCAATGGTCTGGACTTTCAAGCTATTCAGGTCTTCCTTTTATTTATGACAGTTTTCTTGTAGGAGCATTCATAGTAGTTTGTGGTGGTTTATACTAGTATAAGAATAGATAACTTAGAGAACCAGGACTCTGGGGAGGCAAAAATACTTGGGGAGAAGAAGTAAACCTTTCTCAAGATTTGCCAGGCAGCATAAGAGTTTCTTGAGAGGGGTGGTGGTGTGGAACTGGCAATAAAGTGTTACTTGGTAGATAGTAGCTGGTGTCTTTCAGGTGACATGAATATTTGCTGTAACTATCCTTCCCCAGCTGAGGCCCTCTTGTTGATAGTAGAGCATCTGCAAGCCCCAGGACAAAGGACTCAATGTTTTGCTGCAAAGAAATTGCATTTTTTCCCCCCCGTCACTCATCTGCATTCTCCAGAGTTATGGCAGCCAGGTGGGCTGCTTGGCCTCTGTATCTTAAAGAGAGGTAAACTGGGGACTCTTGCAAGGGTGGAGGATTGTCACTGAATTCAGTTCAATGAAACAGCATCAGAAATAAAAAAGGGAGATCTTTGCCTAGACCCCTGAACTTTCTTATTTTAATGCTAGAAATGGACCAGATATGAGAAGTTCAGTCAGTCCTTCTATTTAGGACAGCAGACATCTTATTTCTGAAGAACAAAGCAATGTGCGATAAGCACCAAAAGTATTGGCTGCAAAACCACAAGTAATTCATCAGGATTAGTTGCTCTGTGGAAATTCTGGAGCTCAGTTAGACATGAGTGTTAAGATTCCAGCTGGCCAGCAAGGGCTGTGGCAGGATCCAAAAAAGTTACCTGTTGAAACACATGCTTTAAATCAGCCTGAGCCCTTTGCACAGTAAATATCTCACATTTTCTTTGCTCTCATAATTATGCTGGCTTTCCTTGGTGAAACTGAGAAGACAATCCAGCCTTTGTTTCTGAAGATTACTTTTATAAATGACCACCTATCTATCTCCAGCAAGCCCAGTTATGTTCTTCCATATTACATTTCCAGTCATCTCACAATTGTGTCTTGTACCATGTAAATGAACCATATATGCCTGTAATAAGTGCCAATCCTGGTAAAGTAAGTCCTGTTTCAGTGTATTATGGTTGACTCGCAGTGCTTCTTGCTATTACTATACATTTTATTATTTTTTTTGTCACAGAAAATGAGGTGTGTGCTGTATTGTCAACTATTGAGCTGTTACACAGCTTTAACATTATAGTTTCCACTAATAGCAAATGTTGTAGTTGAGGATGCAAAATGGCTTCCTTTATAAAAGTCTGACTCGATGTTCTCAGCCAAGGGGGGGAAATTGTCTCCAAACAGAATGAAAGCATTTAGAACATAAATAATTTGGCCCACTGCAGTCCCTTTGTTGTAAAATCTGCCTCGAGTCCTCTTGTCAAGTTACTGAAACCTTACCTTTTCATAAACAAGGGCAACTGAAACAGGACCCTGTGCAAGCAGCAGAGCTAATATAGAATGGCTTCTCAGTGGTGAGCTGAAGATCCTGAGCTGTTTTTGGAGCCTGGGTGGTCTTATGAAACCAACAATACAGTCAGGTTCCAGCAATGTTGTACCTCAGCTAATAAGCCCAGGCAGATCTAGGCTGGTTCCGCATCTGGGCCATGGTTGTTCTGCAAGTCATTTCCCACACCTCAGGATAACAGTGTTGATAGGGTTGTATGGCATGTGTGTGCAGCAGCACATACTGGGATAAGAACATGGGACGGATGTGGTTGAGAAGTATATACATGCGAGGTGGACAGGAAAAGAAACTCTCACACTGATTAACTTTCTTAGGTGCTGGGCTGCTTGGGTTCCCTGTAAAATCAGAGCTTACAGGGAATGGAACTTTGAATTTGCATTCATTGGTTCATTCACTACAAAGAAAGAAACTGGATTTGTTGCCTAGGGCTGCCCAGTCCCACTGGAGTGGCTGCCCTGCTGAGATGATTTTGGGTAGTGGAAGAAGTGGTTTGGGACACTTCAACACTGCCTACTTTACGTGCAGCTTTCACTCTGTTTCTAGGGCAGCTTCCTGGGCAGCTTCCCTGGCAGCAGATGCTTGCTTTCACTGCAGCAATCCAGAGATCAGTTTTGTCCTCCCCAAAGTAGAGGGCAGAGCGAAGGTACTCAGAGAAACAATGAAGAGATCATTGGTTAACAAGGGGTAGAGGGCAATGAGAGGATGAGTCTGTGGTCTGCTGCAATAGCAGAGACCAAGGACTGGGTCTACCCCTGGCTCCTCACTGACCTACTCTGACTCAGGGAAATGCATTCAGTTTGTTTCAAATCCTCATTTGTAAGGGGGAGGGAAACACTCTTTTACCTCCTCCAGTGTTGCAGATATAATAGCCCTTATGTAAGGGATTTCCTTGAATACCATGGTGCTTCTTATCCTCTTTCCCCTCAGCTCTGGCTGCACAGGATATTGGCAGGCTTAAAGGAGGGAAGGGGGTCATCCCTTCTTCTCCCTTCCCCCTTAGTGTCCTTACTAAAAACAAGAAAGCATTTCATGATGGCAAGGAATGTTTTTGCTGCTCTAAACATGCCTGATCCAGGAGAGGCTTGGTTAGCTGACTCAGCTTCAGCAGCCCTAATGAAATTAGCAGGTGTTAAGCCTGTCTTGAAATGCAGCATCACTGTCACTCGATTAAAAAGGCCTAACTCTTCTAAGCTGCCTCTTCGGCCTCATATAATTAAAATTTTGCCAATACATCATGTCGTTCCCTTGGTTTTTCTTCTGCCAAAATGAAATTTTCTTTATTGCATTAGCCCCAGTATCTGGAGGAGGCTTGTTATCGAAGACACTCGGATAGCTGTTGTCCTGTTACTGTAAAGAGCACAGTGTGTTCAGTTCCTTGCAGCTCCACAGGCACCAGCAAGAGCTGGCTTATACCCAGGGACATGCAGAGCTCTGTCTTACCCATGGCAGTAACTGACCACTGGTAGACTTAGTTTCTCTGGATGATTCTCCTTGAGCATTCAGATTCAAAGCCTGTGGTATATTTCTCGCTCTTCTAAACTGAAACCCTGTTTGGCAATCATGCACTCAGCTTGTCTTTTGTGCCTTCTGGCTGGCAAAATGCTCTGAAGGCACTGAGAGAACTGTATTCTCTGCTGATGAGTATCTCGGTAAATGGCAAATAGCACTGTGGGTTTCTGACTCTTTGGTTAAGGTGACAAACCCTTCTCATGCTTCCCTCACTTGGTCTGTGTGATGCAGACTTCATCTCTTTCTTTGCTGCAGGTGCTATTTGTCAAACAGTTTCTAAGGAAACAACTGGCTGCAATGTGTTGGGACAGAAGTCCCTGCCTCAGAAGACGTGTATACTATCATTGTAACCTCCACCTTTCTGGGCTGTTGTTTTCCTCCCTCAACTTGTTTGTTTAGCCTATATGTTCTTAGGGCAGGTCTCCATTCTTCCATGCTGCGTTCAGCACAGCAGAGCCCTGATCCCTTGTAAACACAGCAATAAATCTCTTGGAGAGTTTTGTGACTTGACAATTGTATGTGCTGAGTTCCATCTTCAGGCATTCAGGAACCTAGTATCAAGTATCTCAGAGGTAAGCAGCAAGACAAGAACAAAAACCAGGTCTGCTTTTTGGAAACTAGTGTTTTGAAACTCTGTCATACAGCGGTTACCACTGGAAACCAGATAACCACTTTTTCAATATTTAATGTGCTGGTGTCTTCTGATAATCTGCCTGTTGGTTTTGATGACTGAGTGAGGGCTGCTTTTATGAAGGTGCTGTTCCTACTTGACTTCTGAGATTGACTCCAATATCTGATGTCAACCAAGATGTTGTTCATCAATCTGCAGAAGGTCTGCACATCACCAAAACCTAGGTCTTACATGGTGACTGAACCTTATCCTGTCTCGTAGTGCTATCTAATCATGCTACTTATCCCCACATGACTCTCAAAGCTGCTATGGATTTGCTGGATGGTAGAGCTGTTGAAGGGCTGTATTACTCCTTCCAAATGCAGGTGGTCAGTGCAGCTTTTAAAAGCACAAGCACATGAGGCAGAATTCAGTAGGAGAGCATACTCTGCTAGACTAAAACTGGTCTAATCCCATCGAAATCCCCAAGCTGTACAAGTTCACCCTGCCTAGCTCTTTGCTCTGAGTTTCTGAGTACATCTCTGAAGATAAGAGAGGAAAAAAAACTATGAAGGCAGACTACCCATTACTGCTAGAAGGTGTAACTATGAGAAAGATAAAATTGCTTGTTGCTACTAGAAGTGTTTGAATTGTGATGGGGTTTGTGATTTTTCTTTTTTTTAGTGAAGAATTTCTTTGGGTTGCTGTGATTTCTTCAGGTCATAGTATTTTCAAGCTGATACCAGTTTGTTATACAACTGGCTTTTGCACATGTCTGTATTTGGATACAAATTGTCGAGCACTATAGATATTGTAAATGGTGATCAGAATAAACAAAGCCCAGTCACTGTGTGTTGGGTGAAAGGAGCAGATTTGCAGGAAAACAGCTGACAGAGGAGGAGACAGTGTGAGACTGCAGCCCTGAAACATGTCCCTGACTTAAGGCAATGCAGATCAGCAGGAGACAGGACTGCAGCAGATGGTCCAAGTTTGATTAATCAAATGTCCTGAATTAAAGCCTGATTGTTTAAAAGAAAAAAAGAAGTAGCTGACAATGTAAATGAATGCACTGTCTACCCCTATTATTAGCTTGAAGTTACTTGAAGACTGAAGGAGTTGTTGTTTTCCTGAGAAAGCTCAGCATATGCAGTGTTAGGATTTAAATACACTCTTATTTTCCAGTGTGTTTAAATAGGCTTTAAACATCATGGGGATCAAGAAATTTCTTGATCTCTGAAAATCAAGCAAATTCTGCATCCTCTGGAGAGGGTGATCATGGTGGGTTGGAGACTTGATGAATGACAACCAAAGTTGTGCTAAAATACCTGGGGCCCCACCAGTGCTGGGAACTGCTCTGGGCCATAAAACAGGCCCATAAGTTTTCCATTTGACCCCAGACATACACCACCCTGTGTTCAATTCAGTGTAGTCAAGGATTTAAGGCTTCCAATGTGTCTTTATTTTCAGAGAAGCAAACCAGACTGCAGTTCTCCATGGCTGAAACTGTACGATTCATTTTTGCATTTTAATCATGTACACATTTTATTATAATTAATCATCATAACACAAGAAATGGGGAGAAGTGACAGAAGTGGTGAAAATCATATTCAGCTCTGATTTTCTGTCTCTAATATAGCAAAAACCATCCAACATTTTGGGAGTGCAGAATTGAATTAAAACTATAGATTGATCATAAGTTCTCTTGGCTACAAGCCAAGAGTGGAGCTATTAATTTGATGCAAATTAATCTATGCAAATTTGCACACTGATTTAATGAAGAGACAGACATGCAATCATTTCATTAATTTTCAGGTTTTCAATTAGATTGAATTCAGTAGTTGGCCACCATCATAGTCACTGAGTTTTGCTAAAAGGTTATTTGATGAATATTTATGAATTTGGAACTCTGCTACAGCTTGGCTTAATAGCAACTATCATGCTTCCTGAGTACATGCAAATGATTCCTCAAATATCCTAATATAGTGATTGATTTACCTTTTTTTTTGCCTTGACTGCTCTATCTTTAATCCCAGTTATTACTCTGTGTTTTGGTCTGAGATAAATGACTTGCTCATGGGTGACTGTTTTATATTATTACAAACACTGTCTTGTTTCATGGCTATTTCAGTGCAAGACTTGACATTCTAAACAGCTGGGAATGTGACAAACCTCACTCAGAGTGCAAAGAGATAAAAACTGAGACTACCCATTATATTGCCCTGGGCAAAAAAAAGATGCCACTTCTACAGATGTCTGAGATAAGGGAATGGATTCCCTTCTCATTGATTTGTGTAATGCTATTCACCTTGCAGTCACACTTAAGGATGTGTTTAGATGGTAGCCTGATGCTTGTACTGTATCAGCTTCAGTGAAGTTAGTACATGCATAAACACCACCCCAGTTTGAACTGGTGCTTCTGAACCTTATCCAGCTCTTGTTGAAATAAATGGAGCTAAACCAAATTGCTATAAATAGAAATAGGAGCAAGTCCAACATGTTCTAGTCTTGCCTTTCATTGTTTCAGGTTCTCATTTGTTGTAAGAAACCAGAATAAAGATCGAATCCATGAATGCACGATAAATTAATGTCCTTGCAAGATTGTTCTGGAGACAAGTAAAATCAGGAGCACCCCTGCAAAATACTGGCTGTCCTCAGGTGGCTTTTACATCATCATCTAGAGACAGAATGTCAAACTTCCTGCAAAAAAAAACGGTTCATTTCGTGCCAAATTAAACTGGGACATCAGCAAAAGTGATCACATTGTTTTGAGCACTTTGAATCTCCCTCTTCCTATTTTCATCTGCGTAGTCTCTTATAAAACCTCCATTAACACAATGTCAAAGCCTCTTCCTGTAACCATTAAGCAAATTGTCTAGTGGCTGGCATGAGAGTCTTACTGTGTCTCTCTGCATCTCTTCTCATCTGTGCTACAAATAGGATTTGCTTTGGATGCTCCTGAAGTTAGCCTGAAGAAATACACAGCTGGTACTTTGGTTAGGAGATAAGGGAGGTCTGTGATGCTCTTCAGCTCATGGAGAAAATTATTCTGATGTCTGAGGTCACTGCCTCACTGTTCAGCACAAACTTCCAATTTTGCCTTGGACCTTAGCCTTTTACCAGTGCAATGCAGATGGGAAAGCACAGGTAACTGTGCAAGGGAAATGGCTGTAATTTGTGAGCTTTGTAAAATAGGACCTTGAACTGCATGAGGAAATGGAAACATGGAAATAAGCCCTGTATTTTATTCAGAACCAGAATTGGAGAGAGTTGGCTAGCTAGAGGAAAAACATTATTTTTAATCTCTTAATAAACTGTGATGGAGATAACAACTGTAACCAGAACTAAGCCAAAACTGGTGTCACTGGCACCTTCTGCCAGACCCCTTGGTATGCTAGTTAAACCAGTTTTGTTGCCCTTTGGTTGACACCCACATATATTACAATTACTCACATGTAACCACAGAAGTGAGTCACTTTACCTGAGCAAGAGAATTTTCTGTGTGAAGACCCAGAAGAGCAGGATATATCTAGAAAGACAAGAAGCAGTGATAAGGAAGTGTTGACTTAAGTAGGCTGTACGTCCTTTTAGGTTTCACTCTCTGCTGGAGCCAAGAGGTAAAGCTTATTCATTCCTACCATAACATATACTATTTTCCATCTTCCCACTGACCTCTGCCTGTTATCCAGACTGGAAATTAAATCTTGTTTGTGATGGAGGAATTTAGATGGAAAATGAGAGCACTGCAGACTTCAGAAGGTTAGAAGGCTGACAGGCCAAGGAAAGGCATGTTTCCATGCTGCTGACATAAAGAGACCTATTCTTCTTAACTGGCAAGGAGACTGGTCACTACTCAATTAATGGCCTCTGAAATAAAGAGTACTTACAAAGCCTGTGCAATCCCTTTACTCAACAGGGTCAAAAGGGTGCTGTTTCCATTGCAGCCTGTTTCTTGCACTAAATAAACACCTGTAGGTTATGTCAGGCAGGACTCATCTGCTCTGCAAGGAAATGCTGAAGGATTTCAACACCAGGGCCTGGCTTGCCTGGGGAGGACAGATAATTCAGGATATGCTTTGGGAAAGTTTGTAGCAAATGTCAGCTGCAGAGTTTGTCTATATGCTTATGTAAATCTGAGTACATGTGGAGGAGGCTTATCAAGCTAGCAAAGTAGTAGTATTACCAGCAAGTGACCTAAGGCTGAACCATTACAGGGAAGCTGGGTTGAGCAAGGACTGCAAAATTTGACTCGCTCTATTAAGGGGTTTCTGATTTCCACACCAACTTATTTGCATGATGTCTGTGCAAAGGAGTGTTTAATCATCTCTTCCTGCTTCTTATTTTTCCCTGCTCTGGACCATATCATCCTTGAGCTTTTTCTTTAACCTAACAAAAGGAGCATTCAATGCTACCCAGAGATGTAACCATACAACTCATCTGAGAGGCGTCGCTGCTTATGGTGCTATTGCATGACAGTGCGTGGTGTTCCACACTTAACTGGGAAGCTTGTCGAATGCCTCATTGTCTTCCTGCAAATCCCCTCTCTTCTGAGCAGCAGTAACAAATGACCATCACGGGGCCCAAGGAGCAGGAGGGGAAACTTCAAAAGTCAGTAGAAATTAATTTCCTGAAGTAACAGAGCTAAACCTGTGCTCGCACAGCTTAGTACATTTGTGCCACTGGCAGGGCTGCTGCCTGCCTGACGGGGTGCAGGAAGCTGAAGTGTTCCCCGTGTGATCCCCAGGCTGATGTGCTTTGCTTTTGCAGCTCACCGACAGGGCATAGCACATCCACCTTGGCAGCAAGACAGACATTCCCTGGGAGCCCTTCCTCCAGGACTGAGCAAGCAATACCATGATCCCATATCCCCTTTAAAAAGCAGGATTGGACAAGAAACAAGACTGTCCTGTCTAAAGGGACTAGGAGAGAGTTTTGGCCTCAGTCTTGTTACTGGCCCACGATGGAGTTTCTGGCCTGTGTGCCCAGCTGCTGGGTGTCCTTCCCTGTACACACAGGCTGGGCTGCCATGCTTGGAAAGGAGCTCTGAATTGGCAGGAGACTTCCTCAGGACTGAGACTGATGTGGGTGAACCTGTGAGGGCGGAACAGCCCTTCGGAGGGAGGAGATCTCTGGGTGTCCTCACGGATCAGGCACTGCCGGCTTCACCTGAGGTAACTCCCCTTTGCCACTTCTGGTCAGTCTTGTTATCTGCTGCCAGAGCTGCCCTCAAGGAGGAAGGCATTGGCTACACTCCTGAGAAAAGGAAAAAAGGGGTAAGAAACAGGAAAAAGGTGCTTTTTCCAGCACAGGGAGGGCCTCTCACCACAGGCACAGTGCTGAGGTGCTGACTCTGGCGTACTATAAAATGGCTTCCCTCAAAGTGGCTTCCCCCTGCCTGGGCTGGAAGGCAGGGTTAGGTGCCATGTCCTGCTCTTGCTCCCCACCATGTTTCCAGCACCCTCTTGCTGTCAGGCTGTGTGTGCTGAGCAGGGCTGGTTGAGCCGTGCCCGCCCTCCTGCACAGGGCTGTGTCGCGGGCCTGGGCCTGCTGCTGGAAGCCATGGGCAGCGGTGGGGTGGCTGCGGTAGCCGTGGAGAAGCTCTTCCCCATGATGCAAAAGTTAAAAGGCAAGCATTTTGTTGGGGGGTCAAAAAAAAAAAAAAAAGGCTTTGTTTCCTTTGGGTGTTTAGTCCATGCACATTGTCCTGTTCCCAGACCCTGGCTCCTCAGCAGGGACAAGGAGGTGAGCCTGGGTCTCCACAGGAGCCCCTTGCAGGGTGCTTGGAGAGAAGTGGCTGTCAAATGGCCCCTGGAAAACACCTGGAGCTCAAGGTGCTAGGAAATCAACTGTGGCTACTTTTTGTTGTAGGAGATGAGCATCAGCCATGGCAGCTAGGCTCTGGATGGCTGTGTGGAGGTGTTCCTACTGCAGGGTCTTGCCCTCCGCTGCTCCTGGCTCTGCCTGTGTTATGGGGGTGCTTCTCTCATGCCCTGACCCTTGCTGCCTGTTCTGTTTTGCTTCCCCTGCACCCACATAACCCTCTCCAAACTGCCTCCAAGCAGTGAGATGACTCGATTTGTTGTCTCTGAATATTAGGTCTTTCAGCTATACTGCAAATAAACCTGAGAGGGAAATCAATATTTCTTACCCTTAGCATATTGATTTACACCACCCTTCTGATGATGGCTCCTGTAGCAAACACAAAAAGGCTTTTAAAGACTTGACTGAATGCAAATATCTTCGATATGCAATTACAGCAGTGTGGGGTGGCAGGGAATATATGGACCTGAACAAACTTGCAAGGGGCAGGACAGACTTGTGCAGGGCTGGCTTTGTGCTGATGCATGTGCGTGCATGTGTTTTAGAGATGCAGTCCAGAGTCTGGAAACAAGTAGTAAAAGAGTAGGATGCTGCCTCAGCACGTTGATCAAAATGGAACTAGGATGGTGACAAGACATGATCACAAAAATATATATAAAGAAAGGTAGAGACAAGGTTTCACTCTTGAAGCATCCTGCTTCAAGAGAAGAGTGGAGACAAACACAAAGAAGCCAAGTACTGTGCTTTTGAGTTGCCTGTATATTGGTGCCAGGCATCTGGATGTGTGTGTGTAGTCTCAGTCAGCCAGTTACAATGCCAAATATTGGCCCTTTAGCTAAAGAGGCTGCAGGGAAACTTCCTGCTCCGGAGTTGGTCACAGGCAAGGGGAGAAGCTGCAGAAGTAGCTGGAGTCAGATAAACATGCTTGATGCTTGCCCACACCCCAAACCACTTCAGCGACCAGAAAGCCACCTAGGATTGTAACTCTGCTTAGTCACAGTGAACCTTTGTCTAAATGGCTGCCTCTTCACTTCAGAAAAATGCAGCAGCTAGCTGATCTCCCCTTTCATATGTTAAAGCATCCACCAAAAGCACAAGCTGGAGTCACCAGTCAGATGAGTTGTAGGAGCTTCACAAGATGCTGTTCTGTGGCCTTGGCAGAACAGCATCAGATCATCTGCATAAGCAGCCAGAGCAAGCACTGGCAGCACAGTCTTGAGAAAATGCTGAATGCAGCATTTGTTGGCTAAAAAGGGGCTCGGAGCTCTCTCCTGCTGCTTCTTTGCTGGTGTATGAAGGGAAATAAGGATTTGTACATAATTGGAAAGCAAACAGGATTGTGTCAAAGATCTCGGACTCCACCATTAATTATTTCTCCAGATGAATGACCCACGGGAGTCAGATTTTTAGCCAGCTTCTCCTGGCAGGAAGATAATATCATGAAATGTTTTTATCTGATGGAAGTGAATATCACTCCCTGAACACTGATACACACCAGCAAAGAAGCTGACAAAAATTAAAAAAAACAACCCAACATAATTTCCATTGGAGTTGAAGCTGAGCAGTACATAAATTTAAATAGCTGCTTTAAGTTAGCTACTTGGTATATTAAGCACATAATTTTCCTGCTCCATTACTTCCACTGTAAAACAATCATTAATGAAGATTATGAATTAGAGTTTGAAAGAAATGCTTTTGAATCTTATGCAGCTTGACTCAAACTGGTTCCTTGTCTAAAAGGGTAGCTCTGATAGTTCATAGATCTGCAGGGATTGCTGATACGTACTATAAAGTTGCTTTAAAGGTGTCAGCACTTCAGAGCTGTTGGGCTATACATCTGCATTGCTGCATTCTGACTATGAGTTCCCATTAGGGCAATTTCCAGTATTTTCCAAGCTTCATCTCCAGGAAAATTGCAGGCCCTTGGGGAAGGAGGTGCAGAGGAGAATTTCTTATGTGTTAATGCAGTATCTATCACCACAGGACTCCAACCTTATCTGAAGTCTTGGGGTACTGCCACAGCATAAATAATAAATCTTCCAAATGTTGCTGTTTAAAAGCTGTTTAGGAGATTGTGCAGTGTTGTCTAAGTCCTACTGTGTTAATTCATAGGGGGAAGGGATTTACTGTTGATTATTTTGTTGAGTAAATGTTTGGCTCATAGTAAGACCTGGACATTTAGTGGTGCTAATTTGTAATTAATCTCTTGAAGTCCTTGGACTGGGCCAGAGGTGCAAAGCTAGACACGGGCCTGGGCTTCCCCCACTTCTAGGGCTCTGTGTTGTGTGACCTTGCTGAGTAATTAGATGTAATTTGAAATGTAACCTACT
>NW_009951919.1:808096-825250 GCF_000747805.2 Chaetura pelagica
ACTCATCAATGCGTTTATATACTTTTGGTTCAATATAGAGTGTTTATTCCTTGAAGAAAAAAATAATAAAATTCTGAGAGACAAGATTTGTAATTACTGTTTAATTTGGGTAAAACTGGCACCTTTGATTTGAATGACTCTCTACACAAAGATTTTCATGCACTGAACAGTGTGGTTTGCCATCAGTTCCCAGGAAAAACACTGCTCAGTCACAGCTCCTCTACCTACATGGGAGAACAATGCTGTAGCAATGGTACTTCCCTTGGTCAGTAAGCTGTTTTTATTGAGTGCTTTTGGTTTTCCAGCCGTTGACTCAATTTTAAACTTAAAAAAGCATGGGCTTTTCCAGCAAGTTCTGCCTTAGCACAGATCTGCTGTGAAGCTGCCTCTGTCCTCCAACTCGGCTCTTAGTGCCAGCAAGTGCCTCAGAAAATGTAATACTTAAAATAGAACAGTTGTATGTGCATCAATCCATACTGATTATATTTACAAGCTGCCACTGCTCTGGGCATGTATGAGGACAGACATGGCACCGACAAATGAAAGGAAATGCCACAGAGGCTTTTATGCTCACAAACACCTCGAGTGGAACTTGAATATCAGGAAATGCACTTCACAGGGCAGTGCAGTCTCCACACCAGCACTCAAGTGCATGATGTGTCTCGTCTGTATTCATGAAGAGCTCTCATTATGGCTACTTCTCACATTTATTTTATTTCTAATTACACTGATTTATGATTGGGTCTTAATTAACTTATCTTGTCTGGAGCCTACCTATATGCTTAATAGATCCTTACAATCTTGGTCTAACACATTCACGTGGGTGGAAGTTGTGCATGGAAATACCCTTGTAGCCACCAACTTTAATTAGTAAAGGATTAGATCTCTAACAGAGCAGTTTATGAGGAAGATCTCAGCTTTTGTGTTACAGAAGAAGGGAATGACTTCTGCAAAGTCTCTTCTGAGCCCTGGTCTCCCACTAACTAATCCATGCTGTGGTTCTCAGACTCCCATTCCCATGGGCCGAGAACATCACGCCTGTGGACATACCCTGTTGTCCATGCAGGCTGGCTTTGTGGTTGCTGTTTTCTATCTTAGTGATACTCAGCAGCTCCAGTGGGACCTCAGATCTGACTCGACTAGAGGATACTGGAACACCACAGCAGGCAGGAGAATGGGAAACTGCCAACACTGTCAGACCATGGATTCCCTAGGAGGATGCCATGCAGTTCAGTCTGAGAGCTGACTTGCATTGCAGTCCTGGCTGCAGAGATGTGAGTTAACTTTGATGTGACACAAGACGTTTAGCTTAGTCTGACAGTTCCACAATTTTCTAATAAATTTGGGTCAACCCTGGTCTTTTGTGGGATAATTAAGGTTGATCCATTCTGCAGGGCAAGCAGCAAGAAAATTCATTACTGTGTGGGGAGGTCAAAAAGGGCCAAGGTGGAGGAGTATCTGTCCTGAGCACTGCTGTTTAGTGCTGCATCCTAATTGATCAGTGAACTATGTAAATGCTGAGCAGGTCAGGCTCTGCATTTTATGAAGTGTCAGAACTGATGAGCCTTCCTTTGAAAAGTTACCTTGCTGTGCTGCATGCTGCTGAGAGAATAGAAAAATAGGATTTTAAAAAAATATTGTTCATTTTTAATTCATGGCAAATTCTTTTTATGATCTTTATGCAGCCCTCGGTCTGCTGAGCATAGCGATTGCCCCTGTAAACAAAATACTTGCAATACAAATAAGACAACACACAGTCTCAACCCCTTCTTACCCCCTTCGCTCCCCATAGTGCTAGGTGCTGTACAAAGCAATCATGAACCACAAAAGTGATGGTTTCTTATGACTGCAAACAGCGTAGCTGCTTTGCAGTAGGATTTATTAGCTTGGGTTCAGGGTCAGGCAAGTTCAACTTGTTCTGAAGCTAAAAATCAAAGGCCATTAGAAGCCACTGTATCATGCTCCCTTGGTGTGGAGTTAATTTCTTGTTTTTTAAGGAGAGGAAGCTGATCCAAAACTCAGTCTCCATCATCTTCTTTCCACCTGGGCTCTAGGATTCTGGGAAGAATGTCACTGTGATCACTACTGCCCTGCACAGGAAGAGAAAACAGGGACATCTCATAGCTGAGTTGGGTCCTTGTATGGCACTTGCAAGCTGAGATAAATACAGAGCTTTGTTTGTAGAGCTTTGACTTGCAGGATCATGCTCAAGTCCCATAGCCTGAGCACTCTGCTAGAACAAATTGCTCCAAGAGATCTTGGTGTTTTTCATTTTACTATGACTGGAGGAATGCCAAGTTTTTTTCATTCACTTACAGCAAAAAACTTATCTGACCCCAGGGCTTTACAAAACACAGTGAGTTAGAATCACGCAAGAATGAGACATTGCAGTGAAGCAAACTACATATTCATTTGTACAAGTGGTGTGGGGACAGAACTACTTGTGACATTAATAATTTTTGTGATAGGCCCTTCACCGCTACTTCCCAGCAATGCTGAAGCTGGGAAACATTGTTTTTCACAACGAGAGGCAAGAAGGGGGATATCTAATTATGAGTATATTAAGGAGCAGAAGCAAAGCACCCAGGGTTGCTTAAGTATCAAACAATGGAAATCATCACTTGGGCTCTCATAACACGTCTTACTGGTATTAGAATTGTTAATGTAAACATGTCGTGGCTTTCCTTTGTGATAAGACTGTTCAAATAAAAAGGAAAAAAAAAATCATTTCAGAGGATGCTTGAAATTCTGGTTTCTCCAGGCAGAATTCTTCTGGTGGGCCCTGGGCTGCCTCTGGGACAACACAGGTAGAAAGAGCAGAGTGGCAGACTGCCATCCCAGGCTGGGAGACATGTCCTGTGGCTGGTGGCCTTGCCATGAAGAACAAGGAATCACTGGTCCTAAGACAGGAGGCTCAGGCTCTCAGAGGAGAAACAATTTGGCTTGTACTGCTTCATGAAATGAAAAGTAAGGAGAGAATGGGATTGCTGGCTCTAAGTGCAAGAGGAATCAATAGCAGGAAGGAGAAGAGCTCTGTAGTTGGCCTGTGCATCTGTGAGCTTGTCCAGTGCTTTCCCATTGCACAAATTGATTAAATGAAATAAATTACCTCTCTCTGCAGACTTTGATTTTCTTCTAGTCTTAGACTATAACAGCTATGGTGTTTCTGTGCTTGGCACTAGTGTGGAACACTTACAGTCTCGTTGAGAAAAGAATTTAGTTTGAGTTGAGGAGGTTTCCAAGTATGAGAACTGCTGGGGTCTGGAAAAGGCTCACAGCAAATAGAATGTAGGCAAGACACCTGATTTAGCTATAAATTGGCATTTGATTAGTATCTGAAGGATTGCATGCTATGAGAGAATGTCATAGCAGAATTGTGATGGCTCAAGAGATCCTCTGCAGTCCTAAGGGAACAGGAGTTGAAATAAAAAGACTGTGTAACATCAGTGAAGTGGGAAAAATCTGCATGAGGAACATCAGCAGGTTTACTATCCAATGGTTTCTATTTAATTATTGATAGTAACCCAAGTATTGCTTACTGTATCTTGTACTATTTCACAGTGTTTTCCTCTGTGTATTGAATGTCTGATTTACTGAGAAACTATATGCCTTGGAGTTGTGTAAGAACAATGAATCTATTAATCAGCTTTCATATAAAGCAGCTGTAAGATCTCACTGAGGGCTTCTGCAAAGAGTTAAGCTGGGGGATGAAGGGGATTGTAACAGAATTCTACATAAGACTGACATATCCATCTAAGGTACCACCTAGGCTGTGTCATAAGGTTGGTTATTTTGTTCTCTCTGTGTGCTTAGAACTTAAAAAAGAACTTCAGAAAGTCAGTGTCCATACCTAGGATAAGAATTTTGGCTCCCACTTGGTCAGTATCCAAAGGAGCCAGGGTCCTGAATGGAGTGCTGTGCTCAGCACTTTCTCCTTTGGTCTGCCATGGAGAAAAGCTCTTCATCACAGTCAGCCAGGCGAACAGAGTGCAGATATATATCCAGTAATTCTGCAGTGATATTATTCTAGAGAGCTACTGCATACCAGTAGTAGTTGGGGAGCCATTGCCATCAACTGGATGCACACAGGGTAATGTTTTATACTGTCCTCAGTTATCATTCTCCTGTTGTAAATGCACCTGAATGGTATGATTATAGAACCAGGTCAAACATGAGGAATTCACTTTTTACCTACCTAGTATCCTGACAGATCACGTAGGTTGATCCTTGTGTAGTTATCTGACTAGACATGGTGCTCTTCGGAACAAGAGGTTTAGGGACTATTTAGACAAAGAAGCGGGCAGGTATATTAAAACACAGTGATAGGAATATTTGCTTACTCCAGTCTTACAGAGAAAATTAATTCAATGGAGAATGTGTTACTTATTTGACTGTGAATGTGGGAATTATTACTAATTACAAGAGTAATTCTTTGATAATGATGCTGTAATGATTCTTTCTATTTCAAGTGGTAATGCTGTCATTACTACATTACTCAAACTCAAATTCAGGGGGAAGCTCTGTAGGGTTAGCAGTGATTGAAAGTTCCACATTAAAATAATTATCCTTGATCTTAAATTTAGAATGTGTGTGATATACATCTAATGTTCCCTAGATTTTAAGACTCCTCTTCCACAAAGATATTTCTCTTATCTGCACTGGGCTCTGGTTATTTTTTTCTTTTTACACTTGGTAATTGTTAAGGACATGTTTAAGGATGATATTCAGAAATAAAAGACTTTTAGCATTGTTAGAATAGTGACAATTGATAAATGAGCAGCTTATTTCTTATCTATAATGTTGAGTAGGAAAAAAGGTATCATTCCTTATCCAGAGCTTTTCTGTTCTTGCCACCTCTTTGAGATAGGATTTCAGTATCTCAGCTGAAACATCCCGTGACAATGTGAGAAATATGATATAGGCAAGTGCAACAAACGCTAATCCAGGTCTCATTTTGATTCTGAAAGCCTTGGTGAAGAGGGCAGGGGACATGAAGGACTGAGAAAGGGCCCTTCTGCTTCCAGTGGGAAGGAAAGTTAAGGGAGTCAGGCTTCCACACAGAATCTCCGTTTTTCTGCTTGTGTCACTAACCCAAGGGCACTGCCAGAACTCCCTAAAGAAGGCAGGGCAAGCCCTCCCCCTGGGAAACACTTAATTCAGTTCTCCCAGAGGTGTTGAGCCTCCTTGATCTGGTATTTTAACTAGTATGTTCTGTACTATTTATGAGTCAGTTCTTTGACAGCCAGAATGAGGCATGTGGTTATCATGTACAGATATGTCTCAGTGTAGCAGCGACCTGGGAACATCACTGAATGGAGTGAGAAAATAAGATGCTTTCCTTATTCATTTTTTTCTGTGGTATTCCGGGTAGCAACTCAGAGCTGAACCACTGCTGTGCCCTGCCCTTGGCTTGTCTTTCAAGGGAAGGTTGTGCTGACGTAAGTGCTAAATGCTCATGGTCAAGGACTGCTATTGTAGGAACAGTTGTGAAGGAGGGTTTTATTCTGGCTGCTCTCTCCCAAACAAAGGGGAAGGAAGCCCCCAGAATAGTATTTGGTTAAGCTAACTGGATGTAAACTAGGCTGACATATCAAACCAACTCATTTCAGCATGGGGATGAAGGAGCAGTGGGAGCTGGACCATCTCCTGCTTTGAAAGCATTTGCAAAGCTTTTGCACTCCATTTCTTCATGAGGTTCTGAACAGGGGCTGCTGACTGGGACCCCTGAGGGAGACTTGGGTCCCATATAAGGGTGATGGCTGGCCCAGCTGTGGGCCCTAAGGACTTCTCACTGCTTTTAACCTCAGTGACTAACCCCCTTACTGAGCTTGTCCCCATTAGCTGAATTTGGGGAATTATCAGGATTTTCCTATAGCAGCAAATTTTGTTCTTTGTTCCTCATCTATATTCTCCTTTGTAGAAGAGTATAGAATCTGTTTTCTTTTTAAATATAGTTTTGAACATATTAATGATATTGGCAATTACTCAAAGAAAAACACATAATCAATGCTTGTTAGTCTGTGAGGTGATAAATTTTAAAAATAGTCTGTGCTTGCCTGGAATTTATTGCTTCAGGCAAGGTGATAGCTTCAGCAGTGCCATTTCCAAAGCCTGTGCTGTGCATTTATTTTCTCATTAGCATCTAGTTTCTATTGTATATTTTGAACAAAGGTAACCTTGGAGTAGGAACACATTCCTTTCTGTCAGGAAGAACTTGTGATGCTGTTTCAAAGGTGCATGCATGATTGAGCAGCAATACATCACATGAAGCTCTGCAAAGAAGATAATTCTCCGTGGACTGTAGTGGAAGAAAAATCTATTTATTTATTTTTTTTAGCTTACCATACTTTGTGTGTGGGGGAGGGTTAATTTATGTGTGTTGTGACAAGCTTTCTCGGATGGTGAGTAGACTGTTTGTCAACTCATAACGATCATTCTCCAAAATAGCAAAGATTCAGCAATTTGCATTTTAGTAGGTTTCGATAAAAAAAAATATTCCTTTTTAAATAAGGGAATCTGTTGTCAAGGAAAATTATTTTTAAAAAAACACACCACAACAACAACAACAAAAAAAAAAACCAACCAAAAAAAACCCAACCAAACAAAAAAAAATATCCAGACTGATTATAATAGTTCAGGAGAGGAATCTGAAACATTGATTCTTGACTTTTTGCTGCAGCATCCATTGCATAGTGCAAAGCCCTTGGTATAAAAACATGCTTAGGATGCACATAGTCTGCACAGAGCTGGAAGCCACAAGTGTAGCCACATTTCTGAGGATGGAGGAGATGATGTTCTGGGGAAGTGAGGGAGAGCAGGCAGTCTTGTGGTGCCCTAGAGGAAGAGAAGGCTGATAGTGGAGAGGGGAGACCAAGAGCATTGATAAATATCAATGGGAGACCTGGAAATGGCCTCTCAGAGACTCCTGAAAGGCCATTCTGAAAGCATCTGCATTCCAGCAGACTCTCAGAACACTAGACCCAGCCGAAGAGTGTGCCTAGGAGTGGTCTTTTCTATAGTTCGGACCAGAGCTGGGATAATAACATTACCTAGCACAGGAAAGGCCATTCACATCCCCAGAAACCACAGGGCATAGTCAGAACAGGTAAGAGGCAAAACACTGGTGGCAGAGCCAGGTATTGCTAGGATGCTAATCTCAGTGCTTTCATTTTCCAAAACACAAACTGAGATCTTTAACTCTGCTTAACTTCAGACCTGTTCGCTCCAGCAGAACTGTGCCCCCCACATCTGAGGTGAGCACTGATGCAGAGGAGCACCTTCTGCTAAAAACCCCCCAGTAGCTGTAAAACCTCTGATGGTTGGAAAGTTCATCAGTGCAGGGGCAGCTATGTCTAATGCTGTCAGGATTCTGACTACATGTGCCATCCCTGCAAACAGTGCTGTCTGCACCAGTCTTCTGGGCGCACCCTCAGTGGCCTCCCATAGACTTGGCTGAGCTGTCCAAGGAAAGCAGAAGCACAGATGATGAACTGTGGAAAGAAAAGAAAATTTCTTCAGTTTGCTGTTCTTGATGGATTTTTAATCACAGCTGAGATGGCTCGCTCTGTGCTGAGGACACTGTGTGCTGGGCATTTGGCTGTGTACGGACAAGCTGCTCAGGCTCATCCTGCTGCAAACGAGAGCAGTGCCTGGGGAATTCCAGCGATATATTAAAGGGCTGCACCAGCCAAAGCAGCTGGATTGTGGCTTTCAGTGTAAGCAAATTGTGGTGTTGGCCTTTGCTCTTGTGTTTTTATGATGATGGAGACAGAATAGGGAACTGACACCCTGGAGTTTCTCACTTTTGGAATTTTCTGTGATGGCAAATTTGTGTTCTTGGCCTTTCAAGGGGACAAGAGTCAAAAGAACTTGCTTCATTGGAAAAAGGGGCTCTTCAGCCCTGTGCCAGGTTGATCCTAAAGGGTAAACCTCTATCAGAGGAGTTACTCATTTAAGGATAAACTTCTGATATGAGGCACTGAATAATCACAACACAAAAAGATGGCTTTTGGCTTGAAAAGCATTAGCTCTTTAGTCAGCTACAGCTGGTCTGGCTTAAAAAAAAGATCGCATTAAATGCTGTCTCTTTCTAGTCATAAAACTTGATGATTTTGGAACAATGCAAACTATAATGTGTTTGAAAGTGGTAATAATGACGAAATGCAAATACACATCCAAAATTTTTCTGTTTATTTCTATAATATAAACAGCTTTATTCAGTAGTTCCTGCATGGGATATTCAAGATTTTTAACTGACAACAGAAATTCACATATGGCTGAGAAAAGTGTTGGCATGCCCTTGTGTGAAGTTTGTTAAGACTGTATGATAGACATTTTGTTATTTAAAAAAAATCCTTTTCATTTCAAAAAACTTTATTCTGTGGTTTAAAAGCTGAGTTTTAAAAGCTAATTGAACAAGGCCAAGGATATAATTAGATTTATACTTATGCAGAATATCTTCTAGGATTATTCTGTAAAAGAACTCTGAGTCTGAAAATTAAGTTTGCCAGAATATCACGATGGAAGAAAACCTATAATAATTGCCATCCCCTCTCAGTGACAATTCCAATTGTACCAGTAAGTTCTTATTATATTGTCTTATTATATTGTCTCTATTTACCGTGCACCTTGTCAAGCCTTCCTCCTACATCCTCTCCTGGGGGGATGCTAACTGCCAAAATCATGGGACCTGCTGGTAGTGTTTGTAGGATTAAGAAGGTCTGACCAACATTTGGTCACTCACTGAAGGCTGATGTTTCATAGCTGATAACAAGTGCATTCAGTAGTCATATTCTTTCTGACTATCAAATCAATCACATCGTTAAGAGGAGCAGAAAATAATTTAGGAAATAAGACTTTTCATAAGCAATCTAAACTTCTTTCTTAATTTTTTTATGGAATTTAAATTCTCTCCTTCCCTTAGGTAGAAAAGTTTCAAAGGAACATCTTCCAGTCTTTTTGTACTTGCTTCCTGGTAAAGTCAAAGATAAACAAAAGCATCCTGAAGGTGTCTTATAAAAGGAGCTAAATCAGGCCAAGTTGGGGTTTTCTTGGCTTTCTGTTAGGTGCATAACAACGTTACAATTTCTACCTAGTAGCTTATTTTTGCCATGCAAACATGTGCAGCATGCACAAACATGACTCCCCTGCACAAACTTACTGTGGTTATTTGTGCCTTGTTTTAAAAATCCAACATGGATGGTTTTTTTCCCTATAGAACCTGGATACTGCAAACATTAGTGGAACTGAAAACAATTTGCTGTCTTGAGGTCCACAGTGTCTAATCAGCAATGAGTTACATCTAAATGTGGTCCCCCCACCTTGGCATCAAGGAGCTCCTGTCCTAAAGGCTGTTTCTCTGTGTGCATGGAATGGGGTTTTCCACCTGTACTTCAACCATCTGCTGATCCCGCACACCAGCTGCAGCTGTATCAGTACTCAGGTCATTTATCTTGTTTCCAGGTTTAATAACTGTCCACAGGTTTCTGGATCTCATGCTTTTCTTCCCTTACCTGGATCATTTTATGCCTGAGATACATGTCTGGGCTCTCAATGTTATTTCATTCAACTTACCCTGGACTTGCAACCACTTTTCCCACCTATGCTAGAACTTGTTAGGCCTCCCCTAACTTTTACCTGCCTCTCTGCTATCACACATCAAAGATCTGTGCCAGGCCTTGCCTAAACTCCAAGCATGCTCTGGCTTAGTTCTTTGGGAAGTGCCAGGCGCCAGATTCTCCCCTAGGCCTCCCTGTGTGGCTTCTCTTTGATCTCGCAGGGGCTGCATGCACAGGCACCTGGGGGAGCAGATCAGCTTACCTGTGGTTTGCCTCCTTCCCTCCCAGTTCTTACAGGAAGCAGCAGCATTTACAGTGTAAATGAGACATTTGAAGGTGGCTGTCCTCACAAGGTTCCTCCTAATCTCATCATGCAAATCTGTTAAAGAAGTTGTCCCTCATTAGGCACACACTATCACTGAGCACATGGAGGTATCCACCAATGGCAGGTATTGCTCCTATCTGTACAAATGGGTAATTACAGCTCATCTATATCCTGAAGAGCTTATAGTTGGAGCTTGTACACAACACACATGGGGAACTTCTTGAACACAAATTTTTCCAGGTGTCAAATCTGAGTAGTTCTGTGGAAATGACCTGACTTCCCAGACTTCTGACAGAGCATGTGAGTGTCTGAATGGCCACTGTTTCCTGCTGCAGGTCAGGGCCAGAAATGATCCTGGACATGTTTAATTTCTTTTTCTGAAACTGAATTCTGGTGTACTATTAAGCTCTAGTTATTGCCTGATAGAAAAGATGGAGGAAATATGCCTTTGAGAGCAAATGGACTAAATGACTTCCCCAGTGTCCCAGTCATACTTCAGAGCAGAAGGTGAACTGCACTTACAGCTCCTGAATATTAGCAGAGCCTTGACCACAGAATGGTCCTTGTCTGGTGATGTTAATGTAGTCTCACTTATTTGTTGGCTGACTTAAATCTCTGAAAGTAAAAGCAAAGCTGTAGCTCAAAAATTAAATAAAAAGCTGGAATCACTTCAGTACTAGTGAATTATTAATATTCACCATTTGAAGAAAAACGTCACAGTTTTAGAGAAATAGCTTTTTAAAAAGAAGTGTTTTTGAAGGACAAATGTTTATATTCACATTGATTTTTTTTTTTTCCTTAGCCATTTAATAACCAGACTGCAAGGAATCATCTAACAAAGCTGCTTTGACTCTTACTCCGAATCTTTTACCTATAATTTGCTAGTGAATTTCAGCTTAAGTGCAGTTAAAATGTAAGAGTCTGACTAGGGAATGGATTGAAAATAATAATTTTCCTTATTTCTGTTCCCAACTCTAGGCACCTGTTAAAAAGCGTTTGAAGTGTTAAGATACTGAGTGCTTGTTATAATGGCAGAGGGGTTGCTGTTTGAGGGGAGGCAGAGAAAGGAAGGAATCTGAAGAAACTTCCTTTCCAATGAAGATTAAAAGCATTTCAATTTAAGGAAAAAAAAATACCTTTCAGATCTTCCTGTTGCACTTGAAAATCAAATGAGCTAGAAAATTTGTTTGGCTGCTCTTGTGAACATCTGTCTTTTGTGTCTGCATCAGGACACTGGACCTGGTGTGCACATGCCCAGGATGATTGCACTGATAATGATCTCACTGCTTCAACTGGATCCAAAATGTGATGGATCTTTAGGAATAATGGATGCATTCATAGTGACTGGGATTGGCCAAAACCAGGATAAAGTGTTCAAATATCTAGTTTGCAGTTGGTGATTCATCCAATTTTGATAAGGACATTTTGCATGAGAAGGCTTCTCTTTCTTCAGTAATTCATCAGCTTCTATATTGCTCAGTAGCCATTGCTCAGCTCCAGTTAGGCATCTCCAGGGCTGGCTTCTCCTAGTGCTTCTGGTTTTTAAGCCCACACATCTTCTCAAATGCTGTAACCTATGGGATCAAACCAACTTTCAATACGAAGGGCAAAGTTAGCCAGCTCAGAACTAAGAGCAGTATCTTTGTCATGGTGCTTGCTGGCTTGGGTAGGGGGTGAGCTCATCCCACATCTGTCTCTAGGAGCACACAGCCAGGCTCCACAGGACACAGCCCTGGGATGAAGCAGTGTGCAGGAATGAAGCCTGCAGTTGGCATGTCACAGTAACTGCAGGGGTAAGGATGGACATCAACTGCAAGTTTCGTGGCAGGTCATCTCTAATGAGAAGCAGTTTGTTTGTCACCAAGATTAGTGCAAGTGGCTGGGATATCTGTGTGTATTTGCCACATATGAAAGGACCTGAGGAATGTTCTCCATGGGTCCAACCTCCTGGTGCCAAATAGGAAAGGGCTGCTCAGCCTCTCCCCTTTTCCCTCTGCTCTTTCTACCTGTGTTGTGTTGGAACTGATGCTTCTTGGGCCCTGCAAGGAGCTGAACCCACTTCTTAATCCAGAAGAAAATTACTCTTCCAAAAACAAAGGGATATATTTATTTTTTTTCCCTGAATTGCCAGAGTTGGCTCAGCACAGGGACTGATGGATGTCAGAGTTGAGGCAAGGCAGAGAGCAGGACTTCTGAGTCTGGTGCTGGCATCTCACTGTGCTGTGTAACTCCACCCATACCAGTTGTTGCCTCCTGGGAAGTGGAGTTCACAAGGAAGATGTGGTTACTGTGAAGTGTCTTCATTTTTGTGAGGTTAATACAGGTTAACAGGACAATCTGTGGAGCAGACATCCTGTGCTGGGAGAAGATCTTGCCTGACTCTCTGGAAGGGTGGTAATGTGCCTCTTATTTTTGCAAAACTGGGATGATGTTTGTGCAGTGGTTGGTGGTTTCATGATTTACAGGCAGGGAGACTGAAAGCATTAAATTAGATTATGTCATTAAAGACACTTTTGCTGTTAATCAGTGTGGATTAGGAGGGTAGGTTTAAGAGTGTAAAACTGAAGGTGACTTAAAAATATTTGTGAAGTACAGACTTAGCCATCCATTCAGCTATAAGCCTTTGGGATCCCCAGAAGCCCAAGGTTCATTTCACTACAGCATATAGATGGGGAAAATCTGTTTACAGATGTGTCATGTTATGTGGAAGGGACTTAGTGGGAATGTTTGCCTTGGACTTTTAGTATTATTCCAATCCAGTTCTGGTTTAGTTTGGATTTTAAGCATAAAATTTGCCCCAATTCTACTTATTCTTGGAATGCAAGGTTTACTTGTACAAGTCGAGGCAGCCCATGGCTCTGACCATGTCACACCCAGACAGCCAAAGGAGACATTTGGTAATGACTTTGAATCTAGGCCCTCAAAAGAAGATACCTTGAACTCTTAACTGAACTCTGCAAAACCCTGATTTCTTGATTGATGTCCAGGGAATTAAATAATTAACTGGTATGGATTAGTGTTACTGGCTTTGAAAAATCATAGTTGTATATTGTAAGGACTGAATTAAGCCATTTATATCATCCAACCTGTCATGGATAACATCATGGAGCTTTCTTGCCTTACATTCTAATTGAGAGATGTTTAATCTCAGATATAATGACCAAACTGTCACATCCCCCAAACAGGCTGTTCACCTACAAATTGTCCTCAGTCTTAAAAGTGCATATAATGGTGCTCATGCCCCCAAATTGTCCACTGAATTGGCTCTGATATTCAGCCTAATGTGCTAAACTGAGCCTGGACACTGCAAAGCTGGATTGTCCCAGTAGGACTTAGAGGTGCCTTGGTTTGAAACTTGGCTTCTTCTCATTATAATATGTATTCTTCACCTTAAAACAAAAATAAACAAAAACAAACCTCAGAAAAACCAAACAGCATATTACCAGCTTGTTTGCACATTATCACAGCTATTCTCTCTATGGTTGCTATAGTGTTGCTAACACAAGCACGTGGATTAGGAGTAATTTTCTGCTACTACTTTTCCGGTTGAGTAATAAAATAATCCATGTTGGTATGCAAGCAAGTACTTAACACACATATGAAAACAGCATTATCAAAGTTCCCAATTAAAAAAACACAACAAACAACTTCAGCCTTAAATTTGAAAGCCTGTTCGTGGGCAAAACTCGTTAGCTTTTCAGTTTGTTAAATATTCCCAGGACTGAACTCACATCCCCAGAAGAACAATGCAAAATGCAGAGTTTTAACAAAGCCGTCTGAGACGGGAGTTCTTTCTTTTGCTAATGCATTTCCTGCACTGTTTTGCATCCTTATGACTCTGGGGAACATAATCTGCAAAGTACATTATTAAGAATTATCATCATGATTTCAGAAGTCATTCTGTTACACCAAATAATAATTCATTTTCCACCACTGTGCACACCAATATTACTGTCTGAACGATAAGCCAGACCCTGGTACTCGCATGATGGAAGAGAAGCTATAGACTAGCAGTGACCAGTGTGTACACTTTTTTCCACTCATGACTTTTATACTTAGTGAAGCCAAACAGGTCCATGGACTAGAATTCCAGTCCTGCCATAGGCTTGGCAATCTGGGCAAAATAAGGCTGTTGTGTTACTTGAAGGCATTTTGGTTTATGGTTATAGTTTTGTGTGGGTTTGTAAGACAATCTTATGTTTTCCTGGAGGCACCATTTTAATTTTGAGGGCAAATCATGACCAGTGTTGGATTTGGCTCTTTAATGAGATTGCTCCAGGTAGAATTTTTTCTCTGTTAATTAAAACATTCACTTGGACTCGAATACTACTTGGAAGTAGGAGAGCAGCAGCCCCTGGGTGTGGATGTGAGGGGGAGGCAGAGTTTGGCAGGAAGGTGGAGCTTTGGGGCAAAAAGAGGAGCATGAACCTTTACTCTTTTAATCCATATTTTTCCAGTCTCCCTGTATAGCCACCTCATGTACAATGGAAGGATGGCTGGGATTTCACCTGATGGAATATTAAAAGGACTCTCACTGCTCAGAATCCCCAGACACAAAATTTGAAACATAGCCCCCATTTCCCAAACAGGGAGGAATGTTTTCATTACTATGTTAATTCAATCTCTGCTATAATAGTGATACTTTAATTGCTCCTCTGTTTTCCTCTGACATAATCCAATTCCCTTTGGCCTCCTAGTTTATCCACACATTAATTGAGTTATTGCCTTGTAGAACAGAAGAGCAAATATATCACTTAAATTTTATCACAGACAATTAACAAGCATGACTGAGATTTTTTTTAAGTAACCTGATACAATGAGGTGCCAGACTCACAACAATTTCAGTGGGATCTGGGTGCCTTCCTGTGTCACAATTACTTGGGAATCTCTATCCCAGACACATAAGGAAAATTATATTTCTTTACTGGACACTGAGCACTTTAGAGTTTCTCTTTTTCAACTGGAATTCCTGATTTTACTGTCTTTAATCTTAAAAATCTTCCTTTGATTTAATGTAGTAAAATTCCTTTTGATTTCCTTGATTAAGGACTGTGGGGTCAAAGCCTTTGAAGTAGAGCTGAAAGCTTTAAAGTATAAAAAAGACAGAGAGAGGGCTTGGGAAACTGGTAATGGGACACCCAGCTTCTCATGTTCAGGACTGCAGTTCCTGTCCAAAGTGACTCCATGCTTCCTCAAGCTTCTGGCTGTTGGGCTGGTGTCCATACCCCAAAATCTGATGGGGCTGCTGAGTAACAGCCTTGTTCAGCAAACCTAGAAAGCTCTGAAGTTTTCTCATCTCCCTACAGCAGCTTGTTGCGGAAAGGAGTTTATTCTGGCATGGTCTGTGCTAGTTATCTGACAAGGAGACACCTCTGAGCCCCTCCTATTTCAGGAGAACTTTTGTCCTGTGAATTTTTACTATCTCTGTGAAGGATGAGTGGACCAGGATAGCAGCACTGAAAACTGTTAGGAAAAAATCAAGTGGAGCATGGGGGAACAGCCTTAATTCATTTGCACTTGAATACTGCACAGAAATGCCAGGACTGAGCATGTTGTGGAGACCTTACCCACTTGGTGGCTGTTTCCTGACCACTCATAGCAGCATAGCCAGAAATACCCTTCACTTGTAATCAGAACCATGCACCCTGCAGCTCCTTCAGCTGGCTTTTCTTGGAGACAATGTGTTGCATCAGAAAGGGAGGTGGCTGCTACATCCTCCCAAAAGTTCCAGTGACACCGGTGTTGGGTAACAATGAACAAATAGCCACAATTGCTACAAAGCCTGCATAAAGGAAACACGTGCTGAACTAAGCCCTCTTTATTGTTACTTATTTGGGGCATGAATCAACCAGCATAAAAGCCAATAGTGCATGATCAAAGGGTGAATGCTAATGACATTAAGTAATGGGATCTTTTTTCCCTACCAGCAAAGGTATTATAGCCATGAGCTGCCCACATCGTGTCTGTGTAGTGGCAACAACCAATTTTCCTCAAGCTAGCAAGGGAGAAATGAGAATTGCCAGAGCAACATAGACTTTCTATTTTCTCTTCCTATAAAACCTGGAGTGAATAACGCTGACAGGGATAATTTTGTTTTGAGTGGTTTTCCACCCAACCTTACAATGCATAGGTATTATAATGGCCAGGGAAAAGTATACACTCTGTAGACTATTGCAGGAGTTACTAAAATTGAAACTAGAAGTAATTTGTAAGGGATGTGAGAGAGCTGGGAACAGATGCTCCTGCAATGTAGCTCAAGCAGGGACTGAAGACCCAGGGCTGAGCTGAACTGGAACTCCAGGGCCTGTGGGCACAGCCCTGGTGAATGCAAAGCAAGGTGTGTATAAGTGTAGTGCTAGATTTCTCTTGCCTGGTAACACGTTGTGTATGATAAACCTTCATGCATCAGGGCAGAAACAAGTCCCTAAGAGTAATGGCCAAGTGCTAAGAAGGTGTCATCTGTCTCATAGAGGGTCTCATCATCTCCCAAAGAGGCTGATGTTGGCTGCCATAGCATGTTGTTTTGGTTAAAACATGAAAACCCAAGCCAAAGAAAGAATTAGTTTTGTTCCAGAATTCTTTTCTTTATTGAAATTTTCTCATTTAAATTAATTTATGGATTTAGAATCAGGCTCAAGTAGCTTTGACTGATGTGAATTTTGGCTTTTCAGGAAGTACCCTATTCCAGTCTTCAATGAGCAGAGAGATAACGAGTTTTCTGGTCCACTTCACAGAGCTAGACAATGTGTTTTCTTTTGCTTCTGACTCTTCCGTTAGGAAAATCAGTCCCATTGCTGGCTGGACTTCCATGGGTCTGTTAGGCAAAAATTACTTGTGTCTGGGAAGCTTCTGATGTGAGACTGCAAAGGTGTGCTACTCCAGCTTGGAGATCAGAGTCTCTGGTGAATCTGGGTTATCCATCAGTTACAAACAAATCTATGGCATTTCAAAGCTACAAATGTCCAGACATGACGTGGAGTGCCTCTAACCTGTTACATCAAGTTGGCTATGACTGTCATCAGCAGCATCTTAACATCCACAGACATCTTTTTTGTGTTGTGTCTGCAGTTCTTCCATTTTCAGGGAACACCTTTCATTTAAATAGAAAAACCCTGGGTAATTAAACAAAGCTAACTGCAGTAGTGAGGGAGTGTTCCAGATGTGATTCTGTAAAATGTTTCCTCTCTCCCCTCTGAAGAAATTTAAGGAGTTCCAGTCTTATTTCAACTCAGCCATGTTCCTCAGAGCCTTCTTTGCCCATTTAGCACCATT
>NW_009951919.1:825561-843020 GCF_000747805.2 Chaetura pelagica
CCTGCTGGATTCTTCACAGTGTTCTTGCCACTACTCAGCTGCATGCTGAACCAGCCAGCTTGGAGGACTGAGCCATGAGTTGTCCCTTGGGGAAACTTCCCTGCCATTTCATTCGTAAAATAATAAAAATGAAACATGGAGATTTTCTCTGCAGTGGTGGATTTGGAGAAGAGGGAAATTACTGCAGCAGTTCTTCTAAATGCTCACTGCCAAGGGGGAAGGGATGCTGCTGCTGCTGCTAAATTTGGGGTGGATTAAAAACTCCCTTGTAGTATAGGGCAGAACATTTTCATTTGGAGCTTGGAGCCCATCCAAAACAGAAATACAGATCAAGCTGTTATTCAGACAACTGCTTAGTTCTCCTCCCATCAATGTCCTCCCATCCCTTCTCCCTGTACAAAAAACAAGGCAAGTTTTGGTCTCAGGCCTTTAGTCTTGCTTTTAATTTTGGCTGAGCACTCATTTCAGGCAAATGCTGTCAGACAAGCTTGTTCTATTTCTTGATGATGTAGAAGTCCAGTTATTCATTTTATGATATTTTTTTCTTCAGTGCAGGCTTCAGCATTTACACGAAGGGCTAGGACACACTTGTTGAGTTTTTAGTTAAAAATACCTTCAATAAGGCCTTTTATAGCCTCATAATAGGTATTTGTTGTTGGGCTTTTTTATTACCTTCCAGAATTTATTAGCTGTGTATATGGAAAACACCCTAAAATCTGATAATCTGCAATATCTTTTCTCAGGCTGTTGAGTTGATGGAACTTTGCAAGACTTCGTGACATCTTAAGTAATTCATTGAAGCTACAGCTATAATAAGATTATTGCTAGGTTATTGGCATGAAATATAATAGTAACCACAAGATTTTAAAATTTTTACACACACTAGAAATGGGATAAAATGTATTGTTGATTATACTGGAATTTATTCACTATTCTTTAAGACAGTGCTGTGCCCAGATGAACTGGGAAAACCCTGATCCTTTAGGTGATAAGAAGCTGAGCTCCCACCAGTTTTGCACGAGCAGAATCAGACTCACAGAAAGCTCCTGAGATAGACAAATCAAAGTATCATTTAGGTTGGTAGCTGTTCTGTCTCATGTAAATGGGAGGTCAGGTCTAAATTCAAAAAGCAGAGGGAAGCATAGCACTGATTTTCTCATACTGTTTCCCAAATGGCCAAGGGGTCATGGGAGCTTGAGCATTTTCCCCCAGTGATTTTTCCTGGTCTGTTCTTTGTTAGCTTGGCCTCATTACCTGTAGAAGAGATATTTGGGTTGAATGGTCTCAGGCCCTTAAGATCAGCAAGAAATTAGCAAGTACAGGTGGGAAATTGAGTCCTGTCATTATCTTTAAACAGGTAGTGTAATATTTTGGGGATAAATGAGAAGGCTTAAGGGAAATGTGGTGCTTCAAGGACTTTATTACACTGATTTCTGCAGCACTGATTTTGATTAATAGCTCTCTAATGCTAGAAGAACCATATCCAGATCAGAGGGAGCCCCACACACTGGAGGTATGCAGGGCCTCCAGAGCTAAGTTTAAGGGCAGAATCATAAGATAGCTTGTGTGGTTGTAAAGAATGAGATGGCACAAGTGGAAAAGAGGGCAAAGGCGTTAAAAAAACAGGTATCTATTATCTGTTATCTCTGTTTCAGTTAGGATGAGCTGTGCATGCAGTGTGTTCAGAGGTGTTACTCTGGGTTGTTACCCTGGTACATCTGAAAGGAGTTGAGTCTGGGGAGCTGAAGATTGTGATGTGATGCAGATTGAGCCACTCCTGTGTGTGCCATGAAACAATTTTCCTAGCCCAGAAGGACCATCTGAGGCTGAGAGGTTATCTGACTCTTAGGGATGTACAGACTGTACCTTTGCCATCTCCACATGCTCTGTCACTCTGGAAAATTAGCCATTTGGCTGGTACAAGACAGGAATTTCCCATTTGTACCAGCTGGTGCAGTGTGAGTTTCAGGACTTTTTCCACTGGAGAGATCTGTGAAGGCAGCAATAGCAGTTGAAGGTTTATCAGTTATTTTAGACTTCTAGATAAACGACTTGTAGGCTCTGTTTATGACCTTGAACTGAAGATGACCACTCACTTTACAGCCTCAGCATAAGTCTTACTGGGACCTTGTGAGAAGAGTGTTATCTCCTCTCAGAGCAAAGCGAGCTGATGGTTGTGAGGGTGTTATGGAAGCCAAGTCCAGCTCAGCTTTCCCTGGCCACAGCCAGCCCAACTCCTGTGAGATTAATGAGCCAAATTCTGATCTCAGTTATTTTTGTGGAGTTGTCCCATATTTGTCCAGAATAAATCAGTCTTACCCTGTTCAGGAAAGCCAGCTAGGTTTTGGTCCCAATTAAGTCAATGGGAATGTTGCCATTGACTGCAGTGGGTTTGGGTTTCATTTGCAGTTGAGAGCTTTCAGTTTAATTTAACTGTTTCATACTGGAGAAGACAGCACTGTCCCAAATGAGGAATGAACACTTGGCATGCTCTAAACCAGGCAGTTCTCATCTAAAGGTGCATAGCATTTCCCATAAAGACTGTTGCAATATTTGGTTGGCCAGGATATTTCCTTTTCATGCTGAATCAATGGCTCTAATTAAGCATGATGACAAAATATGAGGACTTCTATGTAATTATGGCAACGGCACCACCTGCCTCTAATTAAGCTGCCAAAACAGTTGGTCTAAAATGGTGCTATGAGTAAAAAAAAAAAATAAAAAAATTATATCCAATATTTTGGCAAAGTAACAAGAGGCTGGCTTTCCTCACATAATTAGCTCTAAGAAAGTGTTGTTGATCTTATTTTTTATTAATAAACTACTAAATCTTATAGCAGTCTGACAAGACTCTGAGCTGCCTGTGGTTTAAGTTTTCACCCAAAAAGCTAAGATTTCTAACAGTTTTAAGGGATATACTCATATGAGAAACATTAGATGTTCTTATTATTTTCATTGCTCTTCACGAGAGCCCCAAAGGTTACATTCTCTGCATTCACTGAACTTTTAAGCCTTTCATTAAATTGGAAGCTAGAGAAAAAGCACTTTCCCCCCCTCCTCCTAATTTCTTGTATGGAGAAGTCACTGTTAAGACTAACTAGGGGGAGGAGGTGTGCCCAGAGACCTTACAAACTCTGCACATTTCAGAGCTGCTGGTCAGCTGGCAGAAAGTACCAGCTTTGTGGGCTGCTGTGATGCCCCAGGATGTTTGGTGGCTAATGATCTCTCCCTAGGAGTGCTTCTCAGGTTGGATTTAGTGACAATGAGGAGGGGAGTATAATATGCAGCACCAGCAAAGCAGCCCAACTGCTTTTTCAGGACTTGTGTGGCCATTTGGGTTTCAGAGCTCTTAATGTAACCTGGCATGTTAAATCAGACATGATCAACACTGTAAAAGAGCCAAGCATACCAACAGTACAGATGGGTGGCAGATAATGAAAGCAGCCGTGGCTGAGCAGTGTAAAACTGCTGATCAAACCATGTTAATACATGGGACTTACATTCCTCAAAATCAGCATTTGAATACCAGGATGAAAGCAGGTAACTGTGTGTTCACTGTAGGTACCAAACGTTTAAAAACAAGTTTTCAGTAGCTTTCTTTTGTCTTGCCCTGACTGCCTCCAGTTTTCATTCTGCTGCCTTGTGCCCCCCATAACAATTGGTGGCTCCATAATGTGGATGTACATAGTTTCCATCAGCCTCAGTGTCTGTTCTCTTGCCCTGTGGGGTCTCTTTCCCAGAGCAATGTCTGGGCTGGATTATCTACTCCCACTCCAGCTGCAAAGTCTTGACTAGCTTTAAAGTTCAGAGGAGCTGCAAGGAAGTCCAAGGACTTGGCAGCTCTCAGCTATTTGTAAAGATGAGTGTTCATTCAAAGGATTTGTTTCAATTTTCTCAGCCTGAAGTAATGATAACAGCAGTGTTCTTGTATCTGGTGTGTTGCTGGGACAGTGGTGTGATTTTAGCATGTGAGAAAAGGCTTCTTGGTGCAGTTCCCTGCTCTGATGGCACAGATTTGATGGCATGAATGATACTCCCTTTGTAGGCTAGACAACCTTTATATCTGTGTGCATGCACGCCCTTCAGAGATGGGTGCAGAAGTCCATTGGTTATCTCTGGTCTCCTTTTGTGCAAGCAGTGGGTTGGTTATGTAGTAAACCTTAACGGACTTGCTAAATAAAAACTAAGTTGACAGGTTGTATGATGACCTGCCAGGCGAGAGGCAGCCGTGTAAAACCACCTCCAGATTCCACCTCACAACAACATTTGAGATGAGGAGCATCCTCAATAAATGCTTTCTGTACAGCTGCATGATAAGAAGAAAAGACGAGGGTCAGAGGTCTCATTTCATGCTGATACAGTGCATGGATCAAAGCCCTGGTGTGGTCAGTATCCCACAGGATCTGCTGAAGCAGTGGGAATGCCCAGTTTCTCACCATGCACTGGAACTCCAGTCGATGATAAAAGCCAAGATCTCTATTAATTCTCAAATTGTCAATACACCACCCTGCTACTCCAAAACAACAGCAACAACCCTTAGTTGACCTTGCCTCTCTTACACGTTGGACTGGCAGATGAAATGTGAATGACTATTTTTTCTACTCTCTATCTTATTTATCAAATATGTTTTGAGACACAGATGTGGGAATACCCTCTGTTTATTTTTAAGTGTGCTTGGTAAGATTTGTTTTCTTAAGAGCTGATCCAAGAACTGAACAAATGAGCTCCTGAGACAGTCTGTAGAAGGAGATGGCTAGGGTCAGTTTAATGTTTTCCATGATTAAAGTACACACTGCTGAGTAAATACGGGGATAAATTATTTGACTAGCTGCTAATTATGGGGAGCTCTTCCTGACTGTGCTCCCTTTATAAAAGATGAAAGTCAGATCCCTCAAAATTGTCATTTTCTTCCTTTGGAGAAAATGGTCTGGTAAATAAACCAAGTATTACTGCTCTAGTTTGTATCGTGCTTCTTTTGCATGCTAATCCAAAGTTCCCCTGAGATAATTTGACAAGAAGGCCATTAATGCAAATTTAAGCATGACCTAGAAAGGAATTTTTTTCATGTACCACATTGATTCTCTGCTATTGTTATTTTTTTGTCTTTGTTTTAATCTACCTAATGTTTCAGGGTTGTCATTCCTTCTTTTTGTTTCCTTCACCCCAACCTTTTTTTTTTTTTTTTTTTTAAATCTCATGACCACAGAAGCATAATTTACCTCAAAATTACCTTAAAAGAAAATATGTTGTTTTCAAATGAAATGCTCAAGTAAGATAGGAAAATGTTGCATGTAAAGAATGGAGTTTATCTGGAAAAACTGTCCTTGTAGGCAGTTAAGAGAAGTTGACTTTTATTTCTTTTATTTTACTGGAGAGCTTCTATGCAAATTTGCATTACAGATAACTGAGGTTTTCCAACAGATGTGGTCTCAAAACCCTCCATTGTCTAACCATGCCAACTCGCTAGCAGAATTAAGTAAATAGTAAAAAATCCCAAATCTTTCAGAAAGCAGGAATAAACTTTTTTTTTTCAATTATTTCTGTAATTTCTAGGCATAACATAATATTTAAGGACTAGCTCTGACATTCATGTGAGAGATCTAATGTAGGAGCAAGCAAGGAACAAAACCAAACACTTGAGAATCTCAGTATTTCTGGGTTTAGTTATACATTGTAAAGAATAACAAGTTCCCGGCTACCTCCCTCCCTTTAGCCCTTTGCACGTCACTTCAGGGCTCTTACTATTTTTATAATATAATATATATGGAAATAAAGTATATAACCTTTCCCAAGGAGACCTCAAAGCTCTGCACCATTTTTCACTAAGCCCTCAAAAAATATACCATTGCTCAGGAGAAATAAATCCAGGTGGTTTCTAATTAAGATGGGGCCTGTTAGTATGTGTTGGTAAAAACCTGTCTGAGTCTGGGTGGGGTTTTTTTCCCTGTTTGGACTGCTAATGGCAGGAGAAAAATGATTACTTTTCTTGTAGCTCCTGAATGTGCTGGGAGGTAATTGCTGGTGGTGGCACTGGACACATCCAAGGCCTCACCATTCGCTTCTGGGTTAGTTAATATTGTTCCCTATCAGCTCAATACGTCTGCTTTACATTCAGCTGAAGAGAATGCAAAACACTTCCTGGTGTGGTGCAATGGGGAGGGTGAGCAGACCTGAGGCAGAGGGAAGTTAAATGACTTGAGGTTATGAAGTAGTTGCAGCAAAGGCAGGTGGAGGTGTGAGTCCCGCTGGAGCCAGGGCTGTGCTGCTCCTGCCCGGCCCGGGGAGCCGCTCCCGGAGCGATGCCGCCGGGCAGGGAGCTCTGGCTGACACCCTGCCAGCTTCTGCTGCTGGAAAACACACCCAGTGTCCAGCCCTCCTGACCCCCTGTCTGAGTAACTTGTTTTGCCATTTGTCACTGCCAAATGTTTCTTTATTCTGCCTCAGTCACTCAGTTTGCCACTCATTTGACTCCCTGCATAATTAACTTTGCCAGCCAATTGACTCACTGTGTAATTATCTTTGCCAGTCACTTTGGTCTCTGCATATTAATCACGGTGTCTGATGGGCCTGGGGGCAGGTTGCAGCTCGGTGGGGCCGGCAGCAGGTGCCAGCCCTCACACCCACTCGGCACTGCCCGGCGTTGGGGGAGAGCCCAGGGGCTGCCGGCACAGACAAGACCTTGCAGGGCTGGGACTGCAGCAAGGCCAGGACAGCTGCAGAGACATGCTGCCACTTGCTGCTTCTTTTACCTGACCTGAATATAACTCCACTTCCCAGCAGTTTCCCCCTCCAGCCCTTCCCCTCGTTTAATTGCTCTTATTTCATATCACGTTTGTCCGCTTTTGTCGGCTCCTCTGACACGCTTCCCCGTGTGCTTTACCACGCTCTGGTTGTGCAGACAAGCCCTTCACTCTTTAACCAACCTGCAAGGCATCCACAATTTCTTTGTTCAGCTTCAACTGGGGGGGCTGTTTTCACAGGATGCTTTGGAAAAATTATCTGACTTAGAGTGACAAGTGTGAAGAGCCGTTGCAGACAGTTTATACACCCTCCTCATGGAAAATAAACCTGTTAGTGTACGCCATATGCTGCAAAGAAGTGGCTCTCGGCCACGCAGCTGAAATGCTAGAGCCTTTCCTTGACTCTTTGTCTGCTCCTCTGTCTTCAAAGCAGGAGCCCCTTACAGCTGACACTTCTTCTGTCCAGCTTGCCAAATAGTGGTGGACTTTGTAAATAATGTGGACAAAAGTTTTGGATAGTGTTGGGAATAAATAACGTAATGCCTGGGTTTACAGTCTAATTGCAGAATAATGTACTTGGGAAAATGATCTTTCCTGCCTGCCTACCATTCAGAGAGGTTTGGTTTTCTCGGTTGGTGCACTTTGCCTTTGATATCTCTCTAGCCTGTGCAATGTTCTGCCCTCCTGCCCAATGTCAGTCTAGCCCCTTCATTGCTTAATCAAATGTTTCATTCCTCATCAGATACCTTTCAGCTCTAAAAATACAGTCCAGCACCAAAACCAAACAAGCTTCCAATCTAATTTTCCTTGATGATGTTTTCTAGTTTGTCTGAACAGATAAAATCTATTGCTAGGATTCTGGCCTCTTTGTATCCTTTTATATTGACTGGTTATTTCATAGCCCAGTTATTCTCCTTGTTTATAGAACCTGTAACAAAGTCTAGCAAAGAGCTTTTTTAAATCCTCTCCCATTGCTCTGTTTTGCATTTGTGTGTAACCAACAACGCCTCACAGAGCTTATTTTTCTTAAGTATCAAGGAAGATAAATCCCCAAATGCATTTCCGAGATACAAAGGCTTGAGTCTATACTGTGCAATCAAGTGTGATGTTGTTATCTCACCTCATTTTGGCTGAGGTAGCTCCACAAAACAGGACCTTTCCAGCTTCTGTTGTTACAATGACACTGAGAGAAGGTGCTTTTGTCTGTCCAGCCCTGCACAGCTAGGGCTGTGCTCAGCCCAGACTTCCCCAGAGCTCACTCGTGGACCTTGACAAGGTACACCATCTCAATGACCAATGTGAATATTTTGCTCATGTTAGGGGAAAGGCAATTATTCTCCTCCCGGCTTCATTTTCAGTCTCCAGCTTTTACATTCTCTGACATGTTCCTTGGAGAGCCTGAATTATTGTTGGTAGTGATTTTGTTTTGCAAGAGTACAAGTTCTTTGGCTGACTAATGCACAGACAAATCATCTGTCCTGGCTGGGTCTTTCTGTAACTTCCGCATAACTAAAGGAAAAAGGGTGATCACATCTCAGCTGTCCTGTGCTCTCACGTCTGCACTTCAGTCTGGAGCAAGATAAGGGTATTCTGCTGGGAAGAGATCTAAGGTTCACATTCTGGAGTTTTTCTGCTGAGGTTTAACAATATTTTGTTGATTTGTCAGAAAAAATGAGTTCATGTGTGGAGTATGGAAGTACGACTGATGGGGGGTTTGGGGTTTGTGGGGGGTTTGTGTTTGTTTTGTTGGGGGGGGTTGTTTGTTTTTGTTGTGTTGTTTGTGGTTTTTTCCTGCCTCTCCTAACAGCTTTGAGCTGCAATAAACCCACTCAGAAATGCACCAAGAGCTAGTTCTGACTGGTGCAGACAGTGCAGCTGCTGAAATTTGATTTCGGCACAGGAAGTGACATGACTGGAGCAAATTCCTCAGCTTGACATTTAAGAGCAAATATAATATCACTGGTGGTTTGGCTGGGGCTGTTGTTTTGGACTAGGCTTGGGTCAGCAGAGAGGATGTACTAACACAGCCTGATGTGTTCTGCTCGGCTGGAGAGAATTTGGGGGACAAGGGGACAACTCTGTGTTTTCGGTTTGTGTTTGTTTTGTTGGGGGGGGGTTGTTTGTTTTTGTTGTGTTGTTTGTGGTTTTTTCCTGCCTCTCCTAACAGCTTTGAGCTGCAATAAACCCACTCAGAAATGCACCAAGAGCTAGTTCTGACTGGTGCAGACAGTGCAGCTGCTGAAATTTGATTTCGGCACAGGAAGTGACATGACTGGAGCAAATTCCTCAGCTTGACATTTAAGAGCAAATATAATATCACTGGTGGTTTGGCTGGGGCTGTTGTTTTGGACTAGGCTTGGGTCAGCAGAGAGGATGTACTAACACAGCCTGATGTGTTCTGCTCGGCTGGAGAGAATTTGGGGGACAAGGGGACAACTCTGTGTTTTCCTGGGGTCAGTCTCCACCTTTGTGGATGTTCAGACTTGAGGTTCCATGTACAGGGAGCTCCAGCAGAAAGGAGGAAAGAAACACAGTCCTTGCAATGACCCCTAGCTAAAGATTAACCTTGCTGACTAATTGAATGCTGGGAATGAAAAATGTTAAAACAAATATGCCAAAGAACTGGGCTGTATTATTTTTCCTTTCCATCTGCTGATAGAGGGTTGTGTTGCCACCTGTCTGGGCCAGCATTTTTTTATATTAAATGCAGCCTCTTCTGTGATTCAATACAGAGAAGTTAATTCAGCTCCATTAGAAAAGTCTACAGCGTAAAGCAAGCCAGTAACAGCTTTAAGAGTTTGTCCTTCAAGTTCTGTTTAACACCCACCTAGTACATGGAGATAACAATGTTTACTATCACTTTGGAAGTGATAGTAACTCTGGATCAGGAAGTAATGAAATTCAGCTGCCTGCTGTATTTCTGTTTTCTCTTTTATTTCTCCAACTTTCTGTAAAAAAGTCTAGGGTTTGCAATCCCCTCCTATGAGAAAAGCAGGAGTAGGATCCCCTCTGGGCCTGTCATGTGAGTCTGGCTGCCCTCCTGCAGCTGGGGAGTTGTGGGGGCACTGGCTGTTGCTCTCAGGGGATTTCTGTTTCAAAGATGGAGTAGGTTTGGTTCAGAACTCCTTGTTTAGCCTCTTCACTGTTGCCTGAACCTCCAGAAAGTCATTCTAGGGAAAAAAAAAGTCATCTGGGCTTGTCTCATAGTGGGGATGTGGAACAGTGAAGAGCAGCTCGATCTGGCTGTGTTGGGTTCCCTGTTGTGCAGCCAGAAGCAGCTGCAGTCACCAGCAGGACAACCTGCTCAGAGGGGAGAGTCCGGGGAAACTCAGCGACTGGGCTTGCAGACAGTCCTGGGGTGGTCAGGAGGCTCTGGGGAGGTGTCTCAGGAACTAACTGTGCATTCAAGACGAAACGTTACCACTAACCCACGTGACATTACAGATGGTGTCGGTGGGATGACAGTTCAGACCAGAACTTTCCAGGAAGGGACCCTTTGGCTGCAGGACACGTTCCTGCAAGAGGTCAAAACGATAGCAAATTCCAACACCCTCTAAAGTCAGTGTGAGATCTCTCCCTTTGGCAGAGGTGACCTGCAGTGATGACTGATTGTCAGAAGTGAGGGAATAAAAAGAGACAACAGTGGAGGAAGGGGGATGGGGAAATTGTTGGCCTTTTAAGACCTCCTTTAAAGTCTCTCTATTATTGCAAAGATGAGCTTTCTATAAACTCCTGAATGGACAGACAGCCTGAGATGCAGGAGAATGGGCCTAAGACAGTTTCCTATTATCTGTGAGATTTCTGTCTTAATAGAAGCTTTCAGAGCCAGCATGAGAGTTGAGCTTTAAAATTATGCCCCCATAGGAACAGAGTGTGTTCTGATGGAAAAGGCAAATAAATTGTGTTTTGCAACATGAGATTGGACACACACAATATTACTGTGCTGGTTCTCATGTCACACACAGTCCATTACAGGTGGTAAGCCTAAATGTCTTCTGTAGCCAAAATAAAAAACACTTTCTCTTCTCACTAGGAAAATACTTTGGTCCTTTGGTCAAGGTGGCTGCTCTGTTCATTTTGCAGAACTCTGCTGAGAGTTTTCTTCTCCCCTCTGCTGCTGAGTCCTTTCTACTCTTGTGTACATATTTTTCTATTAATTTTTCTTTTGACAGTATCTATTATCTCAGCCTGTAAGTGTAAAATTAATGTTTACATAATTTGAAACAGTTAAAACTAATTAAAGAAAACCACCACCTTCCAAGTTGGGCAGGAATGGGGAGCAGCCCATGCCCTGCTCCACACACACCCCTTCACCCACCTGCCCGTCGCACGGCAGGATCCAATGCCAACAAATCCTCACGTCAGGGCAGCTGAAGCTTTGCTACCCTTGTGCTCCTGCAGTTTCAGTCATCAGATCAGAACTCTCTCCACATTCAAACCTGCAGTTTACAAAATAGATTTTGTACTTTCAGTCTTACGACTACCTTGTTTACTACTTTCTTTACTCACCACTTCTGGATGGTGTCTCCTCCGGGGCCACCAGCCACTGCTTCCATTATCGGCTGCACCATTTATCATAATTCTACATTGTTTCCTTCTCTGCCAATGGCAATCACACAGGAGCAATGAACTATTTGCCTTCTTTCAGTTTAAGTATGATCTATATATTTCAGCCCAGCTTAATAGCTCTTACATTAACAGTGCACTTCTGAAGTTTTTTTTATTGGATGTGTGTTCCAATAACTCCTAAAAAATTTTTTTTCTGACAAAAATGGGATTGAATGAAAAGCCTGTCTTGATGCTTTCCAGGTTTTTAAAGAGAAAGAATCTAATGAACTATTTTTGGTGTTACTTTTTTTTTTAATCTGCAATTAAGGGAATGTAACTACTTTTCACCTTGTCTTCTGTTTACTTTTTGCATTCCATTGCTTCTGTGCTTGGGGTATGAATCATGTTTTATTTTATGGCTGGAGAGCAAGCATGGGTGTGATGCTGATTCTGTGTCTGGTCTGTATTTTTTGTAGAGACACTCAGATGCTACAAAGCAAAAAGAAGTCAATGAAGCCAAGTTTGTTTATATGAGCAAAGGATGTGACCTTTGATCTTCTGAAAGAGAAAGCCCTTGACCCTACCCCTTTGAATCTTAATTTAAAACCAAAAGTACATGACTGTCAATCGAACACACACTTTCTTCTCTTAGTGAAGGGTTGCTCTTGCAGGCTTTTTTCCTCCTCCTAGGAATGCAGTCATTAGAATTCAGATAAAAACCTGATACATAAGAAAGACCCTTCAGCAAAATGTTTGTCTGGTGGTGTTGGAACTTGCCCCTGGATGATGAGTTAGATCCACCTTTATCATTCTCTTGGAATTCTCATGCCATTAAGCAGCTGATTCCAGTGTTTGCTGAAACTTACTATTATCAGCCTGTATCTGCTTCTGCTGGCAATCAATTTTACACTGGTGGAGCTGAGTGGGCTTGGGCTCATCTCTTGCAGGTTCCCTGCCTACGTTCAGTACTTCCTTTCAAACCTCATGCTTATCAGTGATGCAATAACTTCATAGGCTCAGCTGAGCATTCCCTGCTCTCTAATTAATCACAGCTTTAATTTCTTATCAGCAGATTAACTTACAGCAGTAACATTTTGCATTTCCATAGCTTCCAAGCCACAGATGAAGATGGCTTCTGTCTTCTTGCCACAACCTTGGCATTGCTCAACATGTCAGCTGAAGTCTTAGAAGTTTTCCAGACCTTTTAATCTTTACTCCTCACTTAATATTGTTCCTTTCAAATAGATGTCGTTCTGCCCACACACAATTTGCCTCATGGGGATCTAAAGCAAGCTGGGTTGAGTAAAGACCCATTTCACACATGGAGGAAAACACAAGAAAGATAAGGACTCACAACATAAGCCTCTATTTAGGAGAACAAAAAGCCTGTGCTTAAATTAATTCCTGCTAAAAAAAATGCTGTAATTATTGAAGTTATGAGAGCTATAGAAACTACATCTATATTTGTACTTGCTGTTGTACAAATAAATAATGAGGAGGTGTTATGTCCTTAAAGACTGCCTAGCAATGTATGAATAAAGTCAAGAGGGAGATCCAAGCAACAGACAGGAGTACAGGAAACTTGACAAAGCCTTTATCTACAGAGGAATCCACTGGTCAAATCAAATTGCTTGTGATTTCTGTAGGTATTGTGCCATATTCTCAGCCCAAAGCAGCTATTTAAGTCTAATAGAATAATTTAAAGTTTAGCATGTGCTTCAGTCCTTTGCTGAATCAGGGCCATGATGCTGCCACCAGACTTTTTAATGCTGGACAGAGATGAGCTAAAGAATGTATCTCATATCCGTGAAATTCTTAGTGACTCCCAAATTGGGTACATTGTGTCCAGCCAGAACTGAAGCCCCTTTTTGTACTGTGATTTTCAACTCTGATTAAACCATCTCAATATACATTCCCAAGGCCACTGATGTAATATATTCCTTCCAGAAAAAACACTGGGTAAAGCAACACTGCCAGAAAATGGGAGCCCTCACTCTCAGTGCCTGTATTTATTGTAAATATTCTGACTGGAGTCTTTTGTGCAGTAGTTTGAGAAGAAGCTTGTTGTTGTCACCCTCTTCAACTACACCATTGTCCAAGTCTGGAAAGAAATTGGGATCTCATCTGTGATGAAAAAAATCCATCTTAGAGATGGAATACAGTACGGGCAAAAATAGCCTGAAAATGGCTTTGCAGTGACAAAGTAAGTTTTCTGGAGGCCTTGTCAAAGTAATTTTCATCAACAAAGGACTCTTAATTGCTATGGGGTTTTAATTATTTTTTTTCTTTACTAGATGAATCAATACATCAATGCTCATTTCCCAAAAGTGACACTCTCCCTGGGCCTATGGTCGCAACATGACCCTCAGTCCCTTGTTTCGAACAAATTCAGCAGTTTTGGCAGCTTTCTGTGGAAGGACCCTGCTCACCTCCCTCTTAGGCAGTTCCCAGAAGCAGCAAAATTCGTGGAGAGTTTTGCAGCTGAGCAGAATAAAACTCTTGAGTGTTTGTGCTAGGCACTCTACCATGGCCATACCACAGGCTTGAGAGCTCTTCTGCTTCAACAAGCCCCTTGTCTCACTACTTCAAATGTGCAAAGGTCCTTTATGAATTAAGCAGCTAAAATACATGCAAAAGGAAGCAGCCAGTTTGTTGGAATACTAATAGTATTAAAAGTCATTATACTGTTAAACATCAAAGATACTGAGTTTGAACCACAGTTCTCCTGAGCTCAAACCAGTCAGTGACAGCAGGCTAAGGCATCTGGGCAGGCCAGTGCTAACTGAAGGTGCACATTCCCTGTCTGTCTGTGAGCACACAGCATCCACAGTTGCTTTTTTAAGCTACTGTTGAAACTTATGGGTCTCCCTTTAGACCTGAACTCTTGCCAGATTCTCCCTGAGATGTCAGAGCTAAAGGCAGAGATTGTAATGTAAAATGAGTGGCAAGGATGGGGCTTAGGGCCACCATGAGGAGCTCCAGCCACTGTCCCTGGGGGTAAGTGGAGATGCTGCTCCTTGAATGATAAGTCCTGTGCTGGCTGTGGACCAGCTGTACCCACCCTATGACTGCTGGCAGGCCTCACCTGGTAAACATTATCACAACCTCAACAAAACAGCACAGATACCTAACAAAATGGGGAGGGGAATACCTTAGTGAAATCACATGGCTTTCTGGCTGTACCTTTCAATTTTTGATAAATTGCTCAGTGGAAACATAGGCAGTGTGTCACCATAAGTACCTTTCTAATTAAACTGAGAACAAACCATATCAATTCCTCAATGTCCAGTCCCCTTTCTCTTGGGTGCAGTTCACACTGCTGGGTTTGATCTATGAGCTCCTCGTGTGGTTTGGTTAACTGCTGCCTTGGAGCCTGCTCCTTTCTCCTCAGGCCATTACAGCAGCAGAGGCTGAAGAGATGCTGTGTCAATGGCTTTCTGAAGACAAACTGCTGATGGAGATTTGGGCAGTTTCATTTTACTGGAGGTAACTCCCCAGTTGAGCCGATACAAGGTGTATGTTGAAGTTAGCAGAGAGTATAGCACTAAGCAGCCTGGGTGAGAATCAAAGAGGATGTGCATCCATCTTAACTAAGGAAGATAAATTGGTGACTGTCAAAGGACACCTTTCCTTTCACAAAAAAAGTACAGACTGAATCAGCTGCTGATGAGGAAAATACAACCCTTTGCAGCCTTTTTTCCTTTCTACATGTCAAGTAATGAGGAGCCACAACCCTACCTTTCCTTCTACAGCCTGCTGGCAACACAGGAAATGTGGCTTGGTTGCCTAGAGAGACAGCAGGGATGGAGATATGAAACATCTATGGACCTGAGGCCTCTTCTCTCTGGTTTCCTTACACAGTGTTTTAAAGATTCTACCATCATGTTTCCTTGCCTGTGGGAGATGGGTTATGATGGGGCAGAGAATGATGCCATCACACAGCTGGGTGAGGAGAAGGGACTGCACCTTTGTGTGGTAATACCAGAAAGTCCTTTTGTAGGAAAGCAGAAATAAGGAAGGACTGGGAGAATAACTCAAAAATATTCTTGGGTTTTTGTGGGTTTGTGGTGATTCTTCGTTCTCTCAGATGTCTCATTAAAAATTAATTAAAATGAGACAGCTGTTACTGAGAATTTACAATGCTGCTGCATCAAAGTACTTTGGAGTACTTCCTAAATAACAGCTGAGTAATTGGTACCTATCTCTACTGTCTGTCACAGAGACAATGGACATGGCAAGGGGCCTGGAGAGATTTGGTCTTTATTGAAGAAAGGAAACGAATGTTTAAACAGGCTAATTATAAACAAGATACATAAATTAATATGATCAGCAGTAGCTTGACTGTTTTCTTGTGGGGTTGTTTTTATTTATTTTTTATTTATTTTTTATTTTATTTTATTTTATTTTTTGTTCTGCTTCCTTCCATATAGTTTTCTTCTGGTTGGCTGAAGAATGGGTCCCTGGTGATGAAATAGGAAAAGGCAGAAATAATATTCCTCTCACAAAACCACAGACAAAAGGCCCTTGTGCTTCTTAAAAATGGAAAATGTGGATATGTATCATCTGGAAACCACTGCCTGACAGTGTCTGCAGGACAGTTGCAGCTTCTTCCACTTGTCCCCTCTAACCTTGCTGCTTCTTCTGTTACTTCTTAAGCAGCATTCAGGTCTTGACTACTGTCAGGATCAAAATTTAAAGTCCAACATTTTCCATGTCAAATGTACTGTGTGTGCACCACCAGTCCTCATGTGTGTGGCGCACACACATCCTGGACAGGATCCTCCTGTGGCACATGCATGTTTGATCCCTGTGGGCAGAGCAACCAGCCCAGATGGCAGGGAACCTGCCAGCCCTCTGCTCTGAGCAGCGATTTACTGCTTTTCCACATCTGCAGCATCATACAGCTGCCCCTGACTCCTTGACTCTCTGCTTCCAAATGGCAGGATTTCACCTCTGGAAAAGAAGGAAAGAAACAAAACAAGCAGTAAGGCAGGAGAGTGGCAGGATAGAATTTCTGATTAACTCTTTTTCATAAACTACATCTTTATTTAAAACTATACCCATTTCAGTTTTCATAACAATGCATTTTTCCTTTGACAAGTGCTTATTTAATTTCATATAGTTGTCCAAATAGTCATCACACTGCTAATGTTTCCAGCCAGAAATTACTCCCCAGTGATCCAGATCCAGACCTTTCAGTAATTTGTGTATGCAAATTCAGACTATTATTATGTTCACATTTAATACCACAGGTAATAAAATGAAAGAGCAGATACAAATGATCTGCATTAAAATCTGCATAAAATATTCACATATGGAAACCTGTTTTTTTCTTGTTTGTATAAATGTCTGAATATGCAAGATCAATCAGTCTCACTTGTACCCATAAAGCTCAAAAATGTGTCATATTTATCATAGGAGTCCTAACATCATCTTCTAGTAGTTCATAAAATATGATCACTGGTAGGAGCTGATCAGAATTCAGAACTCTGTGATCATTTGCTTGCCACTAAGGGTCTAAATGTCTTTTTTTTTTTTTTTCCTTGATACTAATTTTCCTCATTTAACAGTCAACTAAACTATAGTGATCTGGGAATTAGCAACTGAGGACTGTTCAGCACTGCAGGATGCTTAATGCAATTAGCAAAGTTAATAAAATGTTGGACAGGTGCCTTATGTCAAGGGGAAAAAAAGAAGCATTATTCTGATTTGCTGAGGATCATTTATGTTACCTTGTTTCCTTTAAGAAAGCATTTATTCTTAAAATGGAATTAAATAAAGAACAAAATAAATGATTGACCTGTTATTGGTTGAATTCAGTACAGTAAGCTTCCTTGTTTTCTATTTCCAGGAGAACAGCATTTGGAAACAACATGTACCTACTTGCAGAGGGGCACAAAAACAAAAGATACACTGAAATCGGCAAAGCCTGAAGAATATTGTCTTGGAATATCAAAGGAACAAGTTGAAGCCAACTCTGAACCATCTGCCTTCAATAACAGGTGGAGGATGGGAAATACAACAGAGGTCAGAGAAGACCAAGTGTACTGTTCCTCCTCTTTTGTCAGAGCTGACCCTTGGAAATCCAACTCTTAGCAGCTTAACACCTGCAAAGATGGTAGAAAAATGGAGTCAGTGAGAGACAGCTTAAAACTACTAATCTGTAGAACT
>NW_009951919.1:843072-845285 GCF_000747805.2 Chaetura pelagica
AAGGTAACTGTGTGAGTCTAAGACCTCACAACTGGACTATTCTCATTTAGGGTGAATGTTTTCCTGCATCTCTCCTTAAAGGAAAAACTAGGCTAGTTAATACTCTGAAGTTATTTCTGTGTTGGTTTTAGAGGAAAACTGGGAAGTCTGAGTGAGAGCCTGTAATTATGATGGGTCTTTAAACTAAAAAAAACCCTTAGCACTTAGAGAAAAGACCTTAAGAGAGAAATTGTGGAATCAGTCCATCAGGCAGCCTGTCCTCTGGAGCCATATTGTTCCAGGTTGTGTTGATTTTGTGTTTCCCTCACCTCTTGTATATTTATAAATTTCTAAGAAAAGATTCTACCATGGCTGAAGTGAATCTGGAGGAAAGTCTTAGCTTCTTCCTCCTTGTCCTGCCTCCGAAGCCATCTGCTGTAGCAGCATCTTTGCTGAAGGAATGTGCTCAGCTGCCTCTGACATGATACCTTCCCCATGCCTTCTCTCTCTGGGGATCCCTGCTGAATGAAGAAGAGAAAGCAGGTGTATGAAAAATAGTGGCTGGAAGACACAGCATAACTTCTAGCTCTGTGATCCATGAAGCTTCCTTGTCTTCTGAGCAACCAGGGGGGTATTAGAGGGTGAGCAAAAACCTGAAGGGGCCAAATCAAAGGCAAACCAAGCTGTGCCATGCACAGCTTGTGAAACCCCCAGGCTGCTTGTGTCCCTCACAAATCTGCAGAGCACAGTTGTAAAAACAAGGAGCATTTTGCGGCTCCTGCTGGGAAAAGGCAGAGATCCTTGTGCAGAAGGCTGGTGTCCATGTAGGTAGTTCAGCATGTCTCTAGGTGTCTTTAAGCTGGGCCTGCAGAGTCACCCTCTTGAAGATGAGCTTACATGGCTAGAAGGCTAGTTTGTTCCAGAGGAAAAATCTGCATGGGACAAGCTTGAGCATGGGCTTCAGGCCAGAATTAATGCTGATGTAGCCCCAGTCTCCAAATAGAGCTGCCCCTTTTTTTAACCTTTGTGGAGGTACAAAGTGATTCTTTGTCTATAGGGGTCACCTTGGTACCACTGCTAAATAAAAAAGAGGAGCATGACTTACTGTTGTGGGTTTGGGCTGAGAAGTTGGTCATTGCTTGAAAGGACTGTAGCCACTTGCCTTCACTTGATACTACAAGAAATTGATGAACGGTGATGACTAAGATCCTGGGCTGTGCAAGAGGAGCAGGCAGCACGTGCTCACATTTAGGGGTGGGGGAGCTCACTTCCAACCTGCATGTTTTCTTAGGAATGCCCAACCCCTTAGACACTGCCCAGGATGACGTATGGAGAGAGGTACAGCTGTGCAGGCTGTCTGCCACTCCCCTCCATTACCCTGCACTAGGAGACTTCCCTAATCCTGCTTATCTGAAGTATTTACTCTCCTCAGAGTGCCCAAGTGTCAGCAGGCCTGGCATGACCACGTTTCAGCTTTGAGTCATCAGGTGAAAGGATCTGGTTTGAGGCTTGTAGTGACTAGAAATCATTACCTGCTGTTGGCTGCTTGTCCTCTGCAAGATGAGTTTGTGAGCTTGATCTATTCCCCACATACACACATAAAGCACCTTCACATCTGGCTTGTATTGGCCTGTCCTCATCGGCAATTTCTTTAAAGAGGAACAAAGCTGGGGAGAAGTGGAGTGATTTAACCAGCTGCAGCTCGCCTGTCCTCAGAGCACAGGTGCAGGGAAGGAGCAGCAGAGGGGGGTGCTGTACCTGCTCATGCAGCCAGGATACCCTCTGTTGCGATGCTAAAGCAGTGCTGTGCTGCTGTTCCATCACATGGCCCTTCCCTGACGTGCCTCATAACCTTTTATCTGTAAGACGGGGATGTGGCCCAATCATTTTGCTTTCTATGGACATGCACTTTAAGAAATAAGTAAATAAACATCATCCCTCTATTGTCACCCGCTGTGAGCCAAAAGCTTCCATCGAAACCACCGCTTTCGGGATGCGGGGTTCACAGGTGCGGGCTGCAGGGTGTGCGGGTCCGAGGGGCAGGGTCCGACCGCGAGTTGAGCCGGAGTCCCCAGCGGGAGGGGATTTCGATCAGCACAACTGCCCAAGTCAATTATCAGGAAGAGGACGAGATAATTATATTAGGGAACATCTGTACTTCATTAAAAGCCCTGGCGGGGGGGGGATTCACGCCCGACCACGTTACGCACAGCCGCTTCCAGCCGCCCCTCACC
>NW_009951919.1:845829-862977 GCF_000747805.2 Chaetura pelagica
GGCTCGGAGGGCTGGACCCTCTGCCGGGATGGGGTTTGGGAGAGCTGCCCTGGCTGTGTCGCGGTGAGCGTCCTGCCTTCCTCTCTGTTCGGAGCCCTGGGCTGCGCGGGGCTACAGTGGGACTCCCAAACGTTTGTTTCGGGGTAGGACTTGAGCAATAGTAATCTCGGAGTTATTTTCTTTCAGCTAAATTTAATTTACACTGACTCAGCGGTTGTAAGAAGCTTAGGGGGAAATGTCAGTTTGAGGATTGTTTTCTTTACCTTGGATTTAAAGATCTCTCTCTGTACATTCGGTAATGATTTGTTTTTGTAAAATAATTTTGTTGTGCTTTATTTACTCCTGGAATTTTACAGTCAGTCTGCCAGGCTGAAATAATCAGCTCCTCGGCACACAAGCAGTGCCCTTGGTTGTAACAGGTGCAACGTGCATATTCTTATGAACAATGAAATGGTTTCAGTATTCAGGTTTATTTGTATGCTCTGCCTTTCTGTGACTCTGAAAAAATTGTCATGCTATGTTATGTCAAAGATGTGATCACAGCACATGTGTGTCCATGGTACCTAATTAACAGGACAGGGGAGCAGCTGCACAGCCCATCAGTGGTGGCTTTAATACCCAGGGTATTCCTGGGTGACACGGCTTGGGGTGTTTGTGTGGCTTCTGCAAGTGCCCACTGGGCACTAGTCCCTCAGTGATTCTCTGGCACAGCATGAAACGCTGGGAGGGGGGAAGGAAGGAGAAGTGCAGAGGAGGAACTGTTTGTGTCCAGCTTGTATTCTTAAACTTGAAGCTCTTTCAATACAGTTCTCTGCCCCTATGTTTCTCAAGTAGGGGTAGTAGTGGCACATCTTGTGTTGCTACTGAAGCCTGAAATACTGACACTTATATTCCATAGAAGAAATTTCCTGGGCAGGTATTTAAAAGATTAAAAGATTGTTATTGTTTTAGTAGTTTCACGAGCTCCTTATTTGAGACTAAAATCCAGAGTGACATCATGCAGGTAATTGACTTAATGGGAGTCATTCTGGAGTCAGAGCTGTAGGTCAGAAGGAAATTAGCCTGGAATTTGTTACTCTCAAGCCAACATAGCACAAAGGTGTATTCTAGCTGTCCTTAGTTGGGTTCATCTCCTGTTGTGGGATACCTGTGCTCTGTGGTTCAGCCAATGGCACCTCCTGCCTAGAGGTGTCTCTGCCCTCTTTGTCACTGAAAGATGCACTTTGCTGGTGCTTTGCTTTCCAGGATTCTTTAAATCTCACTTTTTTTTTTTGTATGGGATGGAAGGAGGAGTGGACTGCCTATGTAGGATGGGGAAGGGTGACTGCAAAAAGGGGTGGGAAAATGCACCTTTTTCTTTTGTTGGCTATTTACAGATTACAACAAAGAAGTGGTAGAGCAAAGAGGAATCAAGGCTCTAGCCTGGAGAAGGTTCCTGGCCATGGATTTTTTGTATGGGATGGAAGGAGGAGTGGACTGCCTATGTAGGATGGGGAAGGGTGACTGCATAAAGGGGTGAGGATGGGGAATGCATTCTTTTGTTGGCTATTTACAGATTACAACAAAGAAGTGGTAGAGCAAAGAGGAATCAAGGCTCTAGCCTGGAGAAGGTTCCTGGCCATGGAAATCTGTTAGAGCTGCCTTTGTGGGCGAAGCCAGTGGAGGCACAGAACAAAGTGAAGGCACCAGAGATGTCCAGGAGGTCTTGGCTTGTTGTCAGAGATGCTCTGGGACTGCAGAGGCTTGGAATTATGCCTTGTAGCCTATTCCATCACAAAATACAGTGCTTCTTCGACCAGGAAAATAGTGAGGAGAGTCACAGTGGTGTCTTCTGGGGCATTCAGTCGTCTTCAGATGGTTTTTCCAGTGGTGGGGTCTGCCAGCTCATACTAATGAGCTGCAATAGCAATGAACTTCATGTTGTTCTGTAGCACCTACAAACCTTGGGACAGCAAAATGTTTTGCAAAAGAGGGAAGAGAAGCAAATACAGCACTTCTGCTGCTGTGTTAACTTCCCTTGGGCTTCTTATAGCCTCCCCCCGTGATATAATTCCATCCTCCATGGTCCTTGGTTTACAGCAGGTGAAGGTAGGAATATCCTTCTGCTTCCTCTGAGGCACAGCATTTTGTATAGTACTAATTCAGCCAACCAAGAAAGATAATTACCTTGGTAACCCTTTGTAAGATGTGGCTGATATAGCTCCCTCTAGTTTAAGTGGTGTGTACTGGTAAGATACTTCACAAAAAGCTGCTAGTTGAGCAGAGAACATTTCTGCTACACTATCAAGTCAAATTCACCTAATGATGTTTGGTTGAAAGGATTTAAAGCGTTATTAAAATTGAGCACAGTATTCTTGAAGGATTCTTTTAAAATCCTTGGAAATAATTAGCAGCCTTATTTAGCATCTTGGGCAATTTACGCTGGTGAGAGTGATTTGTGCTTTTCACGTTGCTGGCAAAGTGTGATGTTGCTGTGAGTAAGCTTGGTAATATTTACAGATCTGCTAAAGCAACCAAGCTCCAGATAGTGGTCCTTTAGTCGCCTGAGGCTTTTCTTGCTGTACATGCTTGTTTACTAAGGTTTTGAAAACCATCTCTGGAAGCCAGTTACACTGCAGATGCTGATCTAGTCATGGATATGACCGCTCTGCAGTCATGGATGTAGCTTGAAGCAATCTTTGCTCTGCCGGAGTGTGTCTTGTGGCCACGTGGAGCTCAATGCACTCTATTGTTGCAGATATCTGCTGTGCTGAGCTTGCCTGCAAAAGGAATGAATGCTCTGTCCCAGCTCCACTGACTTGATGCACCTGCAGCAAACGAGTCAAGACGGGGTTGAGGCATGAGCAGAGACTTCTGGACACTGCAGCCAGTAAGCGCAGGGGACTCCTTGCCCCAAAACCATTAGCTAGGTCAGGAGTTTAGCAGCAAGAACAAGTTGGGTGTTTCAGATAGGTAAAGTGAGAGCAGCATGTGCTTAAAATGAACAAGGCTTTAAGATGGGGTCTAGAGCCTTTTCCCTATTGTTTAAGTAGCCCTGTGATGCGGAGACTCAGAAGATGTTTTCTAGGTACTGCTGATGGCTGCTGCAAGGCACGTGGTGTTTGTGAGGTCTGAGTGGCAGTGCCCATCTGCTGAGGAAAACCTGTTCTCTCACAGGAGACAGGTAATAAAGGAAGGAATTATTAGTAGCAAATGAACTCATAGGCTTAAATCTGTGTGATGTGTTCCTTAGTAAATGTCATTTATTCTTTTTTCTCACTCCCTTGCTCAAGGTCTGTTCTGCCTGTAGAATAGTAGTTCAGATACTCAGGGGTGCTTCTTTCCAGCAGCATAACATTGGTTATGTTAGACATGTTTTGTCTAAGCCCACTCACTCACTCTAGACACTTTTCTCACTTGCAGGTTCCTTCAGGGATGCAGAAGCTTTGCAGGTGTGTAAAGGCCTTTCCTCTGCTGGTCAGATGTTTGCTTATGTCCTAAATCTAACTTCTGGGAATTTGTGTTTGGTTTGGAGCTAGGGAACACTTTTCTCTTTTACCTTCTTTATAGATTCAGAGGATTTAAGCATATGATTAGCATTAAACATGTGAATATTCTCCCTGGAGTCATTTTTTGGATCAAAGGCAGAGTGCTCAGTATGGAGCCCACAACCACTAAATGCAGGGAGCTGGTCTGCTGCTATGCTTGTCTAAATAGAGCATATGATGTGAGTACTTTGGATTTATGTCTGTGCCCCAAATCCCTTTGCTAACTGCTGTCTTGATGTTCCTTATCTACAAAGTGCTTACAAGCATTAACAAACCTTTGTGATGTTGCTGTGACATGTTGTTATCCCCATTTTCCAGAAGGAGATGCTAAGAGTTTTGTGATCTGTTGAGACCACCGCAGGTTATGGACAAAGTTGGGCACTGAACTACAAGCCTTTAATTCCCAGCCCTGTAAGGCAGGGACACAGCTCTCTGGCAGTTAAACATTGTCATCTTTTACACAATCAGAATGCTCCCCAGATTTCCATCTCAGCACAGAGACTTCTCATATCTACTGGATCAGACTCCAATCCAAAATGCAGTCTGTCAGCAGGAGTGAGTCGTGGTCTGTTGAGGGAGAGAGTGTCAGAAAATATTGTATCTGTACAGGCTCTCAGCCTTGATGGATGTTGCAAGGAGAGCTGCTGTGTCTGAACTCCTGTAACCTGAACAGTTGCAGCTTAGAGAATGAGGGATTTTTCCATCTTCTCTCCTGTTAAGTGCAGTAATTCTTTTTTTTTTTTTTTTTTTGTGATTTAAAAAATACTCAAAATGCCTCTGGAGAGCAGAGAGCCTGAATCCACAAGTATAAATATAGCCACACTAGGTGTGTGTGCCTATGAGCTGGCACATGATTCAGATTCCAGATCTGAAGTTGGGTAGTGTCACTCGGCTCTGAGTCGTTGTTTTTTTTGCGTGGTTTTGTTTTGTTTCATTTCCTTAAGTTTGAAGAATTTCTCAGATGAGAATGGGCAGACTTCAAGCATGGAAGAAAGCACTTTGCACTGATCCTACAGGCGTTGCTTCGAGGGCAGTGGAAGTATTGAAGGCCAGGTTGGATGGGGCTCTGAGAAACCTGACCTAGTGGGAGGTGTCTCTGCCCATGCAGGGAGGTTGGATCTAGATGACCTTTAAGGTCCCTTTCAACCCAGACCAGTCTGTGTTTCTATGATTCAGTGCTGACTTTAGAGGCTGGTGCCTCCTCCCTTGTTGCTCTGCCTGGTGTCAATAAGACACTCATGGACTGCTGTGGGGTGCTGGGGTCCTGGGAAGCTGCTGTGGCAATCAGGCTCATGCTGGATACAGACCTGCGACAAAGGCAAGCTTCTGTGTATTTTGAAGTGTTCCTGTGGGAAATGCTATTCATCAGAATCCAGTGTTTAGTGATGTAAGGCAAGTGACAAATTTCCAACAACTCCCAAGTTTCCTGCAGGACAGCTGGCTGATGTACCTGCATGTACAAACATGTGTGAGGGACAAACAAGCCCTAATTGGGAATTTACCACCTTTATGTGCATTGTAAGTGAACCACAACCATCCTGAGCTCTCACATGTGTATGATGGCATCTTCCCTCTTTCCTTTCATCCTCCTTAAGGAACCTGTGTTCTTCTGAACTAATGTTCCCTTCCATAAATGCCCCAATCGGACTTCATCCCTGCTCATTAAATTAGAAACTTCATTAGTTAATAGCTGTGCTTTTCTTTCTTTTTTTTTTTTTGTCCCTACTACAGCTAAGTTCATGGTATTTACAGACAGACTTGTTAGTCATTGATATTCTTTGTATTCTTCATCTTTGGCTTCAGAAGAGAAGGCCTTTCATCTTTTCCCTTGCTTTGTTTTTTAGAAGAAGCCAAGTTTGACTGGAGGAAAAAAGAAACCAAAAATTGTGATTTAAAAAATACTCAAAATGCCTCTGGAGAGCAGAGAGCCTGAATCCACAAGTATAAATATAGCCACACTAGGTGTGTGTGCCTATGAGCTGGCACATGATTCAGATTCCAGATCTGAAGTTGGGTAGTGTCACTCGGCTCTGAGTCGTTGTTTTTTTTGCGTGGTTTTGTTTTGTTTCATTTCCTTAAGTTTGAAGAATTTCTCAGATGAGAATGGGCAGACTTCAAGCATGGAAGAAAGCACTTTGCACTGATCCTACAGGCGTTGCTTCGAGGGCAGTGGAAGTATTGAAGGCCAGGTTGGATGGGGCTCTGAGAAACCTGACCTAGTGGGAGGTGTCTCTGCCCATGCAGGGAGGTTGGATCTAGATGACCTTTAAGGTCCCTTTCAACCCAGACCAGTCTGTGTTTCTATGATTCAGTGCTGACTTTAGAGGCTGGTGCCTCCTCCCTTGTTGCTCTGCCTGGTGTCAATAAGACACTCATGGACTGCTGTGGGGTGCTGGGGTCCTGGGAAGCTGCTGTGGCAATCAGGCTCATGCTGGATACAGACCTGCGACAAAGGCAAGCTTCTGTGTATTTTGAAGTGTTCCTGTGGGAAATGCTATTCATCAGAATCCAGTGTTTAGTGATGTAAGGCAAGTGACAAATTTCCAACAACTCCCAAGTTTCCTGCAGGACAGCTGGCTGATGTACCTGCATGTACAAACATGTGTGAGGGACAAACAAGCCCTAATTGGGAATTTACCACCTTTATGTGCATTGTAAGTGAACCACAACCATCCTGAGCTCTCACATGTGTATGATGGCATCTTCCCTCTTTCCTTTCATCCTCCTTAAGGAACCTGTGTTCTTCTGAACTAATGTTCCCTTCCATAAATGCCCCAATCGGACTTCATCCCTGCTCATTAAATTAGAAACTTCATTAGTTAATAGCTGTGCTTTTCTTTCTTTTTTTTTTTTTGTCCCTACTACAGCTAAGTTCATGGTATTTACAGACAGACTTGTTAGTCATTGATATTCTTTGTATTCTTCATCTTTGGCTTCAGAAGAGAAGGCCTTTCATCTTTTCCCTTGCTTTGTTTTTTAGAAGAAGCCAAGTTTGACTGGAGGAAAAAAGAAACCAAAAAAACATTTCTGTCCTGCTTTCTTATAAGCTTCCAAGCAGTCTCCCCTGCTGACTTTGTACTTTCACAGTAGACAAACATTGACTTTGTTTCCACAGAATATAGCTGGTTTATTTTTTCTTGGTTTACCTTTTGGTTATGCAGCTTGACAGGACAGGATTAATTAGCAGTCACTGTCTATTTTGCTGAAATTCTCATTCTTTCCACAATTTGTAATCAGGTTTATTGTGCCTAAAATCAAGTTGGTGGAAAGCAAACATAAGCATATGTGAGTTTCCTTGTTTTGGAGCCTAGGAGATTACTGTGATTTTTTTCTGTGAGTCCTTACTCTCCTTTTTAAAAGAAATGAAAATGTTGTTACTCAGGAATGTGTTTTAACTCTGCCTACCTGGGGTGAAATGTGCATAGGCAAGTACAATAATAAACCATGTTCCTCAGTTGGAGAAGGCTTTCTTTTCACCACTAGATGCTCACTACTTGTACGTGGTGAAATCCAGGGCCTTTGATGATCTGCAGTGCCAAATAAGATAGAGGCACAGCATTTTATCTCTCTCTCACAGCTCATTTCTGAAGAGCAGGACCAAAAGCAAAAGAACCCCAACCAAACAAAAAACCTTCTGGCTTGGGCTATGTGTTTTGTTCTTGGTGTAAAAATTACTTGAGGTTCATTAAATCCTTTTTTGAATGTGCCAGTAGTTCATATCCATTCAGCTCAGGTTTCCTCACTCCTAGCTCTGATGCAGTGCAGATCACAGTGTGATCATTAAGTGTGATTACCACATTTTTTTTTACCTATTTAAAAGTCTCCCGGTGAGAAATTCCAAAGTTTCTAATTTAAGCTATAAAACATGAATACACCGTCACTTATATATTTTGTGGCTCATTTCCTGAGCACAGCAGTTTTGAACATGTGTGCATAGTGTGTTCAATGCATGTGTTCGTCGTGTGCAGGCTGCTCACCCGGGCTTGTGGCTGCTGCTGTGCCAAGAGCAGGAGGGAGGAGAGATTTTGGGTCCTTTCAGCCTCCTCGAAGACTGCCAGCACAAGCCTTGTACACTCATTCTGCACATCAGGGACAGGATTTGTGCTGTTGTTCCTGGCATGTGAATATGTTAAACTGCATTTCAAACTGTTCAATGTGTATTGCTCTAACATGTCAGCAATACAGACTTTATAAAGGAGTCGCTGTGTTGTTAATTAGTTCCTGGAGATGATTTTGATCCTTTGGATCCTTCTGTCTGTCCCCAGGTGAGAAGTTGGTCATGGAGCTGGCTAAGCCCTTGTAGAAGATACTATTACATAGTGTACACAGTTGGGAAAGCATCAGCTTGTTGTTTGCAGTTGTCTTGCTTCTTAATGTGGTGTAGTAAATTATAGATGTACTCAAACATCTACGGAGCATTTAATTCATAAGCTGCCAGACTGCGGCGTGCGTTTTGGAATTGCTGTTTTGGGGTTTGTTTTTGTTTTCTAGGATAACGTCATTATCTGATACTAGGCATTTCTTATAAATAGATCACATGAGAGCCATATGTCCATTAGTGATTCTGCTAATAAAAACTTAGTTTCTTTTTCATTCTATGAAAGACTTTCTGTGCGACAACCTTTTTGTTCTTTATGGTATGGTTATTGGTTGCTATTAGGTCATTTCAGGAAGGTTATTGTGTGCAAATTGGTGTGTGGGAGAGGGCTTGGAAGCATGTGTCGTATAGGCCAACAGAAGTATTGGAGAATATAGATTGCTAGGAAGATGTGCAAGAGGTTTGTATATGTAGGGATGGTTACTACTGAGACTTTCTCATGACATGACTCATCCACCTCTCTCTTCTCTCATCCACCTCTCTGTGCTCACAGCTGTCCAGTTTGTGTGTTAAAGCAAGTACTTTCTAAAGTGGAACCGCAAATGACGGCAGGATTATGATTAAAGGGTAGTCAGTACTGATGGTGAGCCCAGCATAAAATACAAGTCAGGCTGAGGTTAGGAGAATGTGCCCATCTAATAAGCAGCTTAACTTGGTGTATTACTGTGAAATAGAAAGAAGCATGAAATATGTGATGTGAATAGTAGGCTGGATTTCCCTGTCACTTCGTATTTATGTTTCTTGAGCTGTCCTGGCTTTGCCAGGGTTACTTCTGAATTACACCCAAGTGAATGAGAAGTGGATTTCTACTTGTCAGCACCTTTTTTCCTCCTCTTTTCTACTTTGGAAACAGCAGTATATTTTCTTTGTTGTAGCCCTATAGTTGATTATCATATCAGATAAAATGTAGCCAGGAAGACCAATGGGTCCAAAAGTTGTATTTTTCCTGCCCAGAAGTTAACTGCTACAACTTAATTCAACTCCACTGAAGAAAATAGATGTTGTTCCTTTCTCTTTAATGGGAGTTGGATTCGACCATTACACGCCAATTTCAGCAGAGATACCAGCAAGTACTAAGGCCCCATCCACAGCATTTTGCAGTCAATAGATCAGCAATTGCTACATCGTAGCAGATCTAGTAGGGGTTTGAGTATCTTTGAGATTGGGAATGCTTCTCTATCACTTCTGAAGTTTTCTGAAATCAGTTAAATTGAGATAAATACAGCGATTTTATTATTTATATGTCCATTGGAGTTGCTTAAAAATTATGTTCTTCACTGAGAACAGACTGTAGCTTGGATGGGGGAAATAAGGAGCTTTTCTCTTTGGACTTTAGTCTGTTGAATGTCTGCGTTCTGAAGGAGGTGTTTAACCACTGAAACAATGTTTCAGAACTTCTTTAAATCACTTTCTAATCGTTTCTGTTACAGATAGCCATGGTTTACTTTTAGTAGGCTTTTACATGCATGAAGTTTCCTTTAAGGATTGTTGTGTCTCTCTCGCCTCCCCTCCCGGCAGGATTCCTCTCCTTCATGAGCCATGTTCCAAATATCTCAGTGGCATGTTGTTAGAAAGAAAAGCCTATTGTATAAGGCTGCTTGTGTGGGGGTTTCAGCAAGTAGCACAAGAAATCCGAGGTCCTGCCTTGCACACCTTCTATCTTGATGTTTTGACAAGCCCCATTTAAAAACTCTTACGGCAAGTGATTTTTATGAGCACATGTGGAGAGGAATGTGTAAAGTGCTCGAGATGGTAGAGCCTGGGAAGACGCATGACAACTGCTTTGTGTAAGGTGATCCGTGTTCTGAGGAACAAATGGTGCATTGAGATGACAAATGGAGCAGCAGAGGTGCAGCTGGGCTGCACGGGCTGCTCCAGAGCTGAGGTACAGCCGAGCAGCTTGATGAGTCTTCTGCGGTGCTAAGAATAATAAAAACACATTTGCTTTCAGCAGATGAAAGGATTTTATGTGCCGGTCAATATAAACAATCTCCTGTCTAGGTTTGAACTTTCCTATAAATTAATGGTACTGTTGTCATTGATTTAATTAAATCAGGTTCCAGGGTCTTGATTTGCAGTTTTCTGGTAGTGGTTTTATAACTAGAAGATTTTTAGGCAAATAAATGGCATCTTTTATCTCACTTGCTGGGTGGGGTGTCTGGTGTTAATTAATGCATTTATCAAGGCATCCTTCCATGCTAGAGACAGGCTGTTATCTGCTTTTGATAGTGGGAAACAGAGGGGCAGGGAGATTCTGGGAGTTGTCCAGAGTTACTGTTGTCAGTGAGCAAAGCACCACTGCAAAGATTTGAGGTTTTGGTGTGTTACCAGCTCAGGCTGGGAGAGTCCCAAGTGATCTTGGCTGTTGGCACCACGGGAAGCCAGTCCTGGTTTCTTGGCTTTCCACCTGGTGAGATGACGTGTGCTAAGATCACATCCCTCTGATTAGTTTTGGTTTCTCTCATTTGTGTTTGAACGTGTGTTGGCTTTCCTCAGTAGATCAAGAAGGAATTAATGCTGCATTCTACTTAATTGTTTGTCAACAGCTAAAATAATGACAAAACTGCTCCATCCCAATTAGTAAAGAAGCAATTAGGAAGACTTAATTAGACGCAGGCATCTGAAATCATACTGCTTCCTGGACCTGGGAATGCTATAGAAGACCAGTGCATGCAGTGAACCTTGCCCTGCACTAATGAGCAGAATCACTCATTTCCTCATTTAGAAGTGTTTGACCATAAGATATGAACGTATGTCAAGGAGGTGACCTAAATCATGGAAGCTTGTATTTCAAGATTCATTTAGTCAACATCCGGATTTTATTTATATAAATCTTCTGATTTCTACTAATTACTGTGTCAAGTAACTAGTTTAGCAAGGCCAGCTTAAAAGATGACAATAAAATCTTGGAAAGAAGAGAATGTTTCTTTCCTGTAACAGAACCAGAGGAATTTGTACCAATATGTTAGATTTACAAACCCACTGACCCTCCCACCACTGGTATTTTTTCATAAACACAAAGAAGCTGTCAGCACAAGTCACTGTTTCACAAAAAGGGTCATTTACCTTTCATAAAAAATAATAAAGAACTGTATAAATATTCTCCATATGCTGCTACTGGATTGTATTAGTGAAATATGTCAGTGTTTGTGGTGTGTGCAGCCCCACATTTTATGACTCCACTTGAAAAATGTGAGACATTCCTGTGAGTTATTTGGAAGACAGTGACAAGACTACTGGAAGTAGCTGTGTCTTATACAGAGTATTTTCAAGAGAGAAAAGCATTTGTGACCAAGCATCACTAGTGCTGGGATAGCAGACTTCAGCCCATATGCTACTAGAAAGAGGGACTTGGGCCTTCCAGTTTGCTAGAGTTGTTTTTCCAGTGTGATCTGTGGGACCAAATTCTTACGGAGACCAAGCAGATGGTTATGAAGGTCTTTTCTGTATGGCTTCCAGAAATTTGAAAGCTGATTTTTTGACAGTTTATCTAGCATTGGGTCTCTACCATACCTAGGTATTTCCCATCCATGGCTTTGCTGAGCTTCTCTGGCCATCTGCATGTTGCCAAGGCTGACTGTGGAGCTCAGTAGCAGAAATGCAGACATGGAATAATCTAAGAAAGGTCATCTTTGCCATCTTAACTAACTCAGGCTTTCACTCAGACGATGCTGGCCATAGCAGAATGAACCCCTGTACATCTGGTGCCTTACACACCAGAATGCAGCTGTTTGACCAGAGCTTGGCTTTTGCAAGTTACAAGAGCAGGGACGATCAGGGACAAGCTGGGTTTGGATTTGGGTCTGGGGAGCATGATGTGTGTGGCTGAGGTAAAGGTTATGCCAAGTGCCCTTTCCTCTCAAGCAATGGTGCTGTGTCCCATCCAACACAATACTGGGGTCGACAGACAGTAGAGAGCAAGGACAAAGCAGCTTCTGCCTGCATCTTTTTATGATTATATCTAGTCCCTGAGCCTTTGCAGTATTACCTCCTTAAATCTGTGTGCCTGACAACTTTGCTTTAGCACAGTTGAATGTATTACTGCCCTGGGTTGCAAAAGAAAAGCATGCACTTGCAAGCCTGCCACAGGCTCCGTGGGCGATCAGGAGTCAACCTCCCAGGGTGCAGCTGCCCACTTCAATTCTCCCTTTTCACATAGCTCTTTTTTGAAGGGTGAACTATTGCAAGGAGAAGTTGCTGTATGCAAATTTGAGATGCAGCCTTGTGCTTTTCCAACGTTTTCTATTTACATTGCATCGCTCAAAAAGCAGTTGCGGTTTCCCAGGTGTGGGTTCTGGTTGTGAAACGGGCTGAGCGCTGGGAGTGTCAGTGCAGTGAGTGGTGTCTCCAGGTACAGCATTCATGAACCAGCAGGTGATGGGATTGAGACAGCCCGTGGGCAGATGATTTGTACAACAGGCAGCAGAACCAAGTGGGGGGCTCTTTTGGTTAGTGAATATTGAACTCCTGTCTGCCAGCAAGTTGTATCCTGCTCTGCAGATGAGTGTCTTGGTGAGAGGCTGAGCTGTAGACGGAGGCTACTCCCAAATTCATCAGCCTGTGGCTGGGTGACGAGTGTGCTTCAAACAGAGCTCTACTGGTCTCCCTACATTTGCAGTATGATTGTCTTTTAGATGTTTGGTTCTAATTATTTTCCTCTTGAAAGCTAGGAATCCTTACCCAGTGTGGGATGCTTTTATCTAGTTGTCCATGTTGCATTTTGTACATGACAATATGACAATATCCTCCTTTGGAAAGAATTTATAGAATAAATTTGTGCATGCAGCAGTCCCTAAATCAGCTCTATTTGTGGCAGGAGTTCCAAAGGGCGCATACATCTCAGAAACATTGTGACTTGCATGAAATGGTAATTTTTAATGCATGGAAGATCATCTTCTGATTTATTTTTATTGGTGCAGATGAAAATTAATTATGGTTCAAGTAGGGCATAAAATAAATACCTCTAATATCATTCTATGAGGAATATTAACTTCAAATTTTGTATTTCTTCCTAAACCCCTGTAAAATGTTTAGTGTGTGACTTCAGTGTCTGTTCTATCATGTTTATGGAGAAAAGGTGTTTTTTTATGCTCATAATAAGAAAAGTATTTTAATTTCTGTAGTGTGTTTGTAACATGGAAAATCCAGCTCCTCTGATCAGAATAAAGCCTTAGTTTTTAACCAGTGCACAGACATGTGCATTTAACCCAGTGGACAAAAGCATGTTAGGAAATGTTTTTCTTAACAGGACACTCCAGGTGATTTTAATTAAAAAACCTTCCAAGACAGAAATTAAAGATTTGCTATCATCAAAAATACACAGGCAGCCAGGGCTTGTGGGAGGGACTATTTCTGTTCTTGTTTTCCTTTTACCACCCACAGGTGAGAATCAATATGTGTCCTGAAGACTTCATAGATATAGAAGTAGCTTCTTAGAAGGCTGACTGTAAATTGAGGTCCTGGGGAACACCCAGGTTCCTGAGCCTCCACTTGTTCCCCCAGCTATTTTGGCACAAGCTGCAGGCAGGATAAGCCCTTTGCAGACTTCAGCTTGTATCCTGTCTGTGACAGGTTAATCTGCTGCCCACGTCCTCGCCTCGGGGTGGTTGACAGCATGAAACCAGACCTGGAAATGGAAAGCAGTGCTCCTCCCTGCTACCATTTCAGGGGTGGCATGTTTTAGGAGGTCAGGGGCATAATGTGTCCTACTTGCTGTATCCTACCAATTGCTGTCCTGTGGCTCTACAGTCCTACTCTTTCTATTAGCATGCAAAATCCATGTTAACTGATGGCACTGGCTGTGCCAAGCAGATCACTGAAGAAGTGATGGTTTTCCTGGCATGGCTCAACTCTTCTGCTCTGAACTAGCAAAACAGAGGTGGGTGAGTGGAGTTGTGAATGAATAATGCTAAGTGTTTTCAGCCTTTGATCATTTAGCAAAAACATTGTTACAGGCAAGCCAGGGCTTTGTACCTGCATATGAGAAGATGAATGCATGGTTCTGTGAGAAGGTCCTGTCTCTGACTGCTGTTTTAAGAGCATTAGGCAGCAGTGATGTTTCAGTGGGGTTAATTGTAGCCCAAACAACATTGTGGGAAGGTAGCAAAAGGCCTTGAAGAGAATCTTAAAGGATTCAAGTGTCAGTTAAAGTATTAGCAGAAGATGGGTATGTAGGTATGTGCATGCATGTGTGTAATTGGCAATGCAGAGGCTTTGAATTGGAAATCATTGGTACAGAAATACAGTGAAGATTTAGAATGGATTTAGTTCAAACAAGCATAGGGAAAAATCAGGGTATTAAAGCAGTGAAAAGACGTACTGTGAGGCATTCACTTCTGTATCAATATATTGATTGGAATGAAAGTGGAGTGTGCATAGTTGGGTCTTCTGTAGGAAAGGAGAATTTATTTTGGAGAAAATGAAAAATCACTGGAAGTAATATTAATGTTTGTTCCTGAAGGTCCAGAGAGAGTTCTTGGGAATTTTGCTCTGTGTTACAGTAAGCTGGAGACTGTCCTCTGTGTGGGAAGAGCTACATACACACAGTCTAACAGTGAAGAAGCCAGTGTGATCTAAGACTCACAGGTATAAGATACGGAAGGTGAGATATGAAAATATTTATAATGGCAAGGAAAATTGAAACTGCTAAAGTGACACTTCTGCTGTGAATAGTTTACCATAATGAAAGTCAAGAATCTGGCATCCTGGTGAGTTGACTTTGACTGTTCACAGTGAGAGAGCTCAGAGAGATGGTCCTGAGGAGGTAAGGTTGATGCTTATTATTCCAGAGGAAAATTTGAATAGTCTTTCTGTGTCAGTAGCACATAGTCTCCTAAGGATTACCATCTGCTGGCCAAGGAAATGGACACCTAGAGTGTGTGATCAAGATGATGTCTACCCCAAATGATTTACCTGCCTAGGAGCCCACTGTGTGAATTTCTGGTGAGCATCCCTTCATCTGGGCTGAGTGCCCTGCTGGAGTAAAGCTCTTTGTAGGCAAGGTTTTGGGAGGAACTTGGAGGAGGTGTCCTTGGGAGTGTTACAGGTTAAACTGGGGAAGAGTCCTTGTAAAACCACACTGTTTTCTGCCAATGATATTGGTGGCTTCCCTGCCGTGTCTCAGTGGGTTTAGGGTGTTGAGCACTGATGAAAACTGTCATGTCTGTGTCCTTCATGTGAAGTGGAAGCATGTATCTCGTCTGTGGTCTCCAGTGCTATCTTGTGCTCAAGCTGTGCACTTGATGATAATGCCCAAGTCCACCATGGACTTCAGTGTAGTGCTAAGGATGCCCTCTCCCTGTCCTGTCCATACCCTACAATGTGGCATGGTGCCCAAATGCTCAGCTACCTCCAGACAAACCAGCTTACTCTGTAGTTCACTGATGAAATAAAGTGGTCCCTGGTGGTCCCTGGGTACTGAGACAAGCAAGGAGGGGTGGCAGCTGTGTGTACAGGGCAGGGTGCAGCGCCAGTTCATGACTTCATGCTACAGACCATACGTATGCCCTGAAGGTCTTGTGTTCCAAGAGGCAGCTCATCCTTCTGTCTCCTGAGCTTTTGTACAAACCAACAGGCACAGCTGCCATGTTTTCTTTGGCTACTCGGTGCTAAATCTTTCACTGTCCCACTTCCTTTAGGAAATATTAGTATATTTAAGGGTTGCTTGGACTGCATTTGTGAGTACACTGTTTGTATTCCTGGATGAAGATATTCTTGGAATACTTTAGTGTGAGCCCTCCAGTGGGCAATCCTTTTTTTCCAGAATTATGGGCGTTTGTCCAATTTAACACAATGTCCTTTGGAAGTGGAAGTCTGTAGTTTGTTGTGCAGGAAATGCGCTTATTTACCAAACCTCATTAATTAACTGGCACCTACTGAAGGGAAGTTTCTTCTCTCTTGTGGTGTTTAAAACATCATCTGTCATGAAAAGTAGCCCTTGAGTTTTTTAGAATCGATCTTTGATTTTACAAATTATTCCTTCTGCATACAAAAGTAATTTTTCTACTACTGCTTGTTAAGAAAAAGAAATCTCAGCTTTGGAAATTACAGTTTAAGCTCCTCAGGAATTGTGTGGCAGCTCTGTGCTTGCTGGCAGGGAGCTGTTCCTGTGCTCAGGACAGTGTGTCTCTGCTGCTTGATGTAATATTCCACGTGATGAAAAAATAAAGTAGGTTGTTTGTTATTTTTCTTCTGTGTGTAGCCCCCACCTCTTCTGGGCAGCACAAGATGAATCTCCTGGCTGCCAGTATATGGAGTTTTTGCACAAACCAGAGACACCTAGCAATGCCCACCAACTGGATCAGACAAAGCTCATTGTCTTCCCTTGGTGGGCTTTATCAATAAAACCGTGCAAATGTTTCTCCTTGGCCGCCTCATCTTTGCTCCTTGCCTTGCTTCACTTTGTCATTTCCAGGTCACTTCCCTTGCCTTTGTCAGCATGTTTAGCATTGCTTCATATAGGCACTGCCCTCAGGAGCACTGCCATGCATACTAAATGCACGTCTGGGACCATGGCAAGGAGTGGCCCACCCACTCGGGAGCAAGATACAGCCATAGGGAAGAAGAGACAAGATGCAGACCTTCTGGAGGTCAGTTTTTTGCAGTCACACAAGCACCTTTTACTGTCCTCCTAGAGTCAGGGTGTGCAGGTGGCCCTTGTACAGGTGGGTGCACTACTTCTGCCATTCCTGACTGCTCTGACTTGTACCTGAGCCAGTCTATTTTAGTAATGCAATTACTCACATTAAGCATAATCAATGAGCCACAGAGCAATCTACCGGTGGCTCCAATCAGTGGAATTACTTGGAAGGATTAAAATGAGCTGCTTCTTCTGAAAATGAAGCTATCATTCACACAGAAATGAGTTCAAGGAAACTTATTAATGCAGGGTATACTGTGACTCCCAAGTACCTGTTCACATAAGTCCTTGTCTTGCCTTAATGTAGGAGTAAGTGTCTTGCCTCTCTTTGGGAAGATGAGGGTACTGAAGGTGTCTGCCTGCAGAAGAGCCAGAGTAATAACCTCACCAGAGTGAATATTATTAAAGGGCTGTAGAAGATGCTGCAGCTTGCTTTCTCTCTGCAGTGCAATGAGGAAAAATATTGTTTCAGTTGTGTTTAGCAGAGTATCTCTTCTAGGACAATGTAGCCATAGTGGAGGCTGTGATGACCACCCAAGGAATCTTGGGCAGTTGCCCAACATTGAGCTGTGGCTGGTAACTGCTGGCATGAAGGGTAGCCTCTC
>NW_009951919.1:863464-888938 GCF_000747805.2 Chaetura pelagica
CCCTGGAGGGGGCCAAATGTACATCTCTGCATGCTCTGCTTGTACATTATTCTGCAAACCTACCTCTCTAGCTAGCCCCAAAAAACCACAACTGTGTCTCCTTCCCCCCATGTGCTGGATGCACTTGCTCACCAAGCATGTGGCTTGAAGGATTAACCCTACCCATGAACTGATGCCAAAAGGGACAGTCTCTTCTTTTGGAATTGTGCACCTCCTCCCTCTCCCTCGGGTTTGCAGGTTGTGTGGCCGTTGGGAGAGAACTCCCTGGGCTCATCCTATGGGCAATGTTTGGTTTTGCTACAGGGCAGAGCAGCCCTTGGAGGTGTTTGGTTTTTTTCCTCTGCTGGATCAGCAGTTTGAACAGACTCACCCCACTTGTCTGCCAGTTGCTGTCTCCGTTGCAGGAGAGGAACAGGCAGTGGTGGGAGAGCAGGATCCCTCCTTCATGCTGCACATGCACATATTCAACATCCAATGGGCTGTCTTACCTGCTTACCTTGAATGTGTCTGCAAATGGAAACTTCTGAGCTTTATATAATTATTGTTGGGTTCTGAGTTTCACTGCAGCTACCAATCGTTGTTTGGCTTAAAAAAAAGCTAAAATGTTGTGCACATGAAGTCATTAATTTGTTGTCAGACTCTTATGCTGATTGTGGTAAGCAAGAATTGGATGATGGGATCCAAAGACTTCCACACTTCGAGAGATCTCAGTTCCAAAGTTGGAGATTAGATCCAAATACTCATGGTGATCTTTCCCAAAATGCCTCATCCCAAAGAGTGTAACAACCCCCTGCCCATCTTTGGGCACTCAGTTCAAGTTCTTGAGTTTAGCTCCTGCCCCTGGTTATGCTGTGCTGTCCCGCAGAGGTAAAGGGAGCTGAAGCTGTTTTGAATTACCAAAGTCCTCTGTGTTTTGTGTATCTGAAATCCAGCTGGGGCAGAGGGTTTGTTCTACTCCATGTTAAGGTACTGGGTTTGGGGTTTGAAGGGTTTTCTTGCTTTATTTTTATTCCTCACAATAGCTGTTTATGTGGTACAGAAAACCTAGCCCAGGACTCTTGCTGCTCAGAAAAACTAAAGGGATATTTGAAAAATGTTCAGTTGGGTCTGGTTTTTCAATTTAGTTCAGGTCCTCGATTTGGGAGCCCAAAATAGGTATGAGACAGCCAAGGTGCACAAGTACCTGTTGTCTCCAAGGTGTCACTAGTCTGTCATGGAGCATGTCTCAGATGTTACCATCTGTTGTGTTTTATAAGAACAAGTATAGTAACACTATGGTACTTTTTAGCAAAATAGTGACTTCCTTATGGCAGCTTCTCTGCAAGTTTTAGGCACCAGTTCAGCAAAACACAGAACTATGAGAGAAACCACATCTCTGCTGGATGGGACAGTTATATATAGTTACTTAATTTTGAGCGCATGAACAGCCTTATTGGCTGTTGGATTGTGAAGTACATGTTTAAATGATTTACTGACCTGCAACCTCCATGCAGATGGGAATATTAAAAATGAAAATTTACACATTCAATCCAGGTTGTGAAGTGAAAATACTCCTTTTTTCAAAGCAGTCTTGGGGATTTAAACAAACATTTTCAATTAAGATAAATGGAAGATGCATGCCCTAATTCCTGTAGACTGCTTTGAAAAGCATCAATCAAATGTTATAGTATGAAGCCATAAATGCCTGATGCCTTTGCACTGTCCCCTGCCTTCTCAGCTCTGCAAGCCTTGTTACATATCCTGGTCACTGTTTTGCATCAGGACCATAACTGTCCTCATCACAGGGGTTGCCAGCCCCTGCAGTTCTATCTTTAGTTTCACAGTACTTAGTTTTATCTTACAATCACAATTCCTAGCCCTGATTTACAGCAGTACAGTCTCGGTTCCTATTCTTATTTCTTCTTAGTGTGTGTTGTGGGGGAAGATGGACATCTACAGCCTTTAAATTCATGAAAGAAGTACTCAAAATACTTGACAGCATTAACCATAAGTGCTTGGAATCCTCGAGGGAGTATAAAGCTGATAGATTGGTGCATGTGTTTTTAAATCTCCAAAGTTTTGCCATCAGTCTCCTGAGCAGTGGGTAGGTTGTTTCATTGCTGTGGAGCATTTGATGCTGGAGAACCTGGCACTGCAGCCCTACAACCTGCCCCATGTGCATCAACCTGTCTGGATCAGTCCTTTTGTGGTTTAGCATGTACCACAGCTGAATGACTCTCCTCTCTACCTTTCTGCAAAGTGCTTAGAATGGTTCCCATCTCCTCCTCTTCTCTTTAGTGGTGATCCAGGGATCCCAGAGAGATGTATCAAGTGTAATTTCCATGTGCTATCTGTAGAACTGCTTTGGTTTTTTGGAGGTAAACCTGTGTTTTCCTTCAGCTCTGCCTTTTGTTCATAGGCATCGGTGCTTGAGGCAGAGCATTTCATGAAAGATTTATGTAAAGCATATGCTGGTTTCTGAGGCAAGAGAATAAAGCTGTGCTCCAGAATGCTAATGCAGAGCTGGAGCAGTTTGAGATGTGCATAATGCAGCACCAGTTGGCACGACCCAAGGTTTCATCCAGGAGAGGGAAACTTGCACCATCTTTATCTTTGCCACCCTCTAACTTTAAGGTTCATTCAAATTTCAGTTTACATGAGGAAACAGAAACACCCCATGGGGAGGCCTTGCCAGGCACCCTGAGCATGCCTGGGCTGGGAGGAGCAAAGTGAGTTTGGCTCTTGGAGCTGGGGTGACAGCCAGCAGCCCAGCCTGGAGCCTGCCACTGCCCTGAGCTGAAGTCTTTGGGAGAAAACCACAGCCATGTTAGTTTGTTCTCTCTGTCCCATCCTTCCTTTCCCAGCTGTCATGAACATGATGTGGAGGTGAAGCACAGCTTCCTTCACTGAGATCTCCCTGGTAACTTCTGCAGTGGTTGAAATGTGCAGAGACTGTGCAGCTTCTCTGTTCCTGGTTCTACAGTGCTGTTCTGGTAGGGAATCTGGAGGATCTGTCAAGCATGGTGGCACTTGTGAAAATCCACAAGTACATCCAAAAGCACTAGTGTGGTAATCATTGCATGCTTGGCAGTTGCTGCAGCTGAAATGCTGCTGGAAATCTGCCTTGTTAAAGAGAACTTGTGTTCATACAGAGCTGTGATTGGGACTCTCCCAGTCCCATCTTCAGCAGCTTGTGTGGAGCACAGGCAGCCTCTGTCTGACAGTGGTAAGTAGAAACCTAACAGCATATGGAGCTTCCCCCAGGCTTCCCAGCTGCACTCAGGAACCCACACATACTTTTTCAAAATAATGTTGTTTACTGTTTGTGGCAGGTGCAGCTCCTGTTCTCCACTTTGTGGGCAAAGCTCCTTCCTGCAAGGGTGCACCCCAAGCTGCCAGGGACTTGGTACTTCAGACATGTGTGTTTCTGTGTCGCTGAGCTGTTTGTTTGAATGTAAAGGCACGACTGGAAATGGGGGTTGTATTCATGGAAATGTAATTATGTATGTTGTGTAAACTAACTAATAAAAGTAGTTCTGGAACTCAAACAGGACAAGATTTGAATACTTATTAACCAAAACAATGGTTGCTGTGTATCTTGGAATAAACACCTTTCTATTCTATAGAAGAGGCTATAAGTTTTGCCCTGTGCTTTCTGTAGCTCTGGCAGCTGGAAATTGCCATCCTGCAGAGCCAGGATGTTAGGAGGCTTTGGCAAACCTGGTCTTGAATTCTCTGTACTGAATGGAGAGCCTGCAAGTTACAGGGTAAAAGACTAGAACAAGCTTGCCTATGCAAGCAGTACACTTCCAGTTAATCTCCTGAAGATAGGATCTGTGTGCTGCTTTGAAGTCATTCATGGAGAGCCAGGATAATGTGGAAATCTCTTTGGATGGTCTCCCTCTGCAGCTCCAGCTGGGCTGAGAGGCCAAACTGCTGCATTGAATGTGTGAGAGGGAAATGCTGCTGTAGGACTCTGGGCGTGCAGAGTGGTGGGTGGCCAATAGCTTTGTCAAGAGATGAACCAGGGTATGGTTTGATTTTTGTGAACTGAAATACCAACCAGAGCAGCACAGCAGCATGTGAAATGGCTTTCTGGGTCAGAGAACCCAAATATAGGTGTGGTGTGAGTGCTGCTTGTGCTGGGAGCTCCCTGCTTGCAGCAGCTGTGTACGCAGCAGTTACACTCCTTGTCACTGAGGCAGCAGATCCCAGGATTGAATTGGTTTCACTAATTTACCATGTACCTGAACTAACAGAGCAGACCCTGAGTGTCTCATCTGCAGGGTTTTTTTTACGGTAAATATTTCCACGAGTTGGAAAGTCTAAGTCCTAGTCCTCAACATCAGCCATCTGTAGGGCAGATGCAGGCCACGTGTATATTTTATCAAGCACACACCTAGAGAAACACTCTCAGCTGATTTTTCCTCTGTGTTTGCCAGAGGCAGGTAATGCCAAGCTGCTGGCTTTTATAAGAGGAAGTTCTAAAAACCTTTAAATTATTCTGGTGCAAATCAAGTTGGTTGCTATGTTAGGAGCACTATAGAAAAAGATTGGCCAAAGTTATTGTCCTAAGCAAGGTATTACTCTATTCTCCTAAACTGTGTAATATGAATTGAAAAAATCCATATATTTTTGCTTTTTTGTGGTCTCCCTTTTTGCAGTGGAGGTGACATAGGGCACCTAAATGTCCCCTGGCTTTTCTGCTGGGTCTGCAGTGACAAAGGAAGGCACCCATCAGCTGCCAGTCACTTTCAGCAGCTCTGCAAACAAGCACTGGAAATGGCTTTGCTGATGCTATGGACAATGTAAGGTCTAGAAATAACAGGTTGGCAGTGATAAGTTGTTGTTTCTCAGCAGATTTGGGGGGCAGGGTGTACTTGAAATAAATCTATCAGGTAGGGTTTCAAATTGGCCAGGGCTGTAAGCAATAGTTTATTGAGCTTATTTATGATGTTGCACCTAGGAAATGAAATGGAGAAATGTCAAATGCTTTCAACACCAGCCAGCACAATTTAATGCCCCCTCCCCCTTGCATGAAAGCTCTGCCTTGGCTTCATGCCGGAGGCATATTATTGCAATAAAGCACATTCATATTCTAGGTGGTAAATGGAATTTACCCAATAATTAAAACTACAAATAAAAGAAATTCATTCATCATCTTCATTCCCAGCGTATCTCACATTCTTAGCACTATATATGGGATAAAAATGTGCACCTTGGGCTTTTTAGCTCTTCATGGCATAATGACCAAATCCATCTGTGAGACTTTTGGGAGTCTAAGCTGAAGCAAAACCACACAAAAGCTAGATCTGAGCAGTTGCCTTAAATGTTTCCATCCTGTATTTGGACTTTGGCCTGATCCATCTCTTTTCTAGACTGCTGGTTGTTGCCATTTTACAGACAGAACAGCCTCAAGTTCCTCAGCTGAGTAACCATCTGTCTGCCCTCCCACACAGACACCTGAGGATGAGTTAATGTTGAAAAGAAAACAAATAATGTAAATAGTTTTAAAGCCTCAAATGCATCTTTCTGCAATCTTTCAAGTTTCCAGTGTGTTTTTTTCATGTGTTAATAGAGAGACATTCTTCAGGGTAAAGTTTGCTTGTTACCTTGAAATGATGGCATTCATTTTGGTTGAGTTGCTTCATAATTTTAAAGGAATTCTAGGTGCCTTGGTTGTAACGTGCACTGAACCTGGCACATTGAGCATGGGTCACTTGGACATGCACAGATGAATATTAGTTGGATTCTGTCCTGAGGGCCAGCAGCCCTTCTGCAAACCTGGGGACAGGGAAGAGACACACAAGATCTGCAGCCTGTTTGGCAAATCATGTCTCTCTGTGCAGGCTTAGTGAGTGAAGCCTTAGTAAGCAGTCACATAGTCCTGTACAAGTATCATGATGGAGCACAGCACTTTCTTTTCAGAAGAGTGCTTCCTAGTATTAGGATAAACTTACACAAAATAGAAAAATTAAAGACAACTTTGAAATAAATCCTGAAATGCAGCTAGAGGGATCTTGGATTAAAAACCTCTTGTGTGCTGCTTTATGAACAAACAACTTCATCTATGATAGATTGTGTGCCCCAAGCGTACATAACAAGGCAATTAAGAGAAAGCACAGTCAATGAAATAATATTGTATTATCTTTTTGTTTCTCATAAGTCCTGTATCTCCTTTCCACTGCCAGTTTGCTGTAAATTGCACCTTGTCATTAATAGGATTATTGATAACTCTGCCCAACGCAGCTTCTGCAGCATGTACTGTTTGCTAAATGCCTCCTTCATCATTAAAAAGTGTTACTAATATGCTTTAAACATAAATCTTGTGCAGTGTTAATGCTCTAGAGCTCTGCAGCTGGCTAAAGCTGGAAGACAGGGACACGTGCCTGCTTTGGGCTGCAGTGTCTCAAGCTGTTTGAATTTTTTTCAAGTCTGTAAACTCTTAAAAGTGAATTTGCCCTTTCCCCCCTGGGGCAAATTCAGGGTGAATTCCACCCTGGATAATTCAGCTTGTGCTGTGATTGTTCACCAGACAGCTCACATTTCTCTTGATCTCACCCTCTCACTCTGCTTGTTTGGAGGCAACAGCTCTGGTGCAGGTAGCCCCAGGTTGTACTGCTGGTTTTGGCTCTTTGGAGCCCTGCAGCTTGGGAAGCGGCATTGTGGGTGGTTTGCACTGGCCTTGGCCATGGGGATGTGGTGATAGGCAGGTCCAAAGTCTGATGGCCTCTGGGAAGTCAGCTGAAGGAGCTGGGTTCACATCTAGCACGGAAAAGAAGCTGATTTCCTGCCAGCAAGGCTGTCAGCAGTGTGGTGAGCTTGTCGCACACTGTCCCTCAGCCCACACCCAGGATGGGTTGCTGCAGAGCCCAGGCTCATTTCAGGCTAAAAGACAGTATTGTGGCTGGAAGTTTCTCCAAACCACTCAGCTTTGCTGAGTAGGATCCTGTCTCTGAAGTTTGGGTTGTTTCACCCAGCTCCTTCCTGTGCCTTTGTCATTCTGCATCGTGCAGTGTATCGCCTTGGTACCTGCAGCATGGCTGTGTTGAGCAAAGAGCAGGCAGTGCTGTGTCTTCTCTGCCCTTTGACAGATTTTCATATCCTCCTTGCATGTCCCTTCTGCTGAATGGGATTGATAGTGGAGGTGCCATTGTGCATCAATCCACTTTATTTGGAAAAACTGTGTTGCAGGGCTATCCTGGGCAACTCTACTCCTGCCAGGCACTACTTTATTGTCAGTAAGTCTGAAGGCTGCAGAAAGATCTGAAGGAAGGAGAATAGATGATTCTCCCATCTTTGGTGAGACCCAGAGATCATCTGTCATTGCTTTTTCAGTCCCACTTCCAGCTTGAATTTGAATTGTTGTCTAGAACACCAGACACCTTTAAGAGATCGCTGCCCTTCCTTGTGTGCCTGGTCTCTGTAGCATTTGTAGTGCTCAGTCCAGCTCAGGCTGAAATAACCCAAAGGAATTTAATCATATCTGTGAGACATGATTTATTATTATTTGATGGAGCTGTGTGGTATCAATCTGGAGGTGTAGCAAGGCACGAACAGACTTGTCTTGGTACCATCCTGACATTTCGGCATGTTAACTGATTGCAGGCTGAGCAAGGACAGTGCAGAGTAATTCCCTGGAATTTTCATTAGCGAGGCAGTAACGTTCAGATGTCTTTGAAGCCTGGGACTTGCACGGACTTAGAGCAGTGAGTGCTACTCATTCTTTTGTGGCCCCTTCTCTAGCTCATGTCAAACAATGATTTGGGACAGCCTGCCCAGTCATTTAGAAGATAAGCATTCTCTCAAAGCAGCAGTTTGTCAGACTGTAATTTTAAAATTACATTATGTTTTGCTAGGACTTGGAAGAACTTCTCCTGGGCATCGGCTTTTAAAATAATAGCCTAAAAACCTTCATTCCTGGTGCAACTGAAAACAAACAGAAGAAGGAAGAGCAATTTGAAATAGACTGCTTTTTTTGGAGTTTTTATTTTTTTTAAGAGAATGTTGTTTGAAACTCTTGCTTTTGAAGATGTATTCCCACACTGAGTCGCATCCAAAGTTCATACAGAGAAGCCTGGCTGGTGTTTTAGAGGTCGATATTTGTTGCCTGCTTTAGAGGAGCTGCTAGTGCACAGCAGCAGGGTCTTGCAGAGGAGGGCTACAGGCATGCCCTGAGATAAATTGATTCAAAAGGTAGGCACTGCCTCTTTGCTGCTTTCCTTTCTCCCCCACCTTGGGTTCACTGCTGGTGTGATTACAGCCCACGCTGGGCTGGGATTGCCATCTTTTGCTGGGTGACAAGAGCAAGTATTTTTGCCTTCAGAGAGACTGAAGGTTTCTCTATTGTGTGTCACTGCTGTCTGGGGAGCACGTAACTTCATGTCACCTCTGACAAACACAGCATTAGAAATAAGCCTGTTATGGGTTAAGAGCCTCTATCTCGAGGTGATGTGGCTGTTATGCTACTAAATGTCATTTTAACTTACAGTCTCACTCTAGCCTGATTTCTCAGTGCTTCAGTCAGTGATCATCTGGTTCTGTTACTGCTGCTCACAGAGTGAGTGAGCGAGTGTGTAACTCAGCACGAGTAGAGACACCCACCTGCAGTCATAGTGCACAGCTACACTGAGCCCCATTAGTCAAGAGTTGGCCTGGTTACAAGTGAGAGTAAAATGCACACTCCATTACTGCATCTCTCTCTTCTCTATGTGTGTTTAATTTTGTGAACAAAGGGTGGGGAATTAAGAGACACCTCTCTGATACATTTGCTGCCGTTTTGAGCCTACCCAGGTCTGGGAGAGCAATTGTATTTTAATCAGTTCTGTGAGTCATCATGAAAAATGCCAGCTCAGGTTTGGTTGCTGAGTTTGTATTGTTGCTGATGTGCGAGACATGAAGTAGAAAGAACACAATGTGGTATTTAGCTGCAAGACTGAGCCCAAGATGCTGACAATTTGAAAAAGCTTGGTTTTGACTTTGCATGCCAAACAAACTTACTGTAGGAAGAACATGTTTGCCACACAGTGATGTAATTTTTGTAGAGTCACTTCACAGATAGTGCTCACAGCTCAGCAGAAGGCTTGCACTGAATACAAAGACCTCTTTGAGATTCTTTTAAGTCACCTGGTTGGAAGAAAGTCAGTAGTGATGTGATGGCAAAATGCATGCAGAGAGCAAAACTACTCATCTGGGAAAATTCCTGTCTGAACTCACTTGTGGATCAAAAGTGTCATTGAACTGCCTAGAGAAGGTGAAAAATATCAAACATTCACAGGTGTCAGAGAGAAAAACAATCACAGAATTCTAGAGAGGATGGAGACAAGGTACAGGTCCTCAACCTTTCCTTGTGGGAAGGTCATTTGGAAACTGGAAACTCCTGGAGTTTTATTGAGATGGGCACTGAATATGATAGGCTGAGCTCTGGAATAACCTCTTGACTCTGGCTTCTCATGGCGAGTGGTGTGGCAGTGAAGCAGAATGAAGAGCCAATGTAACATGAAAAGAGATGCTTTAGAAGTAGAGGATTTTGGAATTTCAGAATTGAATTCCCACTGAGGAGTCACTTGGCTGATAAAAGGGACTACAGTCCTGGAAAATGTTGGTGAATTGTACCATATTATAAGATGGAAATTTTTTCTTCCCAGGTAATTACATGGAAGCCATCTAAATACTCACTATGGAAGTAAAATTATAAGCAAGAAAGCAGTTATATATTTATTAATGACAGATACAGACGTAATAATGCTCTAGACAAGAAAGAGTAATACTGGTCATTAGTATGGTAAAAATGTCATAATGTGCTAAATAACTTAATTTCCCAGACATTTCTGGACTTGGCCAACACAAAAGATCTCACTGAAATGCTGACAAAACATACTGAGATAATCTTGGTCAATATTCTCCTTTTTGACAAAACAGATTCTAATAAAGTTTTGCATTTGATTGCTTAGCCCAATGAAAGGCTTTTAGTGGTCTTTCCTTTTCGTACTGTTTCTTAGGCTGTAGCAATATTGCCAACCAGTCCAGAGCAGGAAGGGAAGGAGTATTTTGTCTTGGCCTTGGCAGGAAGGTTGGAACACAGATCTAGCCTAAGTGTGGTGGCACTTTCAGGGACCAGCTGGGAGGATTATTGAATGTACAGAATAGAAGTGAATGGGTCACCTGCCATGGCTGTAGACATGTATTGCTTTTGATGTTAGCAGAGTAAGTAAATAGCCCCTAGAGCTGTGCTTTTGGACACTGCAGCTTTCTTGCAGTTTGATGTGCTAAAACATTTTGAAGAACCTAAGTACCCAGAGTCTGTCTAAAGCTGAATTACATCTTGTCCTGTTCTTGTAGCATAATGTGGTTGAGCAATCACTGAGGTTTTTTTTTCTTCACTGACCATTAAAAAGCATCCACTTCCACCATGTTGTTTTAAAGTCTGAGTATTTCATTTTTGTGGATATTTTAAGCAGGGATCCTTGAAATCCCTAAAAAACCAGCTTGTTTCTCTGAGTCCCAGGCACGTCTGCTACAAACACTGTAAATGTCATAAGAAGCAATTTCACTGTACAGGCTGCTCAAAACAGACATATTGATGTTATTTAGCCTTCACTTGCCAAGTTGAGCATTAGGATTGTGTTTTCACATGTGAAGAAGCTATCAGCTTTACAGATAGCCATATTTTCATAAGCTGCATTTGGCTGTCACACCTTCTCCTGTAGTCTTTTGATATAACAAGTCTCAGTTATATATGCTCCTGGCCTATAAACTGATATCCCTGAAGAGTTCCTGATTATGCTTCCATTAAGTTTTGCTCTCCTCCTTTTCCCTCAGGGAGGTAACAAGTAGTCTTCATCAGGGGTTTCCAGCTGGTTCCCTCCTAAATAGATTCTCTTTGTCGTTTTGTGTGTCACTAAGGAAATACTGACTGTGAAATTTCAGCACCATCTAAAAGTACAGCAGGGACTGCTGAAATGGAGATTTGAAAATCTGAAATGCAAGGAAAGCATCCTGGGCTGAAAGTGTCATCCCAAAGAACAGAGTACCCATACATCATATCTAAAGCATGCTGTCATAGTGCAACCATGAGAAGGGGCATCACTGTTCACAGGTGGTGTTGAGAACTTTGGCAAAGGCTTGTGTTTTCTGGTCTAATCAGCATTGCTTACAAACCAACATTCAAACCCATACCTTGGTTGCATTGAATGCTGCACACTTCATAATCTTTCTCACTTCCACAGTTTTTCCTTTATGAAGTTCAAACTGTTTCTTATTCAGATCTCGTGCCCTGTGTCCATCATAGAGCTGCAGGTGGGGACATCACAGCAAAGCATTTAGGAATTGAATCTTCATCGGCCCTGTGTCCTTCCTTCTGCTAACTCCTGAAACAGTAGATGTTTGTGTGAGTACAAACTGAGTCCTATTTCCAAGGAGTGGGTCTGTGCAGGGTGTTTTGCACTGGGAACCCATCCATGTAAGTTTTGGACACACTGCTCATGTCTTGACCACTAATCTTTAATATTATTTAAATTCTATATAGTACTGAAATAGCCTTTGAAACCTCTCCTATTGCATATTCCAACTTGTTTTATATCCAGTTGACAATGGGCTCTATGTTTCAAGTAGTTATTGCCTTAAATTGAGCATCAACCACTATTTGCTTGTTTCTTTCAATATTCTTTGTTTGAAACAGGCTGCTAGCTCAGCTGCTTTAGAATTACTCAAGCTGAAATTATTATTTAGCTGAATAAACATTTCAAGACAAGTTGCACATTTCTGGTTTTGGTATTAGCACTCCTAGAAAATTTGCAAATATCAGAGACTTAATTTTTAAATGCAATATGTAACCTTGCTGCTGTAAATATTTATGTGAGCAACCAGTTGTATCTGGGAAGCAGAGGTGACTCCCCTTATCCTCATGAAGCAGAAGCATACTTTTTGAATAGTCATACTGATGTGAAGGGCTTGTTGAGTTTGTGGCCACTGAACAGAAATAAGATGGTTAGAATATGGCCCAGCTATGATGCAATGCCAGACCTAATCTGAGCATGAGATTTATCCAGTTTCCCAAGTGGAGTGGAAAGTCAAGGGTTTTCTTCAATTGCATGTGTAAATCTACAGGCTGGAGGGATTACAGGTGACATTAGACTCTTCCTTTTGCAGATCCCACATATTTGCATAGCTGTACATGTGTAATTTCAGCAGAAATTCCCCTACAGTGTTTAAAGTCCTGTTGTGTATGTCTCTGTCTGTGCAGGTCTGGAGTCTTAGAAGATTAAGTAAGGGTGAGACATTTAGCCACAGGGTAACAACTGTGGTGTACACTCCAATTTTGTTTTGGGTAGTTTGTTGTATTATTAAAATAGTACCATTTCGTAACAGTGGTAGTTGCTGCTTTAAAAACCTTCCTGTTGCTTAAGCAATATGCAAAGTGAATGAATGAATGAATGAATGTAACTTCTCATGTTGGGCCCCATCTTTGGAGAAAAGTTGGGATTTTTCCTGTGTCCCTGTATTGTATGTCCTTTTCCAAGCACTACAGAGGGATGTGTGTGTGTCCCCATGGATTCTGTCTAAGCTCTAAGCAAGCTGCTACCCTGCAGCCGTGGAGGTTGGGGGGAAGAAAAACCATGTGTGGGTTGTGGCTTCTCAAAGCACCAGGATAATGAGTTTTAAAAGCTCAGTGCTTCCTGACAGCTCACATATCTTTCTGATCTATAGGATTTGCACCCTTGACACCGTCTTTTGAGGAGCACTTCCAAAAAGTATGGAATGAATGTCGATTATGTGGGAAATATCTCAGTAGTGTGCTCATACAGCTCAAGTCAGCACAGTCTCCCACTGTTAACTGAACATGTCCCTTATGGAAATTGGCTTTGTAACCCACATTTTGACTGCTGAAGAGTTATGAGGTCAGCAAGTGCAGCTCAGAATTTAGCTCATTTGTGTGTATCTTGGACCATATTCACTCCTGGGTTTTATACCACAAAAATCAGTAGAATGATGCCAAGAAAAAAATATTCCCTAATAGTTAAAGTCAGCTCTTCCGTACACATGTATTTCACTGAGCTCCCTGCCATAGTTCTAGGAAGGCTTCTTCTTGCTGGTTCCTGAAAGTTAAGATTTTTTTATATGGACACTAAGAATAACTAACAAAAGGAGATTTTGGATGGATTTTAAATCTCATGCGTCAGGGTATGAACTAGTCTGTAGGTACTCAAGAGCAGAATGAAGCTGCTGTAGTGAGGAAACTGTTGTATTCCTGCTCTCTGCAGTGCTCATGCCCCTTTCTATGGTGCATCCAACAGGGAGGCCAGCATGAGAAGCAGGGGGGAGCTGGATGAGCTGGGGGAAATTACCATGTTTCTCCAAGAATACTTCATTAATCCTGAAGCCAGAGCATCACATCACTGGTGCTTTGATAGGAAGCAAAGAACTAATGTCTGCAGTTGCTTTTCATGATAGACTTTTAGCAGTGATCATGGAATTGTCTTGCGGAGTTAATTTCAGCTAATGAGCAATTAATCAGCTCAGCAGCGACTCCCCCCTGCCCTGTGCCTCTGGGGAGGAGGTGGGGGGGGCTGAGCATGGTGCTTCCCTGGGGTGTGGGAGCCCCAGCAGGACCTGTGTGGGCCCAGCACCTTCACCTGCAGTGGTGCTTGGGCTGCAGCTGAAATTTTCTCTTTCTAAAGTTAGGGATTTGGTTTTTTCCAGCCTCAGACTCGCCATGTTACCCGAAATGTCAGCAGAGTCTCTTCTTTTGTTTTTCCTTTTTTAGTTGTTTTTTTTTTTAATACTTAATGCAGCCAGAGAAAATCTGTTAGCTGAAGACTCCTTGCCTGCTGAAATGAAGGCTGAGCTTGCATGGGCTGAGCATATTCCAGCATGAATGTGTTTAAATCTGGGGACAGCTAGAGGTGACATTGGTGCCTCCCCGCCTGGTGTGAGGAGCGTGGGGCTGGCGAGTGCCCGGCTGCCTCCGGTCCCGCCGCCGCAGCGGGTGGCAGGGCTGGGAGCAGGCACAGATGGTGCTCCAGAAGGGGAAATCCAGAAGCTCACAAGCTCGTTTATTTTAGGGAAACGTGTCCATATGCCATCTGTAGAGCACAAGAGCCTGCTTGTCAGTCTGGGGCTGGTAGAATTAAACAACCCAAATCTGTAGCTAAGAATGGAGCCTGGTGCTGGTTTAGCCCCAGTGCTCTGTCCACCTTCCCTGGTAGGGAGTGAAGTCCTGTGTTTGAGTGTCATCATCAATGCCTCTCCAGCCTGGGGCTGAGGGAATATTTGGAAGGAGTCAGGTAGGGAGCCTGTGTGTGGCCAGATCAATCACTGATGGGCTTAGCTCTGATATCTCAGTTTTCTTGTCCACAATCTGGTGCACAGTTCTTGAAGGCGAGTTGAGGACAGGGGATGTGAGCACCATAATTAGGTGCTTGGTTGTCCAACCCCTCAGCTTGGCACTGCACACTGAAGCACAGAGGTGCTCACCACAAAGGATTCCTCTTGGTGGGACACAAAACTCAGGGATGCCTGCAGACCGTGGCAATTAAGAGTAAAAATACAATATACATATATATATATATGTAATGCCCAAAATACCATTCATATTCGTGCATGGAATCTGTTTGAGTATGTATGTGTGTATACAAAATTATGATTTATAGGTTTTTAAACCTTCCTGACGGACTCCAGAAGACCCATTTCCAAATGTCTGCCAAGATTTTTGACTAAGAGACAGGTAGCAGTAGGTGCTAATAAATGAAAGAACTGCGAGTGAAATGTTGTGACATGCACCTCTCTGAGCAACCTGCGGAGCGCTGGCAGGATCATCAAACTGAGCTGGGAGTAATCAGCAGGGACTGATAAAGCTGCTCTTGTAATTATTTGTTTGATATACAGCTTTCCTTCTTCCTTCTGCATAAATAGCAGAATTGCATTGCTTAGTGTGGGAGGTTTTTTATTCCTGTCAGGGCTTGTTCTCACCAAGATGTCATGAGAGGAGGACTGAGGTCTGCATTTTTGTTTTATTTACGGGCTTTCCATTGTCACTCTGACAGCATGCAGTGGAGACAGAATTCATTTAGGTAAGGAGAGGTGTCCTTGCTCACACAAAGCTGTCAGTGATGCAGGGGCCAGCCTCTGCCTTGCTGCTTTTAAGCTGGTCTGACCCCTCCAGGCTTGGCCTAGAAGAAGCTGCTCCTGAGAAGTGGCGGCTGCTGAGGTGTGAAGGCAGTCACCACGTCGTGCCTGTGTCTTTAGATATTAAATAAAAGTCCCACAGCAGCTTTCTTGTTTATAAGTGTGAATTTGATGATGCCACAGCCCAAGCTGCCCTACAAAACCGCAGAGCCCTTCAGATTGACAGCTGTTGGTTACCCTTAAATAACTTCCTCTCCTCATCACTACTTCTGCCTAAGCAAGAAAATCCAGTGTTGACTGATTTCCAGGCAGTCGTGGTGGTGGCCCATCAGTGATGACTGAACTGAGCCAAAAAGGCTCCTGTTGATGTCAGTGGTTTCTGGGAATGCTGCCTGCATGGTTTTGTTCTGGGATTTCCCTCTCTGACCATGCCTGGTTGAGCTCTGACTTCACTTAGGGCAAATTTTGCAATTCTGTGTTTAACAAAAGGTGCAGTAATTCATTCCCACTCTTGGCAGTCTCCTTTTCCTTGTTCCATTTGCATTCTATTTATTCTTTTTCTTAAGGAAATAAAAAGGATATTTTTAAAGGGGAAAAAAAAATAATCCTCTTCACCAGGTAGTTTTTATATAATCTAAGGTCTTTACCAGGAGCAGGAGCTCAGGAGGAAAGGTGAGGCATAAGGAGAGAGAGGCATGTTAGAGCAGAAAATAGCTTTCCTAGCCTGAAGTGTAAGAAACCTAGACTGCTGCCTTCAACATACATTTGAATACTGTTAAGGGCATCTGGAATTTATTGGTGGGCATTCTCCTTCTAATATTACTAAAAATCTGGTAAGGATGAGGCACAGATATGGTACCAGCCATGTGCTTCACGTGCACACACAATATTGGGTGCCTGAGACATCAGTCTCATGCCAGGGTCAGTGCCAACTGACTCTTACTCAGGAGAAATACTTCAGGCTTGAACCAGATTAATGAAAAGAGAAATTTTTCTAAGAAAAAAAAAAAAAAGACAACCTTTACACCCACTGCAGTTTGATGTGGATTGCTCCTGAGCTGTTGCTCTGCATCCTTCTAATGCTTGCTGATTCCAGGTAATGATGGCATTTTAAGATAAATAGTGTGTTCACAGCTCTGCTTGTTATTGAAGGGCTTTTATTATTGCTGATGTTACATGAAAAAGAAAGTTATTAAAAAAATGTGGCACTAACAAATTAAAGCCCCCGGGGAACTGTTGCCTGAATGGGATTTTGATTGGAGTTCAATTTAATTGGCCATAAATCTTCTTTTTTCTGATTTACATTCTACTTCAGTTTAACAAATTCATGATAATCAGGTTTTCACTTTTGTCTATCGAACAAAATACTCCAACATGAGCATAAACAGAAATACTCCTTCAGTAAGGTGACCTTGTTCTTGCATCGTTCTGGTAATTGATTTAATGCCTCCTTACTTATGAACTACACCTCTTTCTGAGGTATGTCCATCAGATTTCGAGGTAATTTGTTAGCGTAGTTGTTTTTTCACTGTAGTACTTTGACTGCAAGATAATTTCTCATAAACCTCTAGTACAAGTGTAGCTGTGATCATTCTCACTGACACAATGGAAAAAAATCAGCTGGTAGATGCATTCCTCTCCTGCTGCCTGGCTTTGAATGCAGCTATGTGCATATCTTGGAGAATAAAAGCTCTTGTTCTAGCCTGGAGTAAATAAGTGAGATGAAGAACCCAGTCATTTCTGTGGGGTTTGAGTTGAAGCTTTTTCCTGTCGTGTTGCAGTGTCTTTAGGGGAATGAAGTGGTGCTGCAGGCGCTGCTCATGCTGGGCTGTTTTGGTTTGGAGGATTGCTGCAAAGGAAGAAGACACATTCTCTTTTGTGCCTGCCATGAAGGTTAGCCTTTGCTCCATGACTCCCCAAGTGCTAGCAGGGAGAGGATGGAGATCTGAGGGCTTCTTTGCGTGTTCTGGAGCAATGTAAATGCTGATTTGGAGGTGGTGGGCCCAGTTTCTGGTCTGAATCTTTGGAATTACTCTTTTGGATTAGAATGCTTTTTCATGGGGTAGTTGGAAACCCATCAAGAATTGCTTAGGGTGGGAGTTTGTAGCTTCTTTTTACAGCAGAGGTCACTTTGGTTTCAGTTTTTCCATGAAAAGCTGGGTAAAGAAGAGCTGCAGCTCACTTGCTTTTGTAGCCTGTTCTCCTCCTATTAGAGCTTCCCACTGCATCCTTTTCCCCACCTTGTGCTGAGGGCTGGGGCTTTGCCATAGGCTGTCCCCTTTCCCAAGGAACAGGGATGGGCAGCAACACTCACCCAAACTTCAACCTCCAGCAACTGTCCAGAACACTTTGGACCAAACTGGGTGTATTGTGGAATTCCATCACCCCCAAAAGAAATATCCTGTTCTGATGTCCTTTCCCTTATTTTGACCAAAGTTGCTGTTTGTGATTGCTAGTTTAGATTTGTCAGGAGTTTTCCTTCCCCCTCCTCATCTGCAACATTCAAAGGAGGCTCCATGGGGTGAATTTTTTAGGAAAGTGATTTGAGAGGGAAGATAAGAGGTGAGAACCAGGTGGGATCAAAGGAAATAGAATTGTCATCTACTTTTGATTAGATATCCAAACTCCTTAAATTCACCTGCTGCTCTTGCAGCCTCATGCATAGGAATCTCAGAAAAGTGCCTCAGATGCAGCGAGGAATGGGTAGGAAAGGGGAAGGAGCCTGCCTGCCTTGAGTTGTAATCTTTATTGAGTTTGGAGAATAATTGCAGTTAAATGTTCTTCCCCACCTTTCTAATCCCACAGTTCTTTTGCCTTGTGGTTCTTTTGTGTTTCTAAGCCATGTAACTTCATTATATTGCTTGTTTAACCATTTCCTATAGTATTGGGGTTGACAGGTTGAGTTTTCTCCAATCTTAAATCTTCACGGACTGTAAATGGAATGTTTTACGGCCTGTTGATAAGGTGAAAAGGAAGTGTTATCTTCTACCAGTTTCTTAATTACATCAGCATCAGATGCATTATTAGTTTGTTAATAGCAGGTACTCTTGCTGAAAAAAACATTAATGACCATGGCCTTGGCAACAGGAAGCAATTACTTTGCAGGGTTTCCTTTTGTTTTTTGAAACATAAGAAATCTTTGTCTCCTCTTTCCTCTGCTTCACTCCCTACCAAAGAAATAGGAGGAAAGTCTGAATTTTAACTTGTTATTGTTATCTTCTGAATATTTTTTCTGTCTGCAAAGATGAGTATCTGGAAAATTACTGAAAGTAAAGAAAAATTAGCCTCTGTTACTGAAGTTTCTGCTGAGACCACTGGTATTTAGGGCCTGTGTGACAGCAATGGGCAGGTACCAAAGCAGAGGAGACCCAACCCAGGACAGTATCATTCTGTCCTGGCTGAGAGCACAGAGCAGGGTTTATTCCCTAGGGATGGGGCAGCAAGTGAGTGGTTTATGGGGAATGGATGAAGGACTCCCTATCCCTTAGTTTCTGATGCTTTTGGAGCAGAGCAAATCCTTCAGCAAAGTTCACAATAGAGGGATTAGTGAGAATAGGTTTGGTTTCTAAAGCTGGCAAGGAATTCTTCAAGATGTTTTTCCAAAATATTTCTTTGTGAACTATTTTCCCTTCCTTGAATTGTCTGGTTTTGGTGAAAGTTGGATCAATAAAGACTTTTGTAGGATCAAGATAAGATGGGAGATGGCCAAGAAGGCCAAGGGCATCCTGGCCTGCATCAAGAATAGCATGACCAGCAGGACCACGGAGGTGATCCTGCCCTCTCTACTCTGCCTTGGTGAGGCTGCACCTCGAGCACTGTGTGCAGTTTTGGGTGCTGCATTATAGGAAGGACATCAAGGCACTGGAGATGGTGCAGAGAAAGGCAATGAAGCTGATTAGGGGTCTGGAGAACAGGTCTTACAAGGAGAGGCTGAGGGAACTGGGGCTGTTCAGCCTGGAGAAGAGGAGGCTGAGGACAGACCTCATTGTTTTCTATAACTACCTGAAAGGAGGTTGTAGTGAGGTGGGTGTTGGCCACTCCACCCTGGTGACCAGCGACAGGGCAAGAGGAAATAGGGTCAAGTTGTGTTAGGGGAGGTTCAGATTGGGTATTAGAAAAGATTTCTTCACAGAAAGAGTGGTGAGGCCTTGGAACAGGCTGTCCAGGGAGCTGGTGGAGGCACCATCCCTGGAGGTAGTCAGAAAGTGGGTAGACATAGTGCTGCAGGAAATGGTGTAGGGCTGACAGTTCAATTTGATAATCTTGAAGGTCTTTTCCAACCTTTATGATTCTATGTGTCCCACCTCTGTTCCCAGATGGAAGTAAGAGCAAGTCCAACTCTGTCCAGATTAGGTATATTTGTTGAAGTCTGTGCCTTGCCAAATTGCTTGACCTTGAGTCTCCCATACCCCTGAGATTATCCCCTGCTCATGCTCATAAAGCACTAACTTGCATGTCCTAAGTTCTTGCAAAGAGGATCCCACCATCATGGTCAGCATAGCAAGTGAAATGGGAGCCACCCTCATGGCACAGCTGGACACCCCAGCCTCCACACCTTCCCTTGCCATCCTCTCTAGCTCCTGTAATTCTGGTGGGAGATTGTCAAAAGCTTGGGCCTTTCACTCCTGAAGTGGGAAGGTTTTTATTTATTTTGATAATCTGAAAGTTAAGTGGGTGGGAAGTCAAGTCTGCAGCCCTGCTCCATTCATCACATGGTAACAGCTCTTGTTTCCCCTTGAGAGAGGCAGAGCAGATGGAAGGCAGAGATGAAATGAAGATCAAAAGTAAACAGTGTGATTAAGTTTTTGATAAAAGGATAAAACACTTATCACATCAAAGCTGCTGAGAAACACATTGAATGTTTCCTGAACATTTTGTGTCCACATAAGCATTATCTGTACTTGCCATGGGGACGTTTGTAACAGCAGGAGTTGGAGTTGAGGAATGTTGGTGGGGTGTTTACCCCCGTGGCTTTGCTGCAGGTCACCTGGCTGGCACCAGGAATGCAGGGCTGGCAGCCTGTTTGCCATCCTCCAGCTCATCAGACCTCTCTTGCTGCAGATTGGTAGGCCTATGTTATGTGCATGGTCAGGCAGTGCTTTCTTTAAGCTATTCCCAGCTCAGTCTTCCATGTTTGGGCACTGTATTTCCAGAGGTTTTAAGGCATTTGTGGTTTTTGATAGGGGCAGAGTTTGTGGGTTATGTTTCTGCCAAGTATTGGTGATTGTTTGGTCTCATGCTTTGTCCCAGTGAATCAAGTCCTTAAATATTGGTTTGTAAGCAGCATAATTCATTGTGAGAAGTGCCTGTGGATTGCTTGTTTTCATCACTGTGTTGGAATACTTAGCAGTCCTGGCTAGGACCCTCTTCCAGTTTCATGTAGTGCTCAGGGGAGGATTTTCTCTTAGATTCAACTGGAATTTCCTTTCTGCAGCCTGGGAGTGCTGCCTCATCCTTTTACTGTGCTCTCTGGAGGAGGGTCCAGCTCTGTCTGTGTTGCCTACATTTTTCATTCCCAAAGCACCATCAGTTCAGTAAGACTCCTTGAGAGACTCCTTGAGGCTGGTTGGTTTCCTTTCTCAGTGCTTCCCTTGTCCCTGTATTCTGCAAGTCACTGGCAGCATAACCTTGTCTTCTGCCTCTGCAGGCCATCACGTATTTGGACTGTTTCAAGGCAAGATTTTGGTTCTATTTAGTGCTTTTGAAAAGATTATGTAAACTACATGAACAGAAAAAGAAGTGAGGTACTGTGGGCAGAGAAGTCCCTGTCCTAAATTTCTGTCTCATGTCAGTTATCGTACTTAGTAGTGCAAGAGGTTTTTAGTCTCTGTACTAGTTGGCCACATCTTGCTGTGAATGTAATGGTATCAATCAGCAGTGAGCAAAAAGGCATGAAGTTAAAACCTTCAGGTCTTCTTCAGTGGGAAGTAAGGTGGCAACCAGGCACCCGTTCACATGTGACACAGGTCTTGCTCAAAAACTTGAAATTAGACCAGGAACTTCACAGTAAAAAGCCAAAGGTAATTTCTCAGCAATACTCAAGATGAATGTCTCAGTGACAGCTGTACAGCTGGTTCTATTTGTTTGTTTTGGTTTTTTTAAATGTTAACTTTTTCTGAAGAAGCATTACAATGTGTTTTGGCAAGATTGCTCGTGTAATGAGATCGGAAAGTTCAGGCAATATCCTGTTTAGATATGTTTCTATTTGATAATAAAAATGGCCTTGACACTTAGGGATTGCACAGAATAAATTATTACTTTGAGTTCAGTTTTACACTGAAGCTAGGATGTGTCCTGTAAGTTCACAGATGTTCTAACTTTTTCTTTTCCTCATCTAGACAGCTGTATGTCCACAAGATTTATTTATTGATCTTTGTGGACATTAAATCCTTCTTGGGATTATTGCCATAGAAACAAGACGTAACATAGAGCGTGTTAGAAGTACCAAATGGGACTTGGCAGTCTCTCTCCTTTACTACACAGTCTGGGCTGTGTACAAAAAGCAGCAATTACTTGCTCTCAGAGCCTTATTAACAGACACATCTGCACGTTCATTAAAACTAGATGCTTCAACTTTCATTCAGATGACATTCAGATATTCTGGTCTTTACTAAAGTAAAATCTCTGACATCTATTTTGTTTTCCAGTCAAGGCAGGAATGTGTTGGATTTGATGTTTTGGTTCCTTTTTATTTGATTGCAAGTCCCAGGGGCAGCCTGTGCTCCCAGCCCATCTGAGCCTCCCAGGAGATAAGATGCAGTAACCAAACCGCTGGCTCCTGGGACACGGTCCCTCCTTTGAAGGATGAAGTCACCCAAGTTTTGCTTGTAAAGCCTGATCTCCCACGGTGCTGGGACCCAGCTCCCAGCCTCTCCCAGAGCTTCACACCCTGCCTGGCTTACAGCCATGCTGCCCTTCTCATCCTTGCTGGCCCAAGATTGCTCTGAGTTGGCAAGTTGCAGCAGCCTGAGCTGGGGGGAGCAGATGGGCTGTGCCAGGCTGAAAGGTACTTTTGCAGGAGCAAATACAGCACCCTGGGTCTGTAACTAAACCTGAGCTGACTCTCTTGGGTCACAGCACATTTATTGATGTATGCCAGGGAGAAACAAGCCCAGGTTTTTAAGCCAAATCCATGGGGCAGCTTTTGAAATTGTGTGGGATAGTGAAGAGGCAGAAAACCAGACAGAACCGGGTAAAGAACAGGGTGGAGAAATAAACTGGCAAGTAAGGTGTGTGGGCTGAGTGCCCGTGCCTGAGCAGCAGCAGGCTGAGGCACAGGAGGCTGCAGGGGGCAGATCTTGCTCTTCCAGCAGGAAGAGGTGCTCAGGAGGGTGAGCTGGAGTCCTAGGAGATGTTTTCTAGCTGCTCAAGGGAGAGTACAGGTTGGCTCTAGGACTCCTCCCTTCCATCATCTCTTTCCCATCCTCCCTCACATCAAGTAAAATCAAATTTGGAAGCAAATAGGTCACAGAGGGGTCACTTTGCTGGCCCGGAAGTGAGCATGCACTGCTCTTTTCCCAGTCCCCATCCTGCCTCTTGTTGAGAGTGAAGCAGCTTCTAGGTGGGATTTCAGAGGCAGCTGGAGATGCTTTAGAGGTCTCAGAGCAAAATCTGTCACCCCCTTGCATCAGTTCAGAAACAAACCAACTTTGCTCATCAGAATTTATGCTGATTGTGAGCCACAAAATGAGATGGAGCCTGGAATGAAACCCAGAGAGCAGAGAACTGAAATACAGGGAAGCTTGAAATTGGGCTACATGCTCTGAATCTGCCTGGCCTCCTTTTCAAAGGTGCTGAGGAGTCTGCATCTCTAGTGAAGTCAATGAGTGCTGAGGATCTTTTTGAAACATTTATTTAGTGCCTAAGTATAGATCTAGGACTGACTAACTTCAGGCTCCAAAAATAGTGCAGGTGTCTGCCTTCTCCCTCTTCCTCGTGTCTCTTTTCTTTGCTCTTTAATCTCTTCTTCAGCTCCCACGTTCTCTGTTCCCTCCAACTCCTTTCATTTTTCCATCCTGTTCCAGTTGACTTCTGCTCCTACTCCCTCACTCACTCTGATGCCTCTTCTGTCCAGGGGAGCCACAGAATGTTTCCCAAGCTCCACCTTGAGCAAGCCTTAGATGGCACCCCATTTCTTTCTCTCTCTCTCTCTCTCACCCTAAAGGCTCCCTGCTCAAGGGGACAGAGGTTCAAACAAACAGCTCCGTTCTGCTCAGGAACCTGCTGAAATCAGGTCCCAAGCATCTTGCCTCTCCTACATGGGACTGACCAGTATCAAAAAGCTCCTGCTCAGGGTGGGAGCCCAAAAGCATAAATCAGAATGTCCCATTTTCCTGTGTATTTCCTGTTGGGGCATGATCTGCCAATGACAACAATAAAAGAGGATATAATGAAAGGATCATGTTAATTTTGTGAACAGGAAGCTCTCATTAGTGGCATGTGTTTTCCCAATGAGCCAGAAGACAGATGTGGCTTTGAATCTGATGGATCTTGTCCCTGACATGAGCTTCTCTCTGTTGCAGGAAGGCATGCCCCAAACGCTGAGTTCTACCAGTATGTTTACCCCATGTGGCTTCAGCCCTCATCTACATACTTCAAAAGAAGATGAACAAGGAGGACTGATCTTCCAGGATGGAAACCTTACCTCAGCATCTCTGGATGCTCTAATCCAGCATCTGATACCTACCACTGATTACTACCCTGAAGTAAGCAATTCGCAGTGTAATAAACAGTTTTAATTGTGATGAATTGGGGCAGCACTTTATGCAAAAGTGCAAATGTGTTAAATTTTGAATTAAGAGCACTAATTTAAAAGCTGCATACAATTACCATTTGGTAAATTGATGCATTGCTTTAAATGCTGTTTCAGTGCTCTATAATTGTTTCCATGAAAAAGCAGATCCCAAAGTTGATACTGCCTGTAAGTAAGAGAACCGGGTCGGGGCAGAGCTGTGGTGATGATGAATTAGTGATACAGCAGTCAGAGCACTTCAAAAATAGCAGTGCATCCCAGGGGAGATGAAGACTGAAGCAAAAAAAACTTCAATTCTGAACTGGCATTAAATTGGCTGAATTTCAGTAGCTGCTGAAGTCATCCAGGTTTGGCTGCATGTACAAAGCATTCCCTCAGTGACAAAAGAGACCCTTCTGATGGGTTCATAATTTACCCAGCTATATTCACACCAACTTTGCAGTCACTGGACAGCACAGTCCAGATCTTAATCCTTGCTCCATCAGTATTTACTTAGTGTTTCTTCAGCAACAATGTGAGGACCTAAACTGGAAGGAGGTCTATGGTCCTGTAAGTTGTTAATTTCTGGATGTTGCATATCCTCAGTGGAACTCAGGATGGAGTTTGACTGGAAGACTTTTAAGTGCTAAGATATCTCTATGGAAAGTCTTCAATTTCAAAGCACAGAGCCATATTGACTTCTGGAAAGTTCAGAAGACAATGAAAGTTATCAATGCAGACCAGACAGCATTTTTTAAATTACCCACAGCTCAGTTTCTGATCAGCTAAAAATAAGTAATAAAGAAACATATAAATTAAAGGGAAAAAAAAATAACAGGCAAAAAAATAGGTAATGGGCAGATTAGGCAGTAAGATTTTCATTAAGCAATGTGTGATATGTAATTATATCAGCTGCTCAGGAACATGGCTAGGTCTGGAGGAAAGAAGATAATTCAGGCACCTGGAGTGGTCAGGATGCAAATGACTCAGGATTCATGCATATATTTTAACATCACTGCTGGAATACTTTAAATAATCTGAGGATTTATCCAACAGGCCTGCTTCCCACAGCTTCACAGATGTGGAACTGCATGTGATACGGTTTGGCTGATAGAAATGAATTTTGGGCAGTTAGGAGAATAAATTAAATATTCCTTAAAACAGCCTGGGTGAGACCTGCAGGTGAATATCAAAATGTGACTAGTCTGGGGGAGCCTGCAGCTCAGACCCAGTACAGCACACAGATGCCCGAGTGCATGTTTGGCTTTCACTGGCCTCCGTGCTTCCCTGGTACATCCTTGTGCTGCCTTCTATACCTGGGCTTGCTCCTCTAGAGTCACCTACACAAGAGTCACCTACACACTGTCTTCACTGGGTGTTTGCACAGGGTTTGGGCAATCAGAGGCTGGAATTGGATGCTGTGGAGGAAGGAGATACCATTGCCTCCTGCACCCACTGTAACCAGTTCCATTTTCATGGTCAGGAATCCCTATGCCTTTTAGACACAAAGGTCTGTCCCAGTGGAAATACAAAAACTGTGGAGTTTGGGACTTTCATGGCTAATATTACCCTGTGTGTGGCTGCTTACAGTAGGTCTGCCTTTCTTTCTCCCACAGAAAGCCTTTATCTTTACATTCC
>NW_009951919.1:889162-891841 GCF_000747805.2 Chaetura pelagica
CCTGCTGAGTTCCAGACTCTTCATTGAACCCCATGAGCTTTTGTCCCGAGTTTGTCACAAGTGCATTGAACAGCAGCGGCTGGATGACCCTGTGCTGGACAAGGTTAGTTTATCTTTACAGCAGAAGAATGTGAAGTATTTTCTGTGGGCAGAGAATTCTGGTGTGTGTCCTTTGCCTCCCTTTCGACTGAATGAAGCTTTCTCATAAATGGTGACGGTTGCTGCTGAGATCCTGACATTGAGGTATCGTGGTATCTGTGTCCAAGAGCAGTGCTCCAGGCAGTAGTCACTTCAAATCCTCCTCTAATTTTCCCTTTCCCCTGTCTCAGTCTTCCCAGGTGACTTTCCTTCTTAACTTCTTTAAGGCTCTGATGAAGCCTGCGGGATGCAAGGAGGTAGGACATAAACCTCACACGCTGTCAATTGCAGCTGTCAACACACCACTCTTCTCTTTCCTGTTTTTACTTAATGTGTCTGCCCTTTTGCTTTCTTGCTTCTGGTACAGTAATATTTCCTCTTGGCCTTACCTGTCACTTTGGATGCTACCTAACAGCACACAGCTTCCCATTAACCTCCCACTGCCAGATCCCCCTCCTGGCCGTGCTGCAGAGCGGTGCTGGCTGGCACCCCAGAGGTGAGCTGGGACAAGGTAACAGAATGAGAAAATCCAAGCAGTTTCTGCCTCAGCATTCCTCCTGCTTTGCCCTGGGGACTGAGCAGACTGATACAGTGTGTAACAACACATGTGCATCCTCTGGCAGTCCCACAGATGCTACAGTGGAGATGGATCCTGCTACATTCCAAACAAGCTGTGCTATTGATGGAGACCTACCCAGTGCATTACCTGGAGCAGGAGGTGCATCTTCAGTGCAGTGGAGGGAAGAAGAGTGTGCATTAGCTGTAACTGTCTAAAAATCCCCAAATTCTGGAACAGTTCTGAAGATCAGCCTTTCCAGCTTTAGAACAGGTTTTTTTGGCATCAAATACTGAATCACCACCATCTGAACACGTGCTTGTTTTTGCCCAGGCAGCTGGTTGCGTGAGTAAGAGGAGCTCTGCCCTCGCTATGGAGAACAACCTGCCAAGCTACATAGAAATATGATACTCAGGTTGCCCAAACAGTCTTTGTTAATAGAAATATTTGCATGAGGTGCAGCACCCAAAACAATTTTTCTGAGTTGTGATGGGCTCTGCTCTCCAATGCTCTGGCAGATGCAAATTTAGGAGGTTTAACATGTGAGCACTGCAACGTTTTGCTGCTCATTACACTTTGCAAGAAATGAGAAACACTATCTTAATACCAAGATCTCCTAATCTGCCTGAGGTGAGTCTGCAGTTTGGACTACCTTGTAGGAAGGCAGAGGTGGTGGGACACAGCTGATTTTATGTTCCTCAGAAATGGGCTGACTTTGAAACTTTGCAGACAAGTGACCCCTTATCCCCTGAGTTGTGTCCTGTGACTTGCACAAAGTCCTCTCCTTCAGTTGGTAACAGCAGTGTACACACCGCTGGAGCGAATGTCTCCCCAGACCTTTGTAGTTTCCAAGAAAGCTTTCCCTTCAGCAGCCACCTGCTGGTCTTTGTGGTGAGCTTAACGCTGGCTGACAGCAGCTATTCTTAGAGATGTGGTTCATTGAAACCTGTTGTTGGTGGACAGCTGAAATACGCATTTTAACCCCCTTGGTTGAAAAGCAGAGAGCTTTTGGAGCTCAAGAGTATAATTTTTCTGATTACAGGGTATGCTTTAGCTGCAGTACGTAGGCTGCAGAAGAAGGCTCTTTGTTTTGGTCTGTGTTTTCTGTAAATAAAAATGCAGTTTGTTGTTTAACACAATTTCCTTCCCACGTGTTCTTGGATAACGGAGGATGGAGCTTTGGAAACAGCCATGCTGTCCATTGTTGGAGATAATACTAATGCACCAGCTGTACTGTTCCCCACATTTCCTTCCTAGCTCCACATCTTCTTGACTATTCCCACTGCTGCATCCTCAATTAAATCTACATCAAAAGTAAAGTGGGCATCAGCTGTGTGCTATGTGAGTGGGTGTCCTCTTATCATGACCTTCAGCTCATGTGGGAAGAGAGCAACATTATCAGTAGGCCAGGTAAAATTACCGAAGTGCTGGTGTTTCATCCGTTGTTTCTTCCTCATGTTACATCCCCCAGTGTTGGCTAAGCAGTTTTTTCATCCAGCCAGAGAGGAAAGGATTCACCTCTTTGTTGATCAAGGAATGTGTTGCAATCAATTGTTCAGGAGAGGATGAAAACATAGGAGGGTTGTGAGGACAAAAAGGAAGAACATGTAGTTCAAATGAGCAAAGAGGCCAGATGTTTTAAAAAAAGGTATGAATGCTGCATCAACAAAATGTCCATCCAACCATAAACTGGCCAACTGCACATGCAGAATATTTAAATATGCTTGTAAAACAGTCAGTTTTGCATGCATAGAAGTACTGGTATATTTTGCCAAAACATATAACTGGTGCACCACACCACTTGCTTGCATATGTGGAGATGTTGCAGGTGCAACCATCAGTTCCTTCTTTGAAAATCCAGCCCCACTTTCATTGAGATACATATTTGAGTAATGAGTAAACGCATTTCAATCCCTTTTCCTTATTCTGGTTTCCATTTCAGGCACGGATCAGAAAATTTGGGCCCAAAATCTTACAGTTGCTGA
>NW_009951919.1:891918-922561 GCF_000747805.2 Chaetura pelagica
CCCATGTGATGAGGTGAGGATGTCTGACCTGGGATGCTGTGTGGAGATCTCATTCATTTTCCCACTTGGTTTCTCCTTTTGCCACATTGTGTTCTGTATGTCAACCTGGGAACTCTTACCGTTTTATTCTCCTCTAACCATTAAAACCTGTAGTAGCTTCCCTGAAAGCCACATCCCTCAGTTGAGGTACCCAATGGCAATGACATGGGGACACGTTGGAATGATCAGTGGAATTTATCCACTGAACATTGAATTTTAAGAGAGCAACATTCCTATTGAACAGTTGGAAGATCTGAGGCATAGCATGGACTGAATGTGGTGGTTACCATTCAAGTAGCAACAGAACTGTGATCTCCCAAGTCTAGCAGAGGAGTGAAGTTTCACAATGTGAGACCAACTATCTTGGCCAAGTGGTGGCTCAGGGAGCCCTCCAGGATGTTTAGTGAATGAGGGGTAGAGCAGACAGCCAGTTGCCAAGTGGTTGCCCTGGGGAGCTAAAAAAGACCATCAGTTGCCTGGTGATACTGACACAGGCTTCATTTCTCTATGAAAATGAGTGGTCGTGAAAGAGTAACGGCAAAGGATGTTTATGATCCTTTTTAATCTCACCTTCCCCATTTGCTTATGTCCTTGATCACCTGGGCCAGAATCTAATTTTCCATTCCTTACTTTACATGTTTTGAGTCTGATAGGTAATTTTCAAAACAATCTTTACATTTTGTCTACTTCTAATTACTGAATCTAACAAGGGTTTGGCTTACACCTTCCTGGCCTGTGTCAAGGAGTTCACAGGTCCTGCACTGGTTGATAACTGCAAAGCAGAGACCCAGACAGGAGGTGAGCAGGCACAGAGCAGCAGGCTCTGATCACTGGTTGACTGATGCTACTGGAATCCCCATCAAAGTTCCAAGGATAAGGTCAAGAGATAGCTCCTGTTGAAACCAGCTTGTTTGGCAGATATGGTGAGATGGCAAGGGACAGTTCTTACATTTAAAGAAAATATAAATATTTATGGGCACGTAGCTTCTCTGGGAGTATGAAAGTGGCAGTGTGTGGCCTGCTGGGCCAAAAATTCAGTCTAGATAGCTGTATGGTCTTGGTCTTCAAATGCATGAGCTGTGTGGGTGGCAAAGTAAGACACAGTGAATGGAGTCTCTGGGAGACCTGCTCGCAAATTCAGGTGGCTGAATCCCATAAATTAATTCAGAAACATTAAAAATACCACAATATCCATTAAAATAATAAGGATAAGAACAAATAGTACATAGTCTCTAATTACTTCTGGGTTAACCATGGGATGTGGAAGAATTCAGTTCCATTTGCTAGATCAAGACCTGGCTGCAGGTCACAGATGGGTGCAGTTCAGTAGAGAAAAAAAGTGCATACTCGTGGATCCAAGAAAAAGAGGGGTGGAGAGAGGAGAGAAGGAATTAGCAGGGCTGCAGCACAATGGAAATGAAATTGGACCCTCCTACCCACATGAAACGCAAGAAAAACAGAAACAGCTGCTCTTGGGCTGGGCTGGCACCACAGCTGGCACTTCTGGGTGGCTGAGCTGGCATGGCTGGGCTGTGGGAGAGAAGGGGTGGGAAGAGGAAGCTGTGTGATACTTTGGTGGATGTGAAGGGAACACAGAGAACTCTCAGCGTCAAGGTGGCCTCACTTCCATTGAACAGAGCAGTAAAACTTCTGCCTGAAGGGGAAGAGGCAATGAACTTGCTCCTGCCAACCACCAAGATGCCTTGCAAGCCTTCAGCATCTGAAGTGAGAGAAACCTATAGAGACCCCCCCAAAATCATGTCTGCTGGAGAGAAGAAACCAGCAAAAAGGGCAAACAATGAGGGCTTTATGAGTACTCTTTAAAAGCAGTAGCTGTCCTTGTGAAAATCAACTTTTTGCATACAAAGCAAGAGTTTAGTTGCCTAACCCGAGCAAGGGCTACACTCTCTGGAGTGGGCACAGCTGTGTACCAATGCTTATGTGTGCCTGGGGTGGGCAAAAAATTTGTTTAAATTATTACTAAGCACTATAATTGCAAGTGATTATGCCTGAGCAAAATCAACAACTAATTTGAAAAACATCTCATATGCTGCAAATACAAATTTCCTTTTTTAAGGGGCAGCACAAGAGAGTGGTGGTGCCCACTGGTTGTCATAAGAAAGTCATTCCTGTTGTGAATCAGAGAAATTAAAGACTGAAAGATTTGTGAGGTCATCTTGTCATGTAGGTTAATGCAGGATTTTCCCCTGCAGTGTGTGCTCCTGTCCTTTGTGGTGTCCACTTTCCAAAGGCTCTGTGATGTGCTTATAAAGGTGTCCATGCTGAGAAGCATTTCTTAGTAAGTGCTGTGATTTGCATTTAGAGTTAGAAATTTTAATTAAAATTTGAGCTCCTAAGCCACCTGCTGAGGCCTGCTGTCTGCAGAGAAACTTTCCCAGCTAAGAAGGAAACATTTTCTTTAAATATTAAACAGCAGTATGCTTCTTTTAACTGTGAACGTGGCAAGAAAGTGAAATTGGTTGATAGAGTCCAGCACACAGCCCCTGTGCAATGGGGGGTCACTCTGTGGCAAGGTAATTACCAGCATGTTGAAGATAATGAACAATGTTGTTTTCACTTAGTGAACATAGTTTAAAGAAGGCAGGAAATGCTTTTAAAATGGCAAAAGAAGGAATTTTTTTATTTTTTAATTCTTCCCCTAACACAGAGATAAAAGCTTTCTAGGCAAGGTTGCACCCAACAGATTCCCAATGAGTCTCTTCCAGAGCTCCAGTTTCTGAATAATCTTCTTCGTGTCCATTAAATGTGTCTCTTATTTCATTCTTTATTGGGTGGTTGCCTTGCCCGAGCCTTTGTTTGCTGTTGTGTATCTATATTATTAGGCCATATTTCCTACAAAAGTGGGTGAAACTTGATCTCTTGATAAGGATTTATTGGAAGGCTGGCTATTATGCCTCTTTCAAGAAATCTTGTGCTGCTTTTTGGCTTTTCATCCAAACAGTGAAGAAATTGATACTGCACAGACATGGCTGGGCCAAGATTTCTCATCCAAACTCCTTTCTGAAAGAGAACTGGGTTTTCAGCTAAATGGTTTTTGGCCAAATGTTTTAGGTTCCACCAGTCCTGCCTGCCACTCTCTTGCTGTAGTCTTTTTCTGTGGTCCAGAGCACAGAACTGTAATTAAGCCAATTGGTTGTTCTGAAAGAGGCTTGTTGAAAACAGAATGGTAACCTGTTGCCGGCTTAGGAGTATTTTGCAGAAGGGACAATTCACCATAAAAACATTCCTTTGTCGAATTCTGTGGGTGATTTATGTTTCTTTCTTTGTCTCTTCAGGCCTACTGGAAAAAGATGAATCAGCTTTTGCAAACCCTGAATCAGAAGCTTGCAACCCTCAGCCGTGGGCAAGAAGGGATTGTCAAGATCAGTCCTGCAGTCTCTGATAAGCTGGTTGCCTTTAAAAGTAAACCTCCATCCATTCAGAGAGAAATCCTGAGTGTCTGCAGTGACCCCTACACTCTGGCTCAGCAGCTGACACATGTGGAGCTGGTAAGTGGGAATGGTTCCCAACTTCTGCAGGCAGAGATATTATTTTAAACCATCAGCTGCTAAGTATTCCAGACACAACCAAAAATGTCTGCACTGCTGCGGCACATCCTGTGCTGTATCAGCACTGCAGCAGGAGCCAGGGTTTGACAGGGTAGGAGATGCTTGGAAAGCAAGCTCTATCTCTGTCCCTGTGCATCTTGTGGTGGGTCACTTTACCTTTGCAGCTTGCTGATTTGTGAAACGTAAGCCGCAGGAAGGTCAAAGGGTTCCCACTTCTGTAAGGTGCTCTGAGCCCCACAGCCTGAAGGTGCTGCTGAAATAGCTGGTCATTAGCCCTTTATTTATTAATTTGGAAGGAATTTAACAGTTCGAATCCATTTCTGTAAATGCACAAAGCATCGGAGTTGTCTGATGTGTTTTTCATTCTTCCTTTTGAGACTTTGTGCATGGACATACAAGGGTGAGCAAATACCACCCATATGAAGTCCTGCTGTCTCCCTCTTGGACTGCAGTTCACTCTCAAGCAGGCTTTTGATGGTAATTGCTCCAATTGCAGTCCCAAGATGTTGGACAGACCGTTGTGTTGCACACCCTTCCCCCAGGTTCAGGTCCTCTGTGCAGACCTGGATGTTCACAGAACATAAAACATTGCTGCCATCTGCAGATCTCTTGATGCTGTAATGATTCCCTGCTGCCTGTCCTCCTGTAGACAGTGTTCATCCTTGAGAGGAAGGCTGGAAAAACAAACCATGAAATGGACTGAGAATTGGAGTGAACATTATGGAATTAGCCTTGGGAATTCTGAAGGTAGTTGGTATTGTCAAGAAGTGGAATAGTTCAGAAATCCCAAATTTAGGATCATCTCACCTCAGTTAGTTTTCAGAACATGCAACTTTGACTCTCTTTGCTTTATGTAACTTAAGCCAGAGAGTAGAAGTCTTTTTGCCTGGAGTTTTTTTTCTTGCTATTCTTTTCCAGCTGTCTTCCGAGGGGAGATTCCCTGTAACTGGGGCATTGCTGCACTTTTCAAACTGAGGCAGCTGGACTTTTTCATTCCACTTGACCATAATCAATCCTCTCTACCTCTCTTCCACTTACTGCATCCAGTGCACCAGCTACTCTGCACTGAAACTGTCTAAAACGTATTTGTTAGTAAGAATTATTTGCTGTTTATTTAATAACAGTAATACGCTAGTAAAAATCCAATACAGTTTCAGTGGCAAGGTGAGAGCACAACAGAAATAGCGTAGGAAGAGCCATAAAATTTCCACTTAAGGAAAACTACCATTAATTTTATTGTTGCTTGAGTGTTCTAAATTTGGGCTGTAGGAATTCCAGAATATGTCCTCTGAAGTACCTTTGTGGCCTACAACAAATATTTTTTGTCTAATAAACGTGTTTCAGAGAATTGAAAAGCAGTGGTGTGGCTGGAACTGTCAGGTTCATTCAAGAGCTGGTGGAGATGAACTGTTCTTTACTAAGACACATCTGGATACTTTATTTACTGGTGTTTTGGGTGATGCCTGGGACACTCTGCAGTGTAAGCAATGCCTTTCACGTAGGCCTGTACATCTTCTCTGCCTCCCTTCCCCAGTGGAACAGAGCCACCACTTTGGGGCATCACCTGAGCTTCACTGGGTAGGGAGGCAGGGCCAGAGCAGCGTGTGTGCAGATGAGCAGTGGGTTGGGGTGGTTACAGAGCCCAGCACTGCTGCAATCCTAACAGCTGGGAAACAAGACTGTTGAGTCACACTGGCCCAGCAGGTCTGTGGCAGCACCAGGCACAGAACGAAGGTCACTGCTCCCAGATGGAGCCTTGAGCATCCAGCACCTTTCCCTCTGTACAGTGCTGAGGGCTTTTATTGTCGCTTGTCAGTAAGGAGACTTTTTTTTTTTTTTTTACTCTCATTTTCTTCTTTCTGCTGAAATAACTCTAATTGTTCTTATGAATCTGGTGCTAGTTGCCAGTAACACCAGTAACAACATTCAGAGCTGACAAATGAGGGGGATGTCTCAGCAAAAGAAACAGAAGGTATTTGGAATGTTTTCTTATTTCTTCTTCTCTTTTTTCCCCCTCTCTAATAGGAAAGGCTAAGTCACATTGGACCTGAGGAGTTTGTGCAGGCATTTGTACATAAAGACCCTCTGGATGGTACCAAGGTACGATTTTTCCACATGCAAAGTGTCTCCTGTGATCACTGTTTGTTCTAGATAGACTGATGTGATGAGATCCATAAGAGCAGGGCCTGGGGCACATGTTGACTATGGCCAGGTCAACTGATGACCTGTATTCTCATGGCAAGGATGGGGCCTGCTAGTAGAGCTTGCACTGGCAGGTCGTTGCCATTCCTTCCTAGTAAGAGAATGTCCTAACCTGAGACAGGCCAGCACCCTGATGTTCTGCTTTCTGGCTTGTTCCTCCTGACCTGCTTTGACCAGGGCAGGTGACTTGTGGCTGCACACAACCAGAGAGTGTCTGTTCCCAGCACTGAAGGCATAAAGACTCTGGACCTGATGTAATGCCCATAGTGTGTGCCCAGACACCACAGTAATGAGTCAGTGCATCATGAATCAACACACTCTTCTACTCTACACAGTAGCTTTTAATCCAAAGCACTGCAAGGAACAGAGTGCCTGATCAGGGCTTCATCCAAAGTTCAGGGAAGCCAGTTGGAGTTTCTCTAGTGATGCCACTGGGGTTTGCAGAAGAATTTCAGTGAGTGCTTGAAATAAAGAGACTTCCTGGCTGGAGAGGGAGAGTCAGAGATTTCACATACTGCCAGAAAAGAAAGAGGGTGGAAAATTCTTTCCCAGAACTGCTTATGGGCTCCCACTGAGATCATACATCACTGGCAGAATGTCATCACTGGATGCTGAACATAACAGGGAGATCTCTGTCTATAGTGCTGCCCAAAGAACACCACAGGACTTTGTAATGGTGAAAAAATGTATGGATAGATGGATGCATAAAAAGTGCAACATTGGGCTCTTCCCCTCTCTTATTGGAGTTACAAAGATTCTGCAGTCAGTTTCAGGGAGAGGGGAATGAGCAGAGATGGTGTTTCAAGTATTTTGAGAGTTGATCTCATTCTTTAGGAAGGAACTCGAAGGTAGCAAAGATGTGTCAGAAACATGAAATACCACACCAGCCACAGGGAGATGTCAGCAACCTGCTGCAAACACGAGGGACAAGACTGAAAATGAACAGTCACTGTATCTGTTGCAAAGTAAAATGAAAGAGATCAAGTGAGGCCACTAGGTTTGAGTGAAGTTTGGAAGAGTAGGAGGGAAGCAACAGTGAGTGAAATCAAATTGCCTGAAGCTATAGAGGGAAAGGGATGCTAAGAGGAAGAAGGAAATGTTCAGTAGTAAACTAACATAGGCACAATGGCTGTAGCTATATCTAGAATTTCAAAGGCTGGGCCAGCACAGAATGCCACAAAGATGTGAAGAGAAATTGAGGTTGCAAGTTGAACGTAAGGAAACATCAGCTAAGGTGGACAGGAAGGATTAGAATGAGAGGCAGAGACCCTGAAAATGATGGTGGGATAGGAAATCTAAGCAAAAGATCTTGGCAGGCTGTGACAAGCTATCTGACAGTTATGCATGTTCTTCAAATGCAAATCTGAACATGGAGGTGCTGCCCAGTAACAGTTTTGTGACTTGGGTGAAGGGCATAATAACAGAGAAGAGAGAACAGGTGCAGGGCAGGGAATCACCACGGAGCTGCCTCCTAAGTTCAAGGCAATGAACCTTCCCCCAGGAGGGTCTACTTAGCAAAGCAAAAACTGCCTCAGCATTTTCACACAAGACGTGGCACTAACAAATGATTGGGCTTCAAGTCAGCAACACTGATGAAAGCAGTGGTAGCCTGGAACTTTTCTCCACCCTTTCTTTCCCTGGGCTGACTAGAGGTTCCTGTAGTTATTTAGAAGAGCCTCCCTGTCCCCGGGCACAGCGGAGGGATTGCATGGGACCTTGCAGAGCAAGACCTGATGTGCAGTGACATAAAACTGCCCGACCCATGGAGACCACCCCTGTTAACCACAGGGAATTGGCTCTGGTCTGAATTCCCTCCAGCTGGAGATCATATTAAACATCTTTTTCACATGAGGGCTTCAAAAGGCTTCATTTATGAATGTTTATCAAGCACTCTGAGCTGCAGATGGAAGATGCTAGGGAGGTGCTAAAGATTGTTGCCATTTATAAAGCTTAACCTTTAAAAAGCTGTTTCAACTTTAACTGTTGCACATTTTTCACAAGCTTTGTGGTATTAACTGTGGTTCTAATTCTCTGGCACAGAACAGCAGCCTTGAGTTGGAAATGATACATTTAGAACCAAACCTAGGTTTCATTTTTTGCTATAATGAGGAACAATAGCACAGAGAGCAAGGAAAGCAATGGCTGTGAACAGGCTGGACTGCTTGGGTTTCTTTTGTCTGGTTATTTACACGCTGCTTACTTTTTGAGAAGCTTTTAATATATTATTTAAATATAATTTTTATATTTATTTTTATTGCATATATAGTCTACTCATGAAGTGGTTAGGAATTTCAGGCTTGTTAAGTTTTGCACCACAGCATGGTACTGTGATTTCTGTTTCTAAACAAGCCTGTATACAGAATCACAGGTGAATATTTTCTTTCTTGGAATTACATGGGGGATCATCTTAAGCCCCACTTCTTAAGGGGTTTTAGTCACTTGTTTAACTTGCATAATACAGGTAATCCCATTGACATTAAAGGATCTGTGTTTGGGCATTGTGATTTTTTTTCTTAGTGTGATTATGGTAGCTCTGGGAAATAATCATCTTAATAAACCAAAAAAATCTGTATTCTCTGATACCCTCTAGTGGATGTTCATGAATGTTCAAATAAACTACATGAACTCTAAAGCACAGTTTCCCTTCCCTACATGGACACGCTAAGGATTTAGGGGCTCTGGGAAATAATCATCTTAATAAACCAAAAAAATCTGTATTCTCTGATACCCTCTAGTGGATGTTCATGAATGTTCAAATAAACTACATGAACTCTAAAGCACAGTTTCCCTTCCCTACATGGACACGCTAAGGATTTAGGGCTCAGAAAAGATCCTGAATTCTTATAATCCTGCGCAACATCTTCAGGCTGTGTGAGCTGTCAAGTCACTGCCCTGAAGTCAAATTACCTGGTGATGTCAAAGGAGCTGGAAGAGTTCAGCCAAGTATCTGCTCACACAGCCTCTATCAGTTATGGAAACTTATGTTAGGTTTCAGACCCCCAAAAAAGTGAGAAATGTGCTGTTTGGCAGTTACCAGTGAAGTATCTGGTGTGTAAGTGACCTGTTCAAGAGCATCCATCAAGACAGAGCTGGTCACCAGAGAGCCTATTATCCTGAAAACTCACTAAGGGAATAACTTTTTCTGTAAAGAAGCAACTAGTGCTTTCTTTTGCTTATCTCTTGTTCACTAAATTATAGTCTGTCCCCTCCAGAAAAGGGCTCTGGGTGATTGACTGAAGTGAGGGAAGTCCTGGAGGCAAAGGCACAAACTAAGTGTGCTGTGGAAGATTCTGCTTGTCTTATTGTGCATGAGAGAGAGCCAAGCAATTACCTTTGGGTAGTGTTGATCTCAGCCATCAGGCAGCTAATTGAGAAACAGTTCTAAGCCTTTCTGTGCTTTTTTCTCCCCAGACTTGTTTCAGTGAGCAGAAGAAGACGAGTAACCTTGAGGCCTACGTGAAATGGTTCAATAGACTCTGCTATCTTGTAGCAACAGAAATTTGCATGGTAAGCAAAAATATGTGGCATCTTTCACCCCGTGCTTGAAGTACCACTTTGAGTTTACACATTAATAAGCAAACCTGGGAATTTATTTCCTCTGGCCTAGCTAAGCATCTTGCAGTAAGTTTTTGTAATATTGCACTCACAGAAGCAACCTGATAAATGACAAACATATTGCAAAACAGAGCTGGTGACACACAGGGGATACACTGCTCTCTTGATGTAGTAGGAGCACAGTGTGGAATAATGAACCCTGCAGGGAAAAAGAAAGGGGGGGAAAAAAAAGCCTTGAATTATCCTGTGAGATTTCTGCTGGAAAAGATTCTAGTGGAACAGTATTTGTTATCTGTCATCCTAAAGCTCCACTGTGCATGTGAATTCCCGTGGTGTGGCTCTTTGTCCTGCTGTAGCTGTGACTAGTAATTTTTTTTACCTTGGTGTAGTGGGTTTAGCTTGTTTAACCTGACCCAAACAAAATGAGATTAATGTTTTCCCCTTTGAAAAGGACATGGAAGGGAAGAACGATAATAGTATAAACTTTGTAGATAGCATTGCCATTTGAAGCTCATCTTTGGAATATGTAGGGTGACTCCAGGCCAATTAAAAAATGCATTTAAAATGCAAGGTACCATTTGGCCTGGCTGTGTTGCTGAAAGGGCCAAAATAGGTGAAAGGCATTAAGGCAGTGAAACAAAGTCTTTCTGGGACAAAGATGTTGCTGTTACATGGGCATAAATCCTGTCCTTAGGAAAGTCTGTGCTGATGTGCCCACCGACTTGAGGGAGGCCAGCAGGGAGCTGAGCTGCTTCAGGGCTCTTTGGGCTGCCTGTTCCAGTGCTAAGACATAAGCTGAGGTGAGCTGGGAATTACCATGAGTTGCCATTGCAGTGTCACTGCAACAGACACTTGGATTTTAGAGACTGCCACTATCCACTGGATTGCTGGGACAGACTTCGGGCCAGGACTGACAGCAGATGGCCCAAGCTGAGCATGGACCCATGATTGGCATGAAATGCCCAAGTTTCCCTTCAGTTCTGCATGTTCTTATTATTGGTATTTGTTTATTTTAATTTTCAGCCTGCAAAAAAGAAACAGCGAGCACAAGTCATCGAATTCTTCATTGACGTTGCCCGAGAGTGCTTCAACATTGGGAATTTTAACTCCCTGATGGCCATCATTTGTAAGTACAGCTTCTAACCCTGTCTCCCCATCAGCTGTCACAGATGAAAACAGAAGCCTGACTGTGATCCATGGCTCTCTTCTCCTCTTTTTCACTCAGCTGGAATGAACATGAGTCCAGTTTCCAGGCTAAAGAAGACTTGGTCAAAAGTGAAAACAGCCAAATTTTTCATTCTTGAGGTAAAAAAAATTAAAAGGTGCTGATAAACTGCTCAAATTATATTCTGGATATTTTTGTTTGTGAATTTTCATTACGTTATCCACATATGAGAAGTTTGCAGACATGTTTTAGAGTCAGAGGGGCAGATTTTGGCTGAAGTTTCCCAGGTGTAGTGAGAAAGGTACAAAGCTGCTGATGTGTAGTGAGGAATTTGAGCACTCAGATAAACAGGAAGATATTAAAAAAAAAAAAGCCTATGTACAAGCCGTAGTGCTTCCACTGATGTCTCTTTCTAACCAATGTGTCTTCTTTTGTGTGTCTAGCACCAGATGGACCCTACTGGAAACTTCTACAACTACAGAACAGCACTGCGGGGAGCTGCTCACAGATCCCTCACCGCACACAGCAACAGGGAGAAGGTAGGTGGGGCCACATCCCCCTGATCTCCAAATGGAAGGTGTGGGTTGCTGCTGAGAGCCAGTGGCTCAAAGACTTGTTGCAAATGCTCTTCTCCTTCCATGGGTCACCAGTGCAAGGCTGGTGCACTGCTGAATGCAATTGGAGACGTAAATCTGTGGCTGAAAGGAGCTTGAAACGGATCACAGGGCTTTTGTGGACTTGCTGTCAGAAGCTGGGGAGCCAGAGAGGGCAGTACACACAGCATGAGGGACTTGGTTGCAAGTGTCTTTATATCCCTGGAAAATTCACATTATTTAGACTGATGAACCTAATGGAACAGGTATTCCAGACTAAAATTACTTGTATTTTGGTATGGAGCATCAGCCTGGCAGGCCCAGGTGGAGCTGCACTGTTCTTACAGCTGAGCCAGCCAGGCCCCTGTGCAGACAAGCCCCTATTGTGTGTGATTTGAGAGAGAGAGCAAAGGGCACAGCACTCAGAGAGATGAGGTGGTTCTCCATTTACATCAGGAAAAGGTGACTTCCCACAAGTCCTGCAAAGAAGTCTAGCCTGAACTCGTTGCAGCAAATTTGGGGTGAAATTCCGTCCTCATGAATTTTCATTTCATTTGGCTGTTACTGCCATCTCAGTGAGCTAGAACTGAAGCATTTTATCAGTATTTGTGGCAGTTGCATGGCTTTCTGAGATGTCACTGGTGCTCCAAAAATCAGATGGACAAAAAATTAGTGCATTATCCTCCTGTTTTGTGTCCCAGTGTTTTTCTTGTCAATGTAATTGTTTCTCCATTGAACTTTTTTTGTTTTGTTTCATGAAAGAGGGTTTGTTTTAACACCCCAGTTGCACATAGTAACAAATGGGTAATCTCTGCCCAGAGCATGGCTAAGGTAAAGTAGATGTAGTGCATGAACAAGCATAATATGGAATTCAGTATTCATTCAAGGAGCCAGGCCAGATGCTAATCTCACATCCCTGTACATTTGATGTAAATCTGCTGAAGCTGATGGAATCCCACAGCATTTGCAGTGAAATGAGATCGGCATCTGGTTGCAGGCTGACTCAGCTGCATTGGGAGTGTGCTGAGTTGTTCTGAAACGCACTTCTCTGTGCAAAGAAGAGATGGTGGCTTTGGATGTTTGTGACTGGCAGAGAAATTATTTTAATCCTCACACACTGCAGCAAGGGTCTCTCAGTCTGAGATGCTTCTGCATTTAGTTCTTCTGCAAGCATCATATGTATTCAAAATAGTTGCTTTATTGTTTGACTTAATTTTCTGTGGAGATTGTCACGTCTCTACCCCTAGCTGGTTAAGACTGAGGGCAGAGAGGTTATTAGATTGAAAGGTATCTATTTTACATAAGAAAAAGCCCATATTCTGTTTCCCTTGTGTAGATAACTTTAGTTCAAGAAAATGCTTACGCATATGATTTGGTAGCTACTTGAGTATTTTACAGTGTCAGATACAGCAGTCACTGTAGGAATCAAGGAACTTTGTTTCTTTCTATAAAAAGGATTATCAGTTATTTATTTCAATGAGTTTGAATAAAATAGAAATAACATGATCACTTTTTTGATAGAAAATGTTGTTCCTTGGCAAACTTGCAGCCGAGCTCACTCTGAAGAAAACTTTTCTCTTCCACCTGAACTGTGCTTACAAGAGTTCCCAGTTCCTTCCACCCTCTTCTTGACAAGTAGCCACCCCAGCAGCACAGATGGAGGCTTCATTCCTCAGTCCATCAGCTTGAGAAGGAAGGTGCTCTGGAGGGAGCACTCTAGTTGCAGACCAACAGAGTAAGCAGTGGGTTATTGTCTCACGGGAGGAGCTGCCTGTAGGCTCAGAGGAGCTGAGGTTTAACTGGCAGCCTCTCCAGGAATGTTACTTTCTGCTCTCCTCAGGGCTGGTGCCTTGGCTGTTCTGTTTTGCACAGCACTTCAACAGAAGCACAGCTCAGGGGCTAAATTATATCCTCAGAGGGAGACAGGGTAAGCCAGTGAGCTGAGGCACCTTCCCTCCTCCTGCTCTGTGCACCTATCTCACCCAAATCCCCCATGTGACAGATGGTACCAAAAAAGCACTGCCTGATTTCATCACCCACTCCATCCTCATCCTCAGGGTGCTCGTGTGAGACTGCTGCACAGGTTGTAGGAGAAGGGTCTCGATATACCCGAGAAGGATCCCTCACCTCAGTCCTCACTGTTCTAATCCATCCCTCAGTGTGCAAACAGCAGTTACAACTACTTGTTACCTGTTCAGGAGCAGAGTGGTGAAACAGCACAGCAAGGCAGCTGGTGAAGCTCAGCAAGGCAATACAGGGGCAGAAATAAACCTGCCAAAGTGCAGGGTGAGAGAACTAGTAATGAGGAAGGGCTGATCTATGCAGAATTCAGAGGGGTGTGCTCGTTAGGAACTATGTCTGGTTTTATCTATGCTGTCAGATGACCTGTGCCACCTCCAAAATTAAGTCATTCCACTGGGAAACCCTGCCTTGTGCTAATGACGTATTTCTGGCTTGAACTGTTGGAGGATGGGCAGTGCAGTCCTGTGTGATGTTGCTGTCTCATACTTTGGAGGAAGAACGTGTCTGACCTCATTAGCTTTCTTTCTGTAGGAGGCAATTGTCCTTCAGCATGTGGGTGGGTTGGATGGCACTGGGAGGGAATCAAAAGGGGCTGAAATAGAAGTTTCTGGCACTAATCCAGATTTTATGCTTGCAAAGTGCCTGGACTGAAGCCAACGTTAGAATGTAACTGTAGCCACTTTTGTTGCTTTTCCTACAGAAATGTGGAAAACAAAACATACAGGATAACATATTTTATTGGGGAAATAAATGGTGACCCAAAGACAGAAATCCCCTGGAAGTGTGTAGAGAATTGGTATCCTAGGATGTGTCTTTGATGCCTTTTGGATGCTGATGAGAACAAGCTCAAGCCATGCTCTGAGCTGCCCGTGGGTCTGTAGCTGTAGTGTGGCACTGAGCCCACATTCACACACCTTCCCTCTCAGCAAGGCTTTAGTTTCTGTTTAGTACCACTAATGAGGGTGACCCAGCTCCCAGGCAGTGTGGAGCAGGGCAGAACAAGCTCACATCTGCCTGCAAAAAATACCTAGACAGAGACTGGCAGTAATTTCTAGCTGGGAATCAGCATCTGGCTCCAGGTCTCCTGTGTCTTCCCACCATGTAAGACCATGCTGGTTACAGAGTTGTGTCATCATTTTTGGCAGAAGGCAAACCCACATGGCCTGATTGTATTCTTTACCTCAGATTGATTTAATCTAGTTTGGATGATATAAAAATGAATCCTGAAACACACTTAGCTTGGTTTGCCTACAAATTGTCCCACCTCACCCTGCTAGGAGGGCTCAGCATTTTGGGGGTTAGGCTGAGCTGTGTTTTCATTCCTGTATTAGTGGGATGTATCAAGATAATGCCAGTGGGTCTTGGAGTGTCAGTTCAGGGATTTTTATGGCTATTGGGCTGACATCAGAGTTTATCTATGGCTACTGGGGGTCATTTTGTGATGCGTTTGTGTTATCACTCATGTCCCTTTATGTTGTGACACAAGAGGACTCTGGGTGTCTGCTGAAGTGTTGGGGATGCACTTCAGGAGCACTGTCACTGCTTTCTGCTGTAGAATGTCTGGCATCAAATTTATCCTTGCTGTAATTCCATTAATTTCAAGACTCTTACCTACAGTAGACTTTTCCTGTAGCAAATTGTGACCTGACTTTGATAGCTTAGATAGGCTCGGATCACTGCTCTAGGCCACTTTACCCTGGATGATGCCCAGGGCTTATTTTGAACACTACTATGATCTCTCTGTCTGCTATTGGCAGTTTCCTGTCAACTTAGTATTTTCAGTCCTACTGTCTGCAGGTTAATTTGGAGAAGCAAGTTGTACTAATCAGGCACCAGGAAGGAAATCACAGCCTGAAGGGGTAGCCATGTATGGAGCTGTTGAAAATGAAACAACTCCTGATTAACTGTTTGTAGACAAGTCCTTGGTCATCAGATTTTAGTCTCTTTCCTTGTTCAGGGACAATACTGGTTCTTTGGTTCCCAGCTGTCTATAAATTGCTCAGTTTGTGTATTCAGCATCTTTGCTTATGAAGACCCAAAAGAGAAAGGAAGAGTCCTGCAATTTTATTTTGCTCTTTGCTGTCTGATCTTGTCATCAGACAGTGATAATAAACTGAATTAGCATTTTCTTAGTCATGTTATTCTGCTCAGTGAACATTGTGTTCAGATTTATTTCAGCATATGTTCTGATGGCTGAAGGTGTCTCCATACACTACTGCCCTTTTGCTTCTCTGTCACTCTGCTGCTTTTTAAGTGCGCATCACACAGAGAAATTACTATTTTTTCTCCTCTCTCCTGATCGAGTTCTTCCTTCACGCAGAGAAAATACTAACTGGAAAGATAACAGTGATTAATTTCTCTTCACAGATTGTGATCCCCTTCTTCAGCCTATTGATCAAAGACATTTATTTTCTGAATGAAGGATGTGCTAATCGCCTTCCAAATGGACACGTCAACTTTGAAGTAAGATCTGGAAAATGTTTTTATCTGCCCCATTCTAGTAGCACTACCTGAAACTGTTTGCCTGCAGTTGCAGAGCAGACCAACAAAGGCTGAATATGCCAAAAGGAATGACCTCAAGTGACTGTGTGAAGGTTAAACCAATTCCAGAAATGTTTGGGTTGTCTTTTTAAAAACAATATCTATATCTTATATAAACATTACAAGCAGATTATCCTAACTTGCTTGATGTCAGGTTGGCTGCTAGAAATACAGTGTCACCAGTAGAAATTACTACACTTATGGCTTGGAGGGGAAGATGGCTTTTTCAGAAAGCATGGAAAACTCTTTCTTACACAGACAACAAGTCAGTATAAAATGCTTTATACTTTGTTGTCTGCATTTTTAGACCTTTATCATTTTTAATCAAAAGGTTTGCAGAGTAAGATCTAAAGTACTGTCCCAGGTCAATGAGACAATAGTTCTCCAGCTCTCAAATTCCTTGTAAATAATTTCTGCAGCATCACTTTGGTTTGTTGCATTACATTTCTCCTCCAGTTACTGGCATTGTAAGATAGTGAGTAATGCATAAAATACAGAGCCTGGCTTCCCTTTGAATTACTTGAGAACATTTTTGCCATGTATATTTACTCTTAGACCTAAAGAGGTGTTCAGAGTTACTTCTCTTTGTAATTTCTATCTAATTCTCTTCCATCAAAGTTTGTCCTCTATTCTTAAGGACAAATGTGCAACCCATACCTTTGTTCATGGATATATTTTCATTTAAGTACAAACTGAGAGGGCTTGTAAGAAGGAACACAGCACACCCTTCCTCCCTCTTTCCACTGTAAATGAACAGTGAAAATGTACTCATTTAGCACATACAAGGCTTTTTTCCTTGTGGTTGGCACAAGGGATCCTGCAACCCAGTCTTCTGCTTGGATCTTGTTGTTTTAGTGAGATAATCTTACTGTAACTGAGTTTTATGTTTACAGAAATTTCTGGAACTGGCTAAGCAAGTGGGAGAATTTATAACATGGAAGCAAGTGGAATGTCCCTTTGAACAAGACCCTAACATCATCCACTACTTACATACTGCTCCCATTTTTACTGAAGATGGTAAGACTCTGTACAGTCTCTAATCTCTGAAAATGTCTGTTCATCACTACTAATTAACACCCATTAGTGATTTTCTTTCACTGACCAGTCCCAGTTCTTTCCTACCTTTCCTGCCATGCAGTTTGTTTATCCCCAGCCTACCAATGTAGTTTTTGCAAATACAGCTTTTAGTGCACAAAGCTGCTGACTGCTTTTCTTTTGTCTATAACGTTTCCACAAAGCACTGTCTAGGAAGTTGCCATTTTGGCCCTATTTTTGCAACCAAGAAAAGAGGCCACACAACCATGTTGTGGACTGCTGTGAATGGCAGCTGTCCCTTAGCCACTTGTTCTGTGATAGATGGAGCCAGAAGTCATCTCTTCCTCAACCCAACACTGTCATCTCAGTGCACACAGCCCAGGGTGAGGGTAGCCCAGCTGACCTCGTCCACTACAGCAAAGAAATCCCTTCACTACAGAAAAGAATTTTAAAGAAAAATCTTGTGAAATCTAATCATTCATTTCAGCTGTGCTATGAAAGCCCTATTGTGAAATTGATTGTCTTTTTATACTTATCTGTCCTTTTTTATTTGGTATCCAGCCTGTCAGGTTGTGTCATTTCATATTGGTTTGTGTCACTTGTCTCTTGCTACACTGTCACGCACAGGACTGTCTGTAGCTGCATTCCCACAAGCTAGGCTGGTGTTGGCTTCAATTTTTTTAGTTCTGTAGGCAGTTTTCTGTGCTAATCCAAGTTAATCAGAACAGACAGTTCATATTTCACAGAATACTTCAGAACACAAAATACTGCCTCAAAAATCTTGCCTAAATCCTAAGAAGAATGACTGCCAAAAAAAAAATAAATTAATGTGATTAAAATAATTGGTTCTGGTTTTAGGGTCTAAGGCGACAGAAAGTGAAAGTCAGGGGTGAAAGTACAGTTTTCAGGCTGCTGTACCAAAACAGGGTGACCTTAGCCCACGAATTATTTGCAGATTTTCTCTCTCATGCCCTCTTCTCTGTTCCCACTGCTTTTGCGAGATGCAGAAGCCACATCAGGGCTGACCTGGTACCCAGCGGAAGTGCAGAGCAGAAGGACCTGCCCAGGGTAAAAGGTGGGAGAGTATATTAGAGAGATGAAGCAGTATTAGAGCGTGGAGGAATAGTGGGGCCAATCCCTGAATATTGAAATGTCATTGAATTGTATGGAATTGCTGGAATACTGAAGTGGTTCCAGCATGAGAGAGTAAAGCATTACTAAGCAGGCAAATGAGGAAATGTGTGTGAACACAAAGCTTAAAAAAATATGAGAACACAATGAGATATGAATGCACCATCAGCTTTTGAAGAGGATGCTTTACAGCCTAGACACATTTTTGTGTCATAAAATGCATCCTGTAGTGCAAAGTTGTGCAAAAAATTAAAAGATCAATTTGTTTTCTTCTATGTTCTTGCTCTGGCTTCTGTAACTCATTCTGCCTTGAGGGTGTTTTGTATCCATTGCCCTCATAAGCTTTAAAAAGATTGAGGAAGATGAAGTTGTGTTAAATGATGGGAATATCCTTAATTTTATCAAGTTTATTTGTTTAGCTGTCATATGACTTCATATAATGCTTTAGTAGCAGTGCTGTGATGAAGTAAATAGGTTGAGATCTCTGTATGCAAAACAGAGACCATTTAGTATTTGTTTAATATTATTAGGAGAGGGTCATGCTAACATATTTTAACTCTGGGCTCCTTTACTGTTCCATCAAAATTAACCTAACAGCTTTCCAAAGGTAGATCTGTGAGCTGAACAACAGTGTCCTAGTGATTACCAGCTACCTGGTGGACCAGTAAGTTTTAAAGTTTCTCCCACTGTGTAGTCTAACATGGGGCATAAAAGAATGCAGAGAGATAGGGGATTACTGTTGCTGTTGGAATAACACATATTTGCTTTTCCAGGTTTGTATCTGGCTTCCTATGAAAGTGAAAGTCCAGAAAACCAGACAGAAAAAGACAGGTGGAAATCCTTAAGGTAACCACTCGTTTGATCAGCTCATTTCTAAAGTACCTCCAAAATGCAGCACTAATAGTTGAAGCTTTTAAAGTGCTGACATTTAAAATGTGACCTTTGAGGGAGGTCTTTTCCATTTAAGACTAATCTACAGAGCTGAGGCTGCACTGATAAAAGCTGATCATGACCTCAAATTACCCACCATTTAAAAACAGCCTCCACTTGTGCAGTCCTGCAGTGATATGCCCTGCAAAAGAGGCCTGGTCTAGATTAAAAATGCCCAGGGGTAACTGGATCTTCCTACAGTTTGCATCTCTTACGTGTGTCATCATGGGTTTGTGATGGTTTGGTGGGAGAATCTGAAGAGAGTAGTTAAAAAAAAAATAACACAACTTTATCTTTGTGCTTTTTTTCATTCCTCTTATATTTTTAATTTACAGATCCACTATTTTAGGAAAGACTTGAAGATTAAGAGATTATTGCAGTAGGTCAAGGAAAAGAAATCCGCAGACATTTTGCACTACTGATTCCAAAGATGCCTGTTTGGGATTTAGACAATTTCTTTTGTTTGTTTGTTGTTGGGTTTTTTGACTGCCTAACGTGCTGGGTGAACTGGATTCATCCACTGAAATAAATGGAACTGTGCACAATGACACTCTTCTAACTATGAGACAGAGAGAGAAAGGACAAACTAACTGTTTGTGGCTGTGCCCAAACCGCCTCAGGATCACTGCAGCTTTTGCCTCTGAAGGAAAACAAGAGAATCAGGAGCTTGGAGAACCATGGTGCTGCAGAGGAGAATGGAAAAGTATGAAAAAAGGAAAGCAAGAAATACACATGAACATTTCAGAAGCAGGTGCTTCAGACAGCAGCTCTTTAAACCCTCTGAGGATTGTAAAGTTAAACACAGACACAGCAGCAATCTGGTTAATTGCTGAATGAAGAAAGAACTTACTCTTCCATTAGCAGTCCCCAGCCTTGTTGAACAAAGCACTGACTGCTACAGGTATAAGCTTTCAGCAGATGAAAACTGACATTGCTCACTCATCTGTACACGTGTGTCACACACAGACCAACCACATCAGCATGGGACGTGCCAATGAACCCCATGAATTTTTACAGAGAACAATCCCAAGTCTGACTATTGCTTAGTTTTTCTTCCCACCACTGTTGTTGCATTTCTTACTGTGAATCTTGGCAGATCTGAGGAAGGCAGAGTGTAGATGGTGTTGCTTAAAGGTGCCGCCACCACATCTAAAGCTGAACTGAAGAAGCAAATGGCTCCAGACTCAGCTTACCTCTATTTAATGTATGTAGTGTATTTCCTAGTTTTGTTGATGCCAAGTTGCATCTTCTGGGGAGTTTTATCACACTTAAAGAAGAAAGATCCTGCGTTACCATGTGAAAAAAAAAATAATCCAACAGGATCCAATGGATACAGCACTGTTTGTTTTGCAACATGATTTTAAGAGGGTAAGAAGTGGGGAAGTGGGGGTAATTGCTCTGAATTTGGGAACTATGTGGTTTGCTTTAAAAAGACAAAGGGTTTCAGACTAGAATGAATGCACTAAGGATTTGTCTTTCATGAGCAGATAATTGTTCTTCTCTTTTTAGAATCTAAACCATGTTCATCATTTCCTTACAGATACCACAAAGTAGGGACTATGTCTTGTGATTAAAGCTGTACAATAAGGTGCTACTGTAACACATATATTAAATTATCATGAACTATATATGGATATTAGATTCAAAACTAAGCCCTAGCAGTAGACTAATGGTTTGTATGTGCAAGAAATATTCCTACCTGCCCCACAAAAGCTCTCAAAAAGCTTAAATGAAACCTAAATGCCACATGATATTGAACTTTACATTTTAATACTGACATGATGTTGGCCTTTTCAGATGTTCCAGTCTGTCTACAACAGCAGGATGTAACCCTTTGAGATCAGTAATATTTTTATTTCAATACTGACTGATTCCAAGTGGCTGTAGTGTTTTGAAAAATTAGACTAATTTTAGACTGAACCTAGTTGTGTTGACCTCTGAGTTTAGCCAGATCACTTGAACTGTTCCTGCCCTCTGCCGGGCCTGAGAAGTTCTCCATGCCTGAGGGAGGTGCTAAAATGGGAGGCAGTGGTGAGCTAGTGTCTAAGGGCAGCCCTGACAATTGAGCTGATGGGAGTACAGCAGCCTGAGATGTGCTTTATGTGATGCACTAAAGGCTTGTAGAGTCTGCATTGCTGCTCTTATGTTGGGTTTTGGGCTGTGGAAACCTGTGCAGTCTGGATCATGGCCACCTGGAATCCACTGCTCTTGCAAATCCCCATATGAGGAGTACAGCTCCTGCCAGATTTGCATAGGAAGGGGCTGAGGCAGAACTTGGATTCTCCTTTTCATACAGGTCTGTCAGTGCAGGAATTCAAGCAGGGGGAACATTATAATGTTTACTCAAGCTTTGTATGGAAGAACTAAATGTAAGGATAATACACCATTCCAGCCAGGGAATGGTCACTATGCTGGTGGTACTTTTAATGTCTTGTTTAATTTTTGTACGAATTGAGAGCTGTAGAGAGATGTACACACAGCCATTCTTTCAAGCAGAACCATTTCCAAAATGATGCTATTAAAAGCCTGTTAAATTCCAACCAAATCCAGAGCAATAAGCATAAACGTATCTATGACAATGCTAGTGCTTAAGTGTGTTTGTTAAATGGTCATTTGTTTTCTTGATGTCTGCATCTTTTTAACAGGCACAGTGTGGCTTCATAATGGAAATGGTTTTCTTAGTTATCTGAAATTATCATGCAGTGTAGGTGCATGGGCCCCTTTCTTAAAACCTGCTTTTAAAATGCAACTTAAAATAAGAAGACGGCACTTTTTAAAGACAGACTTCAGGAATCATACCTTGTCTTCACATAATTTTGTGGCTAAAATCCTATTGATTTAAAGAGAAACCATGTAAAGCCTTAAGTTACAGCTGTCAGTTGTATTTCTGATTCAGATTTGGCCTAGCTAGGGTGTACAGCTCCAGACAGGTTAGAACCTTGCTTCACAAAAAGGTTTTACAAAGTGCAAGTACAACTGAAAACAAATTATGACAATCTGGGGAATAGATTGCTTCAAAAAATGTATTAACATGAAAATTAGAAAAAGCACCTCCAATAATTAATGTTTTCTTGATATAAAGAACTCCTGCCATGCTGAAAAGAAAGCAGTATCACTTAACACCCAGCACTGAGCCACTGTGGTCATGCAGTGATTAGGCTAACTTCTAGATGAGTTCCTAGTAGTAATGTCATGGCTTTCTAATTCCACATTTTGCTGTGGATTTACCTCCCTGGCAGCTGTTTGGACTAATGCTACACAGAGAACAGAAGAAAACCAGCTACCGGTCTGTAGCATCAGTATCAAAACACTAAGTTAGTCAGATGTGAATATGGTAGTTTTTCAGAAGCAGCAGCTTAGCTTCCGTGTATACAGCAATATTTTAAAAAACCCAAATACGTGAAATCACTTCTGCACCTCCTCTAGTGTAACCAGAGTGGTAACAAAAGTCCTGTGTTTTCATTTCTTGGGTGTACTGCTCTGGAAAGTGGAGCTAGATAAAAGTGAAAAGGAAGGAACTGTGAATGCCTTCAGCTTGTCAGGCCAGTAGGTGAACTTGCTCAATGCCTTTCAAAAAACACTTAATCATTGCAATCCTGTCCTCAATTTCACATCAGGATCAATCCCATTACCTAATGAAAGGTGGGTAGACCTAGGTCTGCTGAGAGTGACTGAATTTAGAGAGAAAAAACCTCTAGAAATGAGTCTAGCACACAAGAACCCAGGGCAGCAGAGGGCACTGAGCTCAGCAGGTGTGCTAGGCAGCTCACACAGGCTGTCACAGTGCTGGCTGGGAGCTCCCTTGGGGATAGAGGACAGGAAGATCTAGGAGCAAACTGTGATCCCAGCCACTGCTGAGATGGCTCTTCAACAAAGTGTGGATACAGCTGCTAGAGCACTTCAAATAACAAACAATTTAGGCATAGAGGTATTATTCTCAGCTTGAAGATATTTTATGATGTGGTCAGTGGTGGTAAGATAATCACTTAATATCAAGCCAGTCCCTTATTGATACTGTGGTTGTAGTAAAGTTTTATTGCAATAGTTTATGCACCTTTTATTAAAGCACGTGAGCACTGGTTTGCACATGACTAAATCCTGTTTAGAGCAGAGCTCAGATTGCTGAATATGGAATTGGAGCTATCAAAAAGAAGACATGCTAGTAGAAAAAAATATTGTTCTGCAGATCAGTGTAAAAATGTTGCACAGTTACAGTATCTGGCCTCACAGTACCTGTGTCCCATAGAATGAGACTGATCCCAGGCACAGCAATGTGCCAGGGAAAAAACTCCAGTTGATTTTGATGGGCTTTAGAGCAGTCCTGCCATTATAAACTGCAGTGCAGTTTTAAGTTATTGATGGGGATTAAGTTGCATTGACCACTGGTATAGTCCTGGCCTTTCTTTTGAGCAAGGTGCAACTCTCAGATGGGCAGGTTGTATTTAATAGGGTGAAAATCCAGCCATAGCAAAAGTTTTCTTTGATATCGTTAAAGTTTCAGCAGCAAATTCAAGGACTAAATCTGATCCAATTCATGTCTGAGAGGAAAATTTGAGTTTCTGGCTTTATGAACCTCTTTTTCTTTTTAGATTGGTAGAAATGAGCCTTACTGTCTCAGGTGTTTCTTTTATGGGAAATTAAACCTCCTTTTGTTGTGAAATGATTTCCATTGTTGTAATTCAAGAATGGGAAACGGGGAAAACTCTTTTTGTCACTGCTCAGAGGCTCAACTGTGGGCCAAAGACTTTCTTTTCTTCTGTCCTTTTTATCATTATCTGTTGAGTTAAATTGCCTCAGTAGTTGGTGCTGGGCATTACTGGGCTGTGGCTGGGGAAAGAGCACACACACATCTGGTGTCTCTATGGCAGCAGTAATGGGGTGTGCAGAGGATGAGACGATTCTGTACCAAACTGACAGGCAAATTCAGCTCTGAGCTGCACTCTTATGTTTCTGGTGCTGGGACACACCCCTTCTGGAAAGTAAGAAGTTCTTGGAAAGTTGACTTTCCAAGTAGTAGGCAAAGCCTGCTCCTTATCCATCCAACAGAATTACTACAGGAAAATTCTTATAACTAAAAGAGGTTCCTCCAGAGGACCTGAAACAGTGAAGAATTTGTTACTTAGATGACAGATTTTCAGATCTAAGCAACATGGCAAAACAAATACTTTCTTAAATTATCATAAATACCTTGATGATGGTTAACTTTCATATTTCATAGCATGACAGCAGAGTGGAACAAGATATCTGTGCATATCTTCCTATGAATAGCCATGGCAGCAGGGCAGGCTAAGGCAGGAGATCAGTGAAATACTGATACAGAACTGAATACATTAAGCTAATGCTCATACAAGGCATCATGTCCTGCATTTTTCCATGATGCAAGATGTAGATCAGAAGCTCATGGCTAGTATGTGTGGTATTTCACACAATCTGCACAGGTGCAAGACACTGAAACTCAAGCTACAACCTGAGCTACAAAAAAAGCCAAGTATGAGTAACTCCTGTCTAGATCCCTGCCTTGCACTGTGGCCAGACATTGGCTGGAATGCTGTAAATTCAGAGTGGCTGAGACTGCTCCTCCCTTGATGCCTCTCCCTCCACAGAAGCAGTCTTTTGCTCCATAAGCAGCTCTTGCAAAATGCTATAGGAACATGGGTAAAGACATCCAAATTTTAGCTTTACACTTCCTCCGGTGTAACTCCTTTTTACAACTTTGCTTAGAAAAATGGGAACTAAATTATCATTTTAGTTTTTCACACAGAATCAATCTAGGAAATAAGTGTGAGTTAAAAGACTAGTATATACTGATCCTGTGAATAATAGTAGTGAGCACTGTGCTTCTCCTGTATCTTTTTCTTTAAAATAAGCGATTTCATGTTAAGATTAGCATTTTCAGCTCAAGCTGAAATCCTTCTACCATCCACAAAACTCAAACCATGGAGCTTTGAAGTCCTCAAAACAAGTATTGACACTTTATTAATTGCACAGGCAGGAAAAAGTAAAGTTACTTGAAAATGGCTGTAATGATGTTGTGACTGTACATAGACCTTGCAACATGTTAATGGTAAAATGCATCCTGTACCCCACATCAACACTACAAGAATAGCATGGTCATTGTTACTCTTTATAGCTGTTGTGGAAAATGTCTTAACTTGCATTCATGATTATAGTGCCCATCCTGTTCCCATGCTTTTTTATACAGTTGTGGTAAGATTGTTATGAAATCCTTTTGTCAGTCATGTTCAAGCTAACTTACCTATGTATAGAATTTATATATTAAGACCCCATTCCCCCCTAATTTATACTGTGTTTTAACAGTTTGCCTGAACTGTCTATGGTTTCTAAATTTTGTAATGTGAGTGTCAAATAATAATAATTAAAAAAAAAAGGGCTCATCTGTGTGGATTTTGTTTTTCAGTTGTATTGATGGTAGAGATTCCAACAACTACAAATATACAGACTAGGCTGCAAAGAAATTGGGTTGCTTTCAAACTCCGAAAATACGAAGATATCCCTGACTCCGCATTGCAATTTGTTACTACTCTGCCTATAGGCAGAAAGTACCTGTGGTTTCTGCTCTTCCTTTTATCTCCACTTTACTGCTTCTCTCTTCATCCTCACACATTCAGACCATTGCACTGCATGTGTAGTGCAAGGGAAAGAGACAAATTCTCTTATTTCCCATAATAAAATATTTTCCCAAGTAAGAGTCATAGTCTCGAAGCTTCTTCATAATGAGAAGAAAAGGCTGAGATTGAACCTGAGTATTTTTAGTCTGTTCCTATAAAACCCTGTGGTACAACTGTTTAAATGTGTTGGTTTACTGCTTGTATTTTAGTAAACTGAGAGCTGAGGAACTCATTTTGGTAATAACCTACAGTAAGAGACATCCTTCAAGTATCTTAAAATTATTTTAAATGAGGAAGAAAGAGGCTCAGAGGTGAAACCCACGTACAGAGAGAAGTAGTGGAGTTTCCTTCATGTAACACCGGGCATCTGCACCTCATCACTTTTGTGAGTGTCACTTCTGTCCAGCTCAGCCTGCTCCTGCCTGCTGTTGCCACTGAGGACTCCTGCTCTAGGGAAGCACGATCAGACTCCAAAGCTCACAGGGGTGTGATGTGCAGCCCCCTTCTCAGCACGCTGTTCTGACTCTCAGTGTCACAGCTCCTGCCAAAAGGGGTTGTGGAGTCATCTGGCTGAATCCCCAGTAAACTGTAGTTTATTCAGGCTTCCTATTGCCAAGCACCCAAGTCTTTAATAGGCTAAAATATTTCAATCCTCAGAAGGCTAAATCCTCATTTGTGCCTCAGGGAGTGAGAAAAGTCCACATTTCACTCATTCCTATGGGATTTGCAGTAAAAGGGAATGGGTCAGGTCAGCTCCACCCAAGGTGGTCCCAGATGGACAATCACACTGTGTATTTACCAAAGTAAAAATGAGGAGAAGCACCTTGCCTGAGTGGCAACCTGCCAGCAGTTCCAAGCACAGTGTTTCTATGGCCCTTAATACCATGTAGGAACATGCTGAGGGCAGTGTAGGCCATTCCTCTCTGCCACCTCTCACAGAGAACCCTCACATTAATTGCCCACAGTTTTTCACTAGTGCATGTGTGAGGGAATGCAAGTGCCCACACTCACACAAAGTTTCTGGGTCACTGCTTTTCTAAGAAAAATTCTAATAACTCATTAACAGGGAACGTGTGTCCTTGAGCCATAACCATATCTTGTTCTGAGCTGCCTGAATATTTGCATTTTTCTATTCTACTGCATAATCTGCACCACAAAAAAAAATACATTAAATAATTATTCTTTTCAAACATAAATTCTCAAGGAGTGGAAATGCTACATCCAGTGGGCTCTCACATTGCCTTTCTGCTGATCCACCTATCCAAACTCCTGTTATCTCTTTGGATTTCCATATGCCACAACAATCTAGGACACTGGCTCCCTTGATCAGCAGTTGTAGTGATTTGTGAAAGGAATAATATATTTTCCTTGATTTATCTCTAGAAATGCTCCTGGTGGTTTTTCCATCCCCATTCATCTCAGTCCCTTACAAAGGGGCAGTACTGTCATTACTCTGTCCCTGAGCTCCCAAGCTGAGCTGGTACCACCCCTTTGAGGGGAGCTATGAAATCCCCTCCATATATTAAAAAAAACATGTATAAATTCCCTGCATATATAAAAAAAACATGTATAAAAAACAAACCATGGAACTGCAGAAATCCATTAACAACAAAAGGCCAAGTAGAGCTACTAATCAACCACCCTCTGATGCTAACCAGAGGGCGGAAAAACAAAACCAATACATCTTTAATTAAGAGAAAGCAAGCACAGCACTGGAAATACTGAAAGCCAGGAATTTTTGGCTCTGCTGTTGAGTCTTTCAGAGGCTATGGGCAAGGCAGAAAACCCTTGCTTTAAATTTTGTATCCCAACAATGAGAACACTAAATGAGATTTACGTCTCCTGAATAGCTACTACGAGGCTGGCTGACCTACTGCTGTAAAGCATTTGAAAGGAGGACCATACAAAATTGTATTTTGAAGCAAATGTTTTGAATGCAGCTTTTCATACATGCACAAATGTGTCCCACCAGGGTAATTACACTGAATTGTAAATTATTGTGTTGTGCAGAGCAATTTAAAACATGGTTATATTGTGTTACTCTCCCCTAAAGTTGTGCATACATTTGGTGTTGAAAAGTCTAATTAAAAAAGCAATCACCTCAGACAAACAACAGCAAATGCCCTAAAGTTGACAGCAGAAGTAGCTGTAACTACAGTCAAATAAGTTTCCTTCCCAGTTTTGTAAAGAATAGATTTCACTTACTTGATTCTTCACTGTTAAGATTCTTCCTGTCCTAAAAATGGCCATTTCTAGAGGTGGTGTTGCTCTGTTTGCAGGACATACCCTGATCACTGCCAGCGAACTTCTCCTGATTTTATTCCTCTCTGAGTTATCACTTAAATTCCAGCTGATATGGCTCTACTGCTGGGTCTCCACTGCCACCTCCTGAAGAAGAGGGTAAATTGACTGCTTTCAATACTGCTTTTCTCTTGAGTGTCTACAGAGGTATTTTTAGAAGCACTTTATTCAGCATGAAGGGTAACAGCTAAAACTGCTTTGCAATCTGCCTACAGAAAAGGTTCAGAATTAAAATCTAATTCTTAACGTCTGATAGATTTGTTCCTCTTTCAAATATCAGCTGAAAACCTGACTGAAAATGTTTTTTTTTTACTAGCTCCCATTCATTGCTTTTTTGTAACTAACTATAGTTATTTCAACCACTTCTATTCCAGGGTGAAGATCCCTCTTCCTGACAGGAGAGAACCAAAATACCCTGGAACCAAAATTTCCCTGCATCAAGGTAAGGCAGTACTGAGTCTCCCCAGCATTAATTTTTGTTTTATATTTTGTTTTGTTTTTCCATTAAATGGGATTTCCCCAAATTGTCCCTGAGCTGCTATACCCTGTTGGAGGGCCTGTCACCTGTTTATGCAGGGAGACAAAAACAGCAAAGGTAAGACCTGGTAAACCCTAGAAGAGGTACAGAAAGCAAGTATTATCCTGTCACATCCCATCTTCCCTGCCCTGCCAGGGCTACCTACCACTGATCATCAGCCTTTCAGCAAGAAAGCTCCCATAAAATCCAGCTAGCCTTCCTAGACATTATTTTTGGAAAAAGAAATCAGTGAGAAAATGTAATTATCTGCTACAGTTGGCTAATGACAGGCCAATGGATGTTTTATCCAAGTTCACTACATGCTGACACCTGCATGCTCACACTGGATATATAATTTAATCCCCCCAACTTTTTTCTGCTGCTTGTGGTCTGAGAAAATTCCTCAGGCAGGGGATGTATCAGTGGGTGTTGGGAAAACTCTGAACACTTTGCAGATGTTATTGCTGGTTTTATAAATAATAACCAATCCTTTATGTGCTAAATGAGAAATAGTAAAGCCCCGGCACCAAAGCCATACTTGGCACTGACAGATTTGGTATACAATAAGGACCAGGGGGTAAAGAGGTTTTTTTAAAGCCACATGGCAACAGACACCCATCAATGCTCTGTATCTTGGTTTCTCTTATTGAAGAACAACAACAAAAAGCCAACAAAAAAAAACCAAAAACAACAACAAAAAACCCAAACAAACATAAAAAGAGAAGCATGAATTTCAATCTAGTGCAAATCACATGTGAATGCTTATTGTAGGCTCACTGGCAAATACATTTTAATGAAAATTTGAAAAACATGAAACTAAACTTCTGTCTTAATTTTAGTGCTATTTGCTAATATTTGGAGGATTGACAGTAAAAAGGCACCAGCACTTTGTTCAATAAAAAGTACACTAAATCTTAGGTGTTCTGGTTTTTGCAAAATCTTGCTGCATTAAGAGGTAAAACTTGCTAAATTTATTCTGGGAAAAAGTTCCTGAGTTTGGGAGGACTAAAGTTCAGAGATCTGTACTTTTCCCCAGCTAAACCACTGTGAGTTAATAAATTTGAAACTTGTGTTTCAGTTCCATTTTCTCCTTGTTTGGGGTTTGATTTTCTTTACTTTAAAACAATCTCTTTGTGTTTATTAAATTCTCTGATTGAATGGCTGCTAGAGGAGGTGGTAATAATACTTTTCCATTCCACAGTACTGCATTAACTCAGGCATATATCACCAAGGTTTTCTTTTTCTCAGAGCAAGCAAGTACTGGTCTCTGCTGGAAGCTCATGACTAAGTTTGATTCATCACTGTACATTTTTCCACAGGAACAAATCAGGAGTTGCACCAGTGGGGTAACACACAGGCAGCCAGGCCTGGCACCTGCCTTCCTCACACCCTGACTCTGTGGGTCAAAGAATTATTCAGGTTGGAAAAGACCTGTAAGACCATCTAGTCCTACTTTCTAACCTAACTGCACTAACCTAGCTCTAGCAGCCTGCTGCTAAACCACCTCCCTAAGCACCGTATCTAAACGATTATTAAACACATTCAGGGATGGTGATTCAACCACCCTGGGCAGCCTGTTCCAGCGCTTAATAACCCTAACATCCAACCTAAATCTCCCCTGACCTAACTTGAAGCCATCTCCTCTCGTCCTATCGCCAGCCACTAGAGAAGAGACCGACCTCTCCTCACCACGACCTTTCAGGTAGTTGTGGAGTGATGAGGTCTCCCCTTGGCCTCCTCCTCTTCAGACTGAACGGCCCCAGTTCTCTTAGCCACTCCATAAGGTTTGTTTTCCAGCCCCTTCAGGAGCTTGGTTGCCCTTCTCAGGACACACTCTAGTAGCTCCATGTCCCTTCTGTAGTGAGGGCCCAAAACTGAACCCAGTGCTCGAGGTGCGGCCTCACCAGGGGACAGGGGAACACCCACCTCTCCAGACCTGCTGCTTACAGCTCCAGGATGCCACTGGCCTTCCTGGCCCCCCGGGCACACGCTGGCTTATATTCAGCAGCTGTTGATACAGCCCCAGGTCCCTTCCCGGCCTTTCCCCAGCCCGTAGCACTGCTGCGCATCCTCCAGGTTTACCCCAGCACCGGGAAACAGCGATTTGCTTTCAGTCAGCAATGCACAGACTCTCTTTTCAGCGGCCAGAGCAACTACTCACGCACAAGGGGACGGCTGTAACCTGCAGGCTTGGGCAGAAAATCGATTTTATCAGGTTTTTCCTGGACAACCTGTTAGCACCGTGAAGGGACAACTCCCCCGAGACTCGTGAGCTACTGGCATCACGTGTGAGGATGAACCCAGGCCTACCGAGCGCACCAACCCGGCTACGGAACCGCTCGGACCGTTCGGAACCGTTCGGCGCGTGTCTGAGGAGCCGGCGGGCGCTGCAGTGACGGGACGGGCCCACGCGC
>NW_009951919.1:922675-923160 GCF_000747805.2 Chaetura pelagica
CCCTCGGGGGCCCGGCCCGGACGGTGTGCCCGCTCCCGCTCCCCTCACGGGGCCCGAGAGAGACCCCGCCCCGGCGCCCGCCCTTGTGCCGTGCGTCTGACGTCACGACGCGCAGAAGCCGCGAGAGGCAGAGCGGGGAGGGGGAAGCGGTTTCTCCTCGCTCGGGCGCGGGCGCCATTTTGTTTGTGCGCGCAGGGCGGAGACGGGTCTCGCTCGCCTCTTTTTTCCAGCTGTAAGTGGTGTAGGCGGCCTTTTTCCTCGGGCTCTTTTCTTTTTTAGTTTTTCCTCTCTCCCGTACGTTTTCTAGGGGGCCGAAGCAGCGGGGCGCGGAAGTGCTGGGATGGGGGGGCTGCTCGCCTTGCCTCCGCGGCTGGGAGGTGTCTGGGAGCTCATCTGGGCTTTGGGATGGAGGTTCTTGTGCTGTGGAGGAAAGCTGGGGGGGGGGGTTGACAAGGGCAGGGGGGGATAGGACAAAGGGGGAATGG
>NW_009951919.1:934275-935885 GCF_000747805.2 Chaetura pelagica
TAGGCTTCCTGAGAGAGAACCGGTGTGCAGGTGGGCTCGGTGGCCGCGGGTTGGGGTAGTGGGCGTCCCGACCTGCGCCCCTTGGGCGCCCGGACCCTCAGATCGGCCTAACCTGGCGGACTTTGGTCATTTCCAATGAATAAGCCTTTGACCTCTTCCCATCCGTAGTGCTTGCCAAGTTTTTTAAGAAGAAACATTTAGAAATTGCTGTGTAGGCAGCTTACGGCAGGACTTTGTGGCCTTCCTGAGGCGCTTTATGTATGAAGCTTTTGTAAAAGGTCCGTGGCTCCCATTTGAGAAACCTTATGGCAGAATGTGGGAGTGAAAACAGCCTCTGATATAGATTAAGGACACATGCTATGGGAATGCATATGTTCGTGTCAGCTGTCAGTATTGCATAAGTGAAGTGCTTCGGTGCACAAAATTACAGAGAGCACATAATAGTAAAAATCTTTAAGGTGGCTGCTACCATAAAATGGATTCTGGCTGCTTCTGGCCTTGCACAGACCGATTCTGTCAGTTTCTTTCTCATTTGCATTTACTTGCCTCCTTCAGGGACAGAATTTGCAACTTCCATCATAATTCCAGTAATTCTGTGTGCACTTGAGTGTAATTAAGCAGCAGTTAGTCTTCAGCTAAACCTTTTCTCTAGTTTTTTGTGTTGTCTTCATCCTTCCACCCCCAAGTGCCTGTCTGCAGGACACTTTAATGGTGATTTTATTTAGATATTGGTCCATTATAGAGCATAAGTGCAGCCTGCCTTCTGTTAAATGGGGAAAAAAAAAAATTTAAACACAATCATAAGTAGAATCCTCAGTTGTCCTATAACTGAGTGTGGGGGGAGAACTCTTTACCTCACAAGTGGAGTAACTGAAACCTGAATGTGTTTCATAATTTGAGTTATGTAAGTCAAAAACAGAGGAAAATGGTTGTGGAGCTGGTTAAGAAGAGAAGAAATTCAGGCATGTAAATGAAACACTAATTGGTTTTAATTTTGTCTTGGTCTTTCAGGCATTTTTGTTTGTCATTCAATACATTAGTATTTTTATTTCTTACTAATGTATCATAAGTGAGTTAAGATTTTTGTAGGACCTAGATCATGACTGACACAGTGTACCAGTCATTCATTTTTGCATAGCTTGTCACTCTCTTAGCATTGTTTTTTGTATTCTAAAAACAAATTTCTGTAAAAAAAAAAAATGGCGCAGGTGTCTGTTGTGTGTTTTTTAACCACTAGCCTATCACAAAATTATGAAAGTATCAGAAAACCTTTTTCAGAAGAGGCTTGCCATAGACATGGTCAAAAAGTTTCCTTCTTAATGCCTCCAGTGTTGTTTTATGTAAATGTACACAATAAGGATTTATTTTTTTTCAGTTTTATGGTTTCTAAACTAGTTTTGCTGTCACTGCAGCATGGAAACTTTGTCTTGTCCTGTGTTAGTTCATTCTTCAGAATATACTGAAATAGATATGTAAGCTTGTGCTTAATTCCAAAAACACTTGCCAAAGAAGAGTAAGCAAATAATGGTTGGTTTTGTTATGTTCTTAGTTCTACAGCTATGCTTTACTTTCTTTTTGTTTCCAGTAGTGCATGTACCTTTTGAAAACAG
>NW_009951919.1:935932-947689 GCF_000747805.2 Chaetura pelagica
GGCAAATCAGCTGAACATGGACATACTTGCATGCTAAAGGGGTTCAGAAACGGTGGCTTGGCTCATGGTGCTGCAGTTCTGTGTTAATAGATCAGAGTTTGCTGGGATTGGTGCTAAAACTTGAAAAAGTGTCTGTTTAACAGTGATCTTTAAATAGATTTGTGAGAGGGTTTTTAACTGTTTTAACTTACATACAAAATAGAATGAAGAACTAAATCCATGTTTTGTTGGAGAGGATGTTTGAAGATTAAGGTCTGTCTCAGAAGGCTCTTCAACAAGGAAATTGTTCTGTTTAGTCATATGAGAGTTTATTTAAAACAGGTTTTAATGACATGTTTGAAGCTATTAAGTGAAGATGAGTTGACCTATTTAGTCTAGATTTGTGTTTTGCAACAGTGTTACAGTGTTAAGATGAGAGAGCTATGTGTACTCACCCAAACCCAAAATACTGTGTGGGAGAAGCTGATGAGTTGAGGGAGATGGTTCTTTCTAGTTCTGTCATATTTGATCAAATACCGTATTTGACTTGCATCTACAAGTACCAATGTAATGCTTTTGTCTTTTATGTGCTTTTGTCTGTGTTTTTTAGTGGCAAATGAGGCATTCAAAGCATTCTCATTGTCCGGAATGGGACGACAGAAAGAGCTGGGATCAGAGGAAGCACAGCAGCAGCCGAAAACGGAGAAAAAGGTCCCAGAGCAGTGGACAAGAAAGCAAGCACTATAAACCAAGTCGCATTTCAGAAAGGTATAAGACTCTGAATTAACAGTGCTAGTGTTTTTTATCACGTCTAAAATACATAACGTTTTCAGGGTAAGAGTTTTGGAGTGCACAAAGTTGTCCATTTCTTCAGGTTTGGCTCACTTAAACTTAAGAGGAAGTTGGTTTTGTTAACAGAGGACCTGAACCATAATTCTTTAATAAAAAACAAGCCAATGTGTCTAGTTTGCTTCACTGTTGTCAGTTAAGTACTGAATACCTTCAATACGCAATCTCAAGTAAAAGTATGCCTTTTCATTTTCTTAATGTGACCGAAAGAAAGGAGTTTATTTAACTATTTAATACATGGTAAGTATGAGTTTTACTTACTTACTTGGAAGTAGTTTGCTTTCTCTTCCACACTGCCTTCACTGGAAGGATGCGTTTTTTTGTGGGTTTTTTTTTGGTTTTTTTCCTTCAGAAAAAGATCCCATGAAATTCTTCTAAGAACTCCTAATCATGCTTATAAAATGCTGGAAGGAGCAGGTATAAGCAATATGGGTGCTCTTTGCCTCAGCAGCTTTCTTAAAGGTTTTTTTCAGTACAATAGATCCGCGATCCAGATACTCGGAGATTTTTAATCTTTAATCAGAGCACTAAGAACAATGCTGCTTCTCTCAGTTTCCAGGTTTTATTTTTCTTTTTTAACACTTTAAGCTTTTAAAGGATAGAAGGGGGGGTTATTGCTGTATCAAGTGTTCTGTCCTGTGACTTTGGAGATTGTAATTGAGTTGCTCAGTATATTTTAGGAAATGTTTCTCCTTTTTCAGTCCGAGTTTCTTATTTGCTGTGCAAACTGGATGGATTATATATTGTTCATGTGGATGGCTGCTCTGTATTTGAGACTGACAATGTTGTTAGATGCCTAATAAAGTTACATCAGAAGCTCCACTGTTGCTGGGGAGGGAGTCAATGAGAAAACGTTCTAGATGTAAAGACATACTATGTAACGCTGTAAATCAGCTCAAGTCACTTATCTTGTTGGAACCTCAAGTTTTGGAAGTGGAGAACATTCACTTAAAATATATTTTCAGTCATTATTTGGACGATAGAGCCATAAATGAAAGAGACCATCATGACCGGAGATATGTTGAGGAATACAGAAATGACTTCTGTGAAGTATATGACCACAGGCATTATCACAGAGACTATGAAAAGAGTCACCATCACCACTATAGCAAATCCTCTGGTCGGAGCAGGAAAAGTAGTCATAAAAGGAAGCATAAGAGACATCATTGCTCCAGTCACCAATCGCATTCGGTATGAGTAATTTTTAACTTTATTATTAATGATTTAGTGGTAATAGACTTCTTAAGTGAGTGCTAGAACTTCAGTTCCTGGTCACAGTACTTTAGGAAATGCTATATTATAAAAAATTATTTGTAGTTGAGTCCATTTGTGAGCACATTAATACGTTCTTGCTTGAGATTTTTGGATCAGACTGTTGGGTGGGGGGTGGGCTATCATCAGTACTAGTTATACAATGGGAACATAGGTGGCTGTTACTTAAGATCACTGGGATTAAGCTGAAAAATGTGTATCTTGAAAATGTGTAACCTATTTCAAAGTACAGTTGTGACTTGTTAGTTTTACAGCATAGTGAACTGGTTTTTTAGTTGCCATACATCCTATTACTAAAACTAATAGAAGTGACATGCCTTTTTAATTGGAGCTATGAACTGTGCATGTCTGGTTAATTGGTAAGAACAAGTTCTACACCTGATTCCAGAAAACTTCTATAAGCCACGTGCCTGGCTAATGGCGGCTAATGTCTTACTGAAGATGGGATAAGTTTGCTGCTTGCCTTCTTTGAAGGCACACCCTGCATTTCTCAGTATTGGCATGATGCCCACTGATACAGATGCAGCTCCAGGTGCTTGATGTCACATTTCTCAGAGAAAACAGCAAGTTGTATTAGATTATACAGTGCAAACTAGGGACTTCAGAATAATTTTTCTTCTCTCTAAACATGAGGGAAGTAAAATTACTTGGTATTCTTTAATATTTACATTTTATAAAGTGTATGTTTTAAAAGTAAATATTTCACCTGACTGTGAGCTTAGGTATGTAAATAATTACTGGTTTTTACTGTTTGCTAGCAAGGTATTAGAACTAGGGATGTTGCGTTCTTAAACTGTTTTCAGTTAAACCACTGTTTGAGAGACAAAATTGTGTTGTTTTTTCTGTTGCTTTATCACTTTAAGTATTTATCTGAAAATCTGTTCCTTGCCATGTTTTTCTTCTGTAACATAAACTGTGCCCTGTGAATTTCTGGGGACTGAATTTGAAATTGCTCCTGCCAACTGTTCGTGGCCTGGTGTGTAACTGAATGCCTGAATATCTCCCCGCTGAATGAATTGCGTATTCTGCCCTGAATTCACTCTGATATATTGATTGGCTGGACCATCTTGGTGCCGTTTCCAGAAGAGTCACCGAAGGAAAAGATCCAGGAGTGTAGAGGATGATGAGGAGGGTCACCTGATCTGTGAAAGTGGAGACGTTCTAAGAGCAAGATGTATAGAACATTTTTCAACACTTTTTAAAAACTTTTCAGCAAAAAATCTGTTTAGAATAGTATGTCAGAGGAGGGGGGCTAAAGAAATCTTCATTGCTCTTTTTGTTCTGTTTTTTTTGTGCTTTTTTGTTTTTTTGCATATCTTCTTTTCTGTAGAATTTAAATACTGTGTTCAAAAAGTTCCAATTAGTAAATGAACTTGAATTTCGAGATTAGAACAAGAGATAGTATTTTGGCTAACTGTTTTCATGACACCTGTCCAATAAAATAATGCATTCAGATGCTGATATTTAAAGTAATTATGCTTTTGTAATGGCACATTTTTAAATCTACGTTAATAATATTAATCTTGTTAAAGTATTTTTATAATTCTAACTTGTGCTTGTTCTTTTTAGATGAAATTGTTGCTACTTTAGGAGAAGGAGCTTTTGGAAAAGTAGTGGAGTGCATAGATCATGATATGTAAGTATTGGTTTTCTTTGTAAGTGAATCGCATGGTAAAAGATGCTACTTAGCTCAGCAGTTAAAGCTCAGGGACATTTTCTTTAAAAGAAAATCACAGTTCCAATAAAATGTTAAAGCATATTTAAGAAAGAAATTATGCTGCTTTTGAGGGACACTTGTAAGCTTATTTCTAGCTTGAAATTTTTAAGGGTTTTCAGGTGATTCTACATCTGCCCCTGGTTGATTTCAAGGATATTTAGGGATCTCTTTCAGTGCTATGAATGTTGTTTCTTCTGTAGCTCTGTGAAAGGCCCTTGGACGGTATTGACTTTTTCTTTCAAAAGTCTTTTTATAGCTTTATTTTTTTTTTTTCTGTACAGTCTGTATAACCACATGGTGCAAATTACTGATTGCTAAGTAGATGTCTTCTGAGCTTTTAAAGAGGGAGAGCTGTGTTTTGCTTCATCATGTTTTGCTGTTGCCCTAACTACAGAAGGTGAAGATGTGTAAAGAGCACAGAGCAGATTTGGGAGACTGACTTTTGCAGTGAGGTGCTGAGGAAGTAGTTTTGATTCTTAGTGAAAAATAGTTGCTTGGGATTTGTCAAGCTGTAAATTTCTTTCGTCAGTCTTCATAATCAGAATTACCCTTTAAAGTTTTTCTGAATGCACAGTACTCTAGTATCCAGTCTGGTTTTAATGAAATGGTCACTTTCATGTGATAGTGTGTTTGGTGGAGAAAATTATTTTATTTCCACTACTTCTGTATGTACTAGTTTTTTAAGTTAGTAGAACTCGGATTACTTCAACCATGTTTTATATCTGCAGTTCTGTGACATGGCCCTAGTAATTTTTCCTCTGTCTTTGTTTATTCTGTCATTTCACAAGTTAGTTTTGTGCAGGAACTTGAGATTGTGCTGAGGGCAGACAGTATTCTTAGGTCATTAGAATCTGAATAGCCCTACAGAGACAATTAAAAATTGTCTAAGAGTGAATGGGATAGAAAGAACTGTGTATGTGTGTTCCATTAAGTAACAGCCTTACAGGTTGCATGTCACACTGAGAGCAGGTCAGTTTTCACAAGTACAGAATACTCAATCTAAACTTCAGAAGTTACTCAATTCCCCTGATTCCATAGGAGCACTGGAAAAAAAAACAAATTGTGCAGGTTGCAGGGACAAGTCAAATTTTTGCAGTACTTTCCTCAAATTAAACTTTTGCTCATTTTTTAAAATCATGTTGATTCCTAATGTTTGTTCTCCCCTAGATGAGATAATAAAACTGTGAAGTAGTTAATGTAGCAACAAAGGAAAGATCAGTATCACATTTCTTTAGAAAACCAGTTCTGGTTCAGTGCAGTGTGCTTCACTCAAATTCCTCTTAATCCAGCTTACAGTTCTCAGTGACCTTTGATCTTCCTGTGTTTCTTTTATTAAAATTAGACTGATTTGGTGTTGTAGGTATTCAACAATAATTGATTCAGTTTGTGATCCTTTACTTCCTTTTAAAGGAGAGGAATGCACGTAGCAGTTAAAATTGTGAAAAATGTTGGTAGATACCGAGAAGCAGCCCGTTCAGAAATACAGGTGTTGGAACACTTGAACACCATGGATCCAAGCAGCACTTTGTAAGTATAGAATTAGAATAGCCAACATGCTGAGGAGTTGGGAAAGAAAATTATTCAATAAATTGATTACAATTATTTCTTTTTTCTTTAAGCCGCTGTGTCCAGATGCTGGAATGGTTTGACCATCATGGCCACGTTTGCATTGTTTTTGAGCTACTGGGACTCAGTACCTATGATTTTATTAAGGAAAACAGCTTTCTGCCATTTCATATTAATGACATTAGAAACATGGCTTATCAAATTTGCCAGTCCATAAACTGTAAGTAAATCTTAATATTCTTATCACATGTTTGTTTCTTTTTTCCTTTTGGAAATAAATTTATTAATTACCAAATATTGTTTCCTTTTTTCTCGTAGTTTTACACCACAATAAACTAACTCATACAGATTTAAAGCCTGAAAATATCTTGTTTGTGGAGTCTGATTATATTGTGAAGTACAATGCCAAAATGGTAAGTTTGTTCTTTGTTTTTCCCAACTTGAACTGTGCTGCTTCTGTCTTCATCTGAACTTCTCTTTTAAAAAAATAAAGTGTAGGAAGGTCAAGGGATGAAGCTGTGTTTCTTAGAAATTTTTGTGAGCTCTTTGAGATGTATTACCTTTCTATGAAGTGTGAGTAACTTTGCTCTGACTCAAACTGTTTAATCTGATCAGTAGTTCTTTGCTGTTTAATGAATTTCTGGGTTTCATAGGGAGCATTGTGTTAATGGCTTTGAATTTAGCCAGTTTTTTTCCTTTGCATTTCTTAAGATATTTGAATCCCTTTCTTTAAAGCAAGCCTGTGCTTTGAGAGGAGTATCAGGTCATGCTTTCTGCCTGATTTGTGGAATCTGAAGTGCCTTTCAGTTTTGTAGTTCTTGACTTAATAACTAAGATGAATTTTCTGTTTATCATCAACGTGGATATGTTGATCATTGGTACGGACCCTAAACATGACTGTTCTTAAATAGTGTCTTCCTTCTAAGTCTAAGGAAACACTAAGAAACAATGTTAGAGTAAGAACTTGTCTGCTCAGATCACTTCTAGCAATGGCAGAAAGTTTCCTTTTGTGTTGCTGTTCTTTTTTCAAAGTGTAAGAACTTTTTAGACGGAACAGCGTATGGAATCACTGCCTCTAGTTGATGCCTAAGGCTTGGTTTTAGTTTTTATAGAACAAACATTATATAAATGTGTATGCACCACTGGACAGAAAAAAGAGATAACAAACTGAAGTTAACTTGAAGGTGAACAAAAGAGGAAAGAAGCCCTGTACTGTGGGAAAGGTCTTTATTCAGCAGTTTTCAGTGCTCAGGTTAAATCACTGTGTTACCATCTTGTCTTTCTTGGAGCTCAAGCTGAATAGGAAGTGTGATGTATTTGGAAGGAGTGTTTTGTTACATAAGTTTTAATTTTTAGTGTTTGATGTTAACCAGCATTATGAAGATAATGTGATGAATACCTTTTGCCTAAATGTGCTTTAAAAAAATTCTAACAAATAGCATTGATTTTTTTGCAGAAGCGAGATGAACGCACTCTAAAAAACACAGACATCAAAGTTGTTGATTTTGGAAGTGCAACATTTGATGATGAGCATCACAGCACATTAGTGTCTACAAGACATTATAGAGCTCCTGAGGTTATTTTAGGTCAGTAAAGACTTCTAAACCTTCTGAGAGATAATTACAGTTCATTCAGATGTCTTTACATACTCCTTTTCTACTTTCTCCTACCAAGGTTTGGGGAGAGGTGAGGAGAAGGGAAGTGGGTAGCAATAAATGCTTGGAAATTGGGCATGTGCTTGGTGGACTTGGATATTCTTGGATTTCAATAATATATTAGAAAATAAACTATAAACTTTGCTTATTTTGCAGCACTGGGATGGTCGCAACCTTGTGATGTTTGGAGCATTGGTTGTATTCTGATTGAGTATTACCTGGGATTTACAGTGTTTCAGGTATGTGCATAAATTTAAATTGAACACTTCTCTTACAATGAAAATGTGATGTCTTTGATACCATCTCCTTCAGACTACTGAAGATGAGCTGTTCTGGCTTTTTGAATGATATAGCTTGTCTGGCTTCTGTTCTACTGCTGGAATTAGGAGTAAACAAAAGATACTCATACAAAACTTGGTTTATGAGCTCTTGTCCAGGGGCCATCTGAACTGTGGGAAGTGCTGTGTAGTGCGCTGCATTACATAACCCATTTTTAATTATTTAAGATGATAATGTATAAAGATACTGTGACAATACTCCAACAAATGCCTTGTTTGTAGACGAGTGTTCTTACCAAGTGGCTGAGAGTAGACAAATGTGGTAAGTGCTTTCATTGCTTTTTCCACACAGACACATGACAGTAAAGAACACTTGGCAATGATGGAAAGAATACTGGGGCCTCTGCCAGCTCACATGATCAAGAAATCCAGGTAAGTTCATTATAGAAGAAAAAAAAAGCCTAATAGTTTATATAAGAGAAATCTTAATGCTTTCCTTGTTAGCTATGAGCTTCTGAAGTTCAATGAAGAGACTTGCAGGCTTCTTGTTATCTACTAGTCTGTTGCAAGTAGTTGAGTAAGATCTAGGTGAATTAAATGGTTGACAAGAGTCCTCTCTTTGGTTTTAGTCTGAGTTGCCAGCAGCCAAAATGTCAGCCTCTTGAAGAGTAACTGAGTATGAATGTTCTGAAGTCTTTAAAAAACACCTGAAAGCATCCATCTCTTTAGATGTCAGCAGCTGATAATCTTTTGAGTGGCTTCTTTGTTGATTGGAATACTGATGGGCCTGTTAACTAAATATAGCAGCAGTGATAATACAAAAGCAACAGATCTCTGAATAAGTATTAGCTAAAAGAAGAGGGGTTAACTCCCAAATGTAGAGGGATATGCAGGAACCCTTGCAGTGCTTCAAAACTTCTTAGAAAAACATCACACTGAAACTATCTTCAAATTCTTTTCCTTATCATACAGAAAGCATTATTTCCACCATGACCAACTGGACTGGGATGAGCACAGTTCTGCAGGACGATACGTTAGGAGACGCTGTAAGCCTTTAAAGGTAGGAGACAACATTTCTATTAGTTTGTTAAATCTGCAGTTGTGAAAAATCTCTCTAAAATACTTAAGTAATTTTATTATTTTTTTTTCCAGGAATTCATGCATTGCCAAGACAGAGATCATCAAAGTCTGTTTGACCTGGTTCGCAGGATGCTGGAATATGATCCAGCCAAAAGAATTACTCTTGATGAAGCCTTGCAGCATCCTTTTTTTGAACCATTAAATAAATAAATACATATAAAGGTCTTTTATGCTTCTCCAAGGAGATTTCCTAGACTGTGTCAGTCAACAGAGGTTGCATGAAACTTTTGTAAACGTTAAATTATTTTGTACAGTTAAGTCTGTAAATATTTACATATGTTTTGTATAACTGTTATGTTTACCTTGTCAAACAGTTGTAGTCTTATGGGTATCAAAGTGAAAAATAAAAGTAATTTTCTTATTTGAAATTTGTTTTCTCCTTGAAACTGCACCCTCTCCTTTTGCAGATGGGGCTAATTGAGCATCTGACTTGAGGTGAGGAGTCTGGGCTACCTGTATGAGTTTTGAAAACATTAAATGTTTTTAACTGACAGTCTTTTATTAGTTGTAAAGAAGAGATTTGGGGGCTAAGGCTACTTAACCATCCTGTGACATTTCTGCTGGCATTCAGAAATGTGGCTGTAAACAGTGTCTGTTCTAAGTAATTATCTCTTGTGGACCTCATTTTTCCTGAATTTTCTGTTAATCAGCATACATTTCTCTGGCTAGCTAACTAGTCTCTTGGACACTGAAACTTTTTAATCTGTTTGACACACGTGGATGACTTGCTCAGCAGGAGGAGCAGAAGTGTCTGTGGTAGGGTTCATTCAGGCTGGCTGTCGAAGTAGATCCAACAAGCAATTTTTGGCCATTTACTTTGGTCCTGACTTGACCACACAAGCCTTTCTTAGGGAAGGAAACAGTAAATTGTTTCAGCTCCCCAGGAGCTTAGCTTTAGGTTTGGTGCTTGCTGAACAAGTCCTGGTGCACAGAAGGGTTTTAAACTGATCCTGACTTGCCACACAAGCCTTTCTTAGGGAAGGAAACAGTAAATTGTTTCAGCTCCCCAGGAGCTTAGCTTTAGGTTTGGTGCTTGCTGAACAAGTCCTGGTGCACAGAAGGGTTTTAAACTGATGTGCTTGTTCCACTGATGTGGAGGAGGCTTAATTTGCAAGAGGCTCCAGACATGCATATCTCTGACTTGGGGGCAGAGCATAGCTGGGACAGGCTTTGAAAGCTTATCTTCTTTAACCAGTGCCCCCTCCTGTGCTTGATTATATCCCATAATAGACACCCTCCTTCCTAGGATGTTAATGTTCACATCATTGTTTTGTCTCTGCATGACAGAAAACGTAACAGCTGGTACCACCAGGTCAGCTTGGTTGGACTGCAGAGGAACAGGACCAATTTCCTTCCCTTGATGCTTCCCACAGTGCTTTCCATTCCACAGCTTCGAGGCAAAGCAAAGACTTGAACGAGCATATCAGCTAAGCAATGCAAACCAAAGGCAGCTGGGGGGGAGAAAGTAGTTCATATGCTGTTATAACTATAAAACTGTAACTATAAAACAGTTCTGTCACCATTAGAAAGATGGTGTGCTCTTGCTCAAGGAGCACTGCTAGCCTTCCTTAATGTAGTCACTAAAAATGCATTGCACTTTTTGAAGGAGATACTTTTTTTTTTTTTTTTTAAAAAGTATATTAAAAGCTGTTTAAATTCTCTTTCCTTCTCCCAGTAAACTTAAAAAAATTCAGTGTCAAGATTAATATGGCATCTGGGGCAAGATGCCAAGTAGTTTTTCAGGCCTTGCAGTACAAAAGAAGTGTTAGTCTAAAGGGACACAAATCCAGCCACCCTGGGCTCTGGCAGTTGAGCAGCAGCCACTTGCCAGAGGTCTGTCTGGGATCACTCCCATAGCTCCTCTGGGCACCCTCTGGTGTTGTCTTTACAAGGAAGGAGATTTTTATGCATGCACAGCCCAGTTGTGCAGTTAATACACAAATATAATTACAGTTTGTAATCTTGACCTGCTTAGATCAAGCTAATACCAACTGCCTATAGCTGTTGCTAAATAAGATTCATTCATATCTTTCTCTGTGCTTCTTATCTTTAGATATTGCACCTTAAAAATACGATCTGTAAACGGTGAATGTTTCAGACAGGCAGACAACAGTCTGCATTTCTCTGAGGGGTCAGTTCAGTATTTTACTAAACATGGATGACAGGACAAAATAAAGTTGGCTTTTAAGTGAACAGAGCAGGCTTTGTCTCCCAAATGCTAACAGTATATGAGATCCAGAACTTCAGAAGCTTCATAGAGAAGGGGTCAGGAGTTCTGGGGCAGGTTTTAGCAGTTAGAGCAGTGATCAGTCTTTCCTCTCGTTACAGTTTCCAGGTGTCTCTGATAAGGAGGGCTCAGAGCACATGGACACATTTTGACACCATGCTTTACACTCTGGAGGCTCCCCTGAAGTGGTGGTCACTGTGCACATGCAGTTGATGGAACTCAGGAAGTTGTAGCAGGCTCATGGAAAGGAAAGAGGGAAAAGAAGGTAAGGAAGAGATTGCTCAAAAAAATAGGAATTTTCTTCTTTGTACCTTGAGATATGTGAAGGAGAGCAAGAAATAGTTGATAGCAAGTGGTACAGATTTGCCTGGCTAGCTGGTTTGGAAACAGTGGCTACAAAAAAGCAGGGTATGTTACCCACTGCAGCAGTCATGTACTGACACGAGTGCTAGAGAGTGACACCCCTCCCAGTGGATTGTTCTGAGTCTGTCCTAGGCTTAACCCATCTCTTCTAGAAATAAGAGCTACTCCTTGAAGGACAGGGTCTCTGGGCAGGAGGCAAAGAGGACGTTTGAATTTGTATAGTATGTGTGCAGAGTCTAGACAGGCATTGTTATCCAAGGATGTTTTATAGGTGAGTTAAGAGTTGATGCCATGTAACCTGTAACAGTGACGAAAGGGCAAGGACGTTTTCCCAAGTCTGGGGGTACTTGGTGTTTATGTACCAGCATAGTTCCTCTCATTGAAAGGCTCCCTAAAGCTGCAGGGGCACTGTACTGTGGTAACATCAGTGGGTGACACTGCTTGGGGAAAGGCCACCGGGCTTTGCAGGGAAGTCTCTTCCGTGGAACAGATGACGGGCCGAGCAAGGGATGTACAGAAAGAACTAAATTCCTCAAAAGCTGCTCCCTCTTGCCGGTCCTACAGCAGAGCAGACGCCGTTTGCCAGCTGGTGCGCCCGTCCCGCCGGGGGGGTCCGCTCCGGTCCCGCTGGAGGGCGCCCGCTCCGCGCCCGCGGCTGCTGCCCGGCACCCCGCAGCCCCGAGCGGGTCTCGCCTTGCCCAGCCCCGCACC
>NW_009951919.1:948297-950993 GCF_000747805.2 Chaetura pelagica
ACCAGCCGCACCGGAGCGAGCCCGGCTCTGCTCCGAGCCCGGGGCTCGCTCCCTCTGTCACCGGCTTTTCCGTCCCTTTTGAAAAGCTTTTTTTCCCCTCTTACCGAACTTTCTCCCTTTTTATTGCCGATCCCATTAATGAGACTCTAGGGCGAGGCGTGGCAAAGCCATTCTCATTTAGAAGAGAAAATGCCTCAGGTGGGAAGGCGAGCAGTGCAATGTTTGAGAACATGCGACTTTTCCCCTCATTCTATTCGCTGGCAAAGCTAACCCGGGCCCTTAATGTTATTTTTCTTTGGATGTAATGGGCTATAATATCCTTGTTAGAAATTTATGAACGTGATCACTGTTATCTGGACTATCACAGGGTATCATGTGGTCCAGCAGTGCTGAACTGATTTATGGCAGGTAGAGAAGACTAGCAACTAGTTATTTCACTTTCAACCCCAGGGTTTTCTGAAATTATTCGTTAAAGACTCAGGTGCTGAAAGAATTCTACTTAGAGAATAATTATCCACACTGATGACCTTTTCCACAACTAAACCAATTCTCCTGGAGAAGTTATGCTTGATCTCAGGGTTATTCCCCACCCCCCCGTGTTTAGGTTAGGGGCTTTTTACAGGCAAGGGGAAGGGCTCCCATCACTCATAGGAAAGACTTGAATATCGCACAGTTGGTTTGCTGGATTTGTGTAAACAGCAGTGCAGAAAGTGCAGCGATATTCAACACGGCTAACGGGGCTGCCGCGGGACTCCCGAGCGATCGGTTCTGACATCTGGGGAAGGTTTTACATTTGGATTTTATTGATGGCCTGACCGGGGTGCAAAACAAGGCACTGCATTAAAATCGTTAGAGCCATCAAGCCCTGAGTCGTGCAAAAATGTATTTTTTCTGCAGTGCCTTCCAGCTGCGAGCGGCTCCGGGGAGCGGGGCTGGTTCTGCTGCGTGTGGGGCGGGATGCGAGGGGGGATGGGGACGGGGAGACAGAGACGGTTCCTCCTGCTGCGTGTGACTGCTGGAGTGACAGTGAGGGGTGTTGCTGGCACTGCCACAGCCCGGCCTTGCTCCTGGAAGCTTGGTTGCATTTTATGTGTCTTGATAAAAGGGAAATGTTAAAAAATATTTCTGTGAAAACCCTGAATACCAGACCAGAGGGGTGCCTGGGAGGCAGGGGCACAACATCTAGTTAACGTCTTTTCTCCAGGCGGGAATTAGTCTGCCAGTCGTGGCAGTGGTTCTGTTCCAATTACCCCAATAAATGTGCTTAGCAATGGGAATGGTTTCTGTGGCACTGCCTAAGATCATGTGCAACCTCTTGCTGAGATTTAGTTAAGTGTGGAAAGCTTGTTTTGTACTGGGAATGCTTAGATGGAGATTGTACAGGGGAAAATAAAGCAAAACCACATAATTGGGTTTCTAATGCAAGAGTGAGCTTGTTGAAACATTAAGTATGACCAAACTTTTGTCAATACTGAAAGCGAGTAACAGATTCAAGGAATGCATGGGTAGTGATTGTGCTATCTATTAATAGTCATTTTTAATTAACTTAGTCATTTATGGTAAAGTTTCAGAAAGTGCCTGTTTCTTGACCGAATCACCCTCTGTTACATAAGACCAGTCGCTCGTCGGGCAACTTCTGCCCTTTCTGTGCTTGAGAGTTTCTGGAAAGCAAGAGAATGTTTCCATCATCATGAACATCAACTGATGCCTGGGGTCAGTTTTTTGTTAAATTCTGGTTGGTCCTCCTTTGAAGTTCCCCACAACATTTCAGAAGTGAAACCAAAGCTCCATACCCTCTCTGTGCACGACCCGGCGTAACTTTGTTCTCTGTGGCTGCCCAAAAAGCCTGACTCCATCTACCAACCCAGCACTGTGCTGGTGTGATTTATGGCAGAGCTGCATAGAAAGAGCAGAAAACACAGCACCAACAGGCCGGCTCTCTTGCTTTTAGTGTTATTTAAATGTTTGGCAAGCAAAAGAGGATAGGAAATAATAAAGGAAGGGTGAGGGTGTTGTTAAGGCAATGAAAGGCTATTTGGACAACTAGGATTTAGTTTCTGGCCCTGCGACAGGCATCAGTCCAACTTTGGAGAAATTGCTGGTTTTAATGTGGTGGGACCTTGTCCTTCCCTTGGCTTTTCCTTTAGTGGGATGTGCTGCAGGGTCCTGCTTTGATGCCCTCTGAAACACTTCCAACAGTGTGGTCCGAATGTGGCAGCATCTCCACTTGCTTGAGGTCAAGAGTTCCTCTTTGAAGTGGTAGTTTTCATACTGCAGGGAAGATGTTAATGGGAGGATTATAGAAGTGTCCAGTTGTTGTAAACAAAGCTGGACTGTTTTGTTCGCAAATTCATGGATTTATTGTCCGTGGTAGGCAGAAATGTCCAGATTAATCAGTTTTATGGTGAGAACAATTCTATGGGAGAACAGAGGACTTGCTCCAGGATTCAGGACTGAAGCAGATTTCCTCTGCTCTTCCCAGTGGTTAATGGGAGGATTATAGAAGTGTCCAGTTGTTGTAAACAAAGCTGGACTGTTTTGTTCGCAAATTCATGGATTTATTGTCCGTGGTAGGCAGAAATGTCCAGATTAATCAGTTTTATGGTGAGAACAATTCTATGGGAGAACAGAGGACTTGCTCCAGGATTCAGGACTGAAGCAGATTTCCTCTGCTCTTCCCAGTGATGCCTGCTGAA
>NW_009951919.1:951303-1027562 GCF_000747805.2 Chaetura pelagica
CAGTGATGCCTGCTCAACTGAAAGCATAGGAGAGCTTATTTTCATTTTCTCGGCCATCTTCATAATCCAAATTACTTTTAAATAACCATAAAAATTGAGTGACTCGAATATTTAAACTGCAAGTGGCTGTCAGAGAAGCCTCTCTAGACACTTTCTTGCCACTTCTCAAGGAAAACCAATGTGCTGCAGAGGCAGCCAAATCATTGTTGTTTACACTTCCCTTAGGACAACTTCTCTGTCAGGTGCTATGAAACCATGTTGATACTTTCAGGACCTCTTAGCATCACATCTGAGCAGCTAGAAAGGAATGCACAGGATTTAAACAACAGATAAAACTACTTAATCCCCAGAATAAAGGGAAAATAACCTAATTCTCAGGTAGCCTAATTCCTGAATAGTTCACAGTATTCAAATATTTGGACATAGACTGTGTCATCAGCTGTGTAAAATTCAAGTCTGAACACCTTGAATTCAATAAGTACTTTGAATATCCTCTCTTTGAAATGTGGGATCTCCAGTGATCAGATTATTGGTTTCTCTCTTAGCAAATACTTTAGGTGAGAAAAATCCTGGAGGACTGAGAGCACAACGACTGTGGGTGAAGATGAGATGTTCCCACCCTTGCTGGGCTGCCCCATCCACGAAGCACTATGCCTGAGCTAATATAATTTACCTGTCATCAGGGCTTATTAACTTGGGCTTGGCAGGGTCCTAAATGCAGGCACGAACATTTTGGTTGGCTTAGAGAGCAAGCAGAGCCCACTCACATCTGTCTGCAATATGCCATGTAGACATTGCTTTGGTTTTGTGAATTTTTATGTGTTCTAGTAGTCCCACTGATGATTTTTTTTTTTTTACCTTGGAGGTGGAAAGCCTGGGCTTATGGTGGCCTGGGGGTGGGCAAGCACCCTGGTCTCACTGGCAGTGCTTACCTCACCTCACTGTCCTACATCTCGTCATCCCTCTCCTAAAGTACCTGTAATACTCCACACAGCATGAATTTTAAGTACTAAACAGACAAATCTGGTTACATCTGTTCTGTGAGTGAGTATCCTGTATAACCTCCAGGGTGTGTGGAAGCAGCATTGTGGTTGGTTGCCGTGAGGTTTCCCCAGGGTGTTTGCCTTGCTGCTGTGGTGGAGCAGAGGGGCTCTCTCCCCAGCACTGTTCCTGCCACCAAACACACCAAGATGGTGCTGACATCTGAACGTGGGACTTGTAGTTGTGGCTCAGGATGATCCAACCCACAGTGCTTGGCTCAAGTGGCTTTTGGGTGTGCAGGAGCCTCTGCTGCTCTGTATGAGGGTTGCAGACTGGCAACTTGCTAAGAAACATTTAATATTTTGTGTGCTACTATGGCAAGAGGTATTGTCCAAAGAAGCTGAACATAACACGTTCTGACTGGCAGGAGGGGTGCTGGGTGGTTTGGCTGTTGGCATGCACATGCAGGCTGCATTTAGATGCAATGTATTCTCTAAATGGCTATTTTTATTCCTCCTCCCAACAGAAACTGGGTGAAGGACTAGCCAAGCTGCGGACTGTGAGAGAGGCCCCCTCAGACTGCATGTGCCCCCCAGGTAGGTGCAAAGGTACCAGCAGGGCCAAGGACAAACCGGCCAGGAACCACCTGCTTGCTGGACCAACATCCCTGAGCTCCTTCTCTCCTATTTTATATATTACTCTGTATCAAGGAAAATGCACTAAGACATGTTGTTTTCCAAGCTGAAACATTCTCTTGTGCTTGAGACTGTTAACTTCTTCCATTGCCTTGCTTTGGCCTGTTTACAGATAAAGGAGTTTGAGGTTTGGACAAAAGCGACGTTTGGCTATAAGAATAAAAGAGCAAATAGCTTTACTCAGTTGTGAGCCCTGGGTGCTAGGCCAAAACAATTTAGAAGTAGTAACAAAGTCATTGGGGCTTAATGCAAGTGTTATAATTAAAAGCTGCAGCCTCTCTCTGCCTTTTAGGAGGGTAGCGACTTCTCCAGCGCTGAAGTATACAGCAGTATGAAAGCTGTCACTGATTGTTTAAATTTCCTCCCAGAGTTTAATTAACTTCTTAAAGTGTCAAAACTTCCTGTTCTGCTGTGGAAGTGCATGCTCCTTGGAAACAATAAACAGCTTAGATTAGTTTGTAAAGGAATCTCATTTATAGAAATGCTCCGTTAAGTGCTCTGCTGTCATACCAAACATGAATGACTTAGGGTTGAAGCACTTCAAGCCTTTGCTTTTTTCTTTTCTTTTTACAGAAGTAGCAAAAGATGGGTGAAAGACGCAATGCTTTGTTGGGGATAAATGTATAGGCTTGTTACTAAGCCTTGCAAGCAGCAAATAGTTCAATTCTGGTTTAGAAGAAAAAAAAACACAAATCTTGAATGGTACATGTAGATGTGAAATAGACAGATGGGCAGCCTCAGGTTTTCCTGCCATCCTGGATATGAATCCTGCCAGAACACAGAGCATTAGTCTGTACTCACAGGACAAAAATTATTTTTCTCCATAAGATTATGTAAAATACCCTTGGAAACATTTCAGTAACAATGCTCTGAAATATGCTGCTGCACTTGGACTCATTGGTTTTCTAGTGGAAGGCTCCTTGGAGCATCCTATAAGCCTCACTGCCTTGAAACCAAACCAAATCATGCTTATTTTCAGCTCTTCACAGTTGGTCAAATTAGGTTTCTCTCTTCTGACGTGCAGACCTAACCAAGCCTGTCAGCCCCATGGGGCTCTGCTGGCTGCATCTTGCTCTGGTCTGTGCAACCGGCCACTGCTGGTGTGCTTAAGTGGTAAAGACACTTTTCCTTTGCTCTGCAGAAAGCAATTGGGATTGAAGAGGCTCCTTTGTGGCTAGGAAAGTCCCAATTTGGTTCTGGGTCACTGAGTTTTCTGGTTGCTGCATTTGGGAGAAGGGGGGGAAGGTTTTCCCACGTGCTGTTGAAATACTTCTTACAGTCGTTAGTAACGAATGTCAAAGTAATTAGTGAGCCAAAGGAAGGAGAAGTGATTTCCTGGTGGGTAGGAAATGTTATCACATTGGTGGCTGCTTCTGGCTACCACTATTCAGGAGCTAAGTGCTGTGTAAGGTGAGGATGTGCTGCTGATCTGTCAAGAAGCCTTTCAGCTATTTTTGAGCTCAAAGAACTCTTCACATGTGTTTCTTTTTTACCTCCTCTTTCTACTGAAGAAGGCTGAATTGTCCCCTGTCAAATAGTAGTTAAATTAATTAGTAGTTAAAGAGCTTGGTACAGAAACATCCTGATAGCTTGTGGCCCTCACTGACATTTACTGCAGAGCTGCTCCAGGTTAGTGCTAAGCTTTCATTCACCTCTGTGCACCAAAAAAGCAGCCCATGAGGAAAGAAAATCCTTCTGTGGAGGGAATGAGGAGATCCACCAGAGTGGTCCCTCTCTCAGAGCCTTGTTAGGATGAGGGGCACTTGCTGCCCCCCAGACCCATGGGCAGTGGCAGGAGCAAACTGTGCTCAGAGCTGACCCTGCCAGCTGGGCTACTCTTCAATGAGACCATTTTTTCCTTGATGTGAGTCAATTTGGGGTTTTGCTTTTCTGACATTTGGAGGACATGTGGGGTTTTGGGATCACTTTGATAAAAGCAACTTGCTGTGCATTTAGAGCAGTTCAGGACAAGATGACTATGATTAGCTTAAAGGTTAAGTGAGGCTCAAGTTATTTTAACTACAGCAAAGCTCTAAATCGGTGCTGGTAAAACAATCAAGCAAAAAAACCCAAACAAAACAAAAGACACAGAAGCAACACCCCCCCAAAAAAACCCCCACAACAACAACCCGACCCATTTTGTGCTTTGTGCTCTGCAGTAACTCGCCTGTTTGTCTACAGGGCTCGAGTGGGTTGGTACAAGGCAGCCTGACTTCTCAGATGGGGTCCTGGGGGCTGTTCGGGGCAGGCAGGGCTGCGGGAGAGCCGCGGGGCTGGTGGCCAGCAGAGGGGGCCCGGCCGTTTCGCCAGGGCCCCTGAGCATCCCAAGCATCAAGAAAAAGAATAATGTATTTTTTTAAAAGCTTAAAAAAAGTACTGCTCGGGCTCTGCCGCTGGGGATGCCACTAAAAGGTGTCTCCGTAGTTGCTCTCAGCATCTGCCGCTGCTTTGAGCAGAGTTGTTTTGCTTTAGTTATTCAGCCAAAGCGGAGGAGGGTGGATGATGACAACTTGGTGACATTTTGTCTCCTTCATGGGTTGGGCATTTCTGTGGCTGAGGCAGAAGAGAGCATCCTTGGGGGTTGGGAGAAGTGGGTCAGTGCAGGTCAGGCTCTGGAATGCCCTGGCAGGGTGGGATGATGACCCCGCGCCGGGGAGGAACGTGGCTTTTTGGCCCCCCAGCTATTTGGGACGGGGCTGCAGCCGTTGCGTGCTGCTGGCACCAGGCAGGCCCAGGACAGGCTGTCCCCATATGTTGGCTCCCTGTGAAACAGCAGCTCAATATTTTTATTATTGTTGTTCTCTGAGCCAGGCCTGTGATATTTTGCAGAGAGGCGCCTCGTTCTCTCACATTCAGCCTCCTTCTCTGGTGGGATCCTCTCGCAGCCTTTGCTGCAGGATGCTGTCCAGCAGGTGCAGGAACCACTTGTTTATGTGGCATTTAGGACAGGCTTCAGCTCAGGAGCACTTGGAGGTGTGTTGAAAGCAAAACTAAAACTTCATGCTTGTGAACACTTTGTTTTTCAGTTGGGTGGCCTCTGGCTGCCTTTTTTTCCCCTTTTCTTTTAAAGGAGTGGGCTTTTTTATTTCCCCCCCTTGTATTTTTAAGCATAGTCTTCTGAAACTTGAGGTGCAAAAGGCTCTTGTTAAATACAGTAGTCATCAGGCCAGAAGTGTTCAAGGTCTATGAAAAGGTCCCTCAAGAGCTTGAAGTGCTGGATGCACTGTGCTAGAGCCTGTTTTCTTTTAAATCCAGTTTTTAAATAAATGTTTTAAACAAGCCTCAGTCTGCAGAGAATGCCCTGCCCAGCAGCTGGTCCTTGCTGTGTTGCAGACGGAGAGTGTGAAAATCTCCAGCTCTTTCAGCTGCTCTAGCACTGCGTATTTCAACCTATGTGCTGTGTTTCCAGGTACCTTTTTATCTAACAGTAGCTCCGCGGGCTTTGCACTCCGGAGCCTTAACTCCAAATTTCCTGGCTGCTGGATGATGCACATCCCTGTCCTCATCTTGAATTCACGCTGAGATGGTGTCATATGCTTTTGAACGTATGTATACATTACAAAACAGTGTTAAATGTTCAGTGTAGTAATCTGATGTTCCAGTTAATATGTGACAAATATTTCCCAATAATGGCTTGGCAGCAGCAGGAGCAGAGGGTGCTCCAGCCTGCAGGACGGCGGATTGCTCCATTTCTCAGCAATTCAAACCATCTGTACTTGGGGAAGCTGATCATTTCAAATCCTCCCTACCTCTGCAGACTCAGCAACTTGAGAGGCATTCTTGCTGATCTTGTTATTATTTATATAGGGTTTTGATTATTTATTTTTTCAGTTTTTACCCTAACTTTATACACAGGGATCAGGTTTCTCCAGCTTGCTGTTAGAAGTTTGGTGCGGGAGGTTTTGTGGTTCCCAGCGACTTGAAATCTCTGCCTGATTTTTTTACTGATGTAAATGTTGTTTTCCAGTGTCACTTGCTATCTGCCTTCTCCCCAGGTAATTAGCACAACAGAATTTCCCTAATTGCTGCAGATCAAGGAGGAGAGGGCTCTGCTTGCTTTGTAGTCCTGACAAAGGGCAGATGTTTTCCAGCAGGCCAAATGGGATACGCTGAGCTCTTAAGGCTGGTGCTTTGTTTCACACTCTTGCGTGATAACAACTCTGTATTTTTGCTCTCTTTTCACATCTTCAGTATCTGGGTTTGTAGTGCCGAGCTTCTGAGTCATGAGCCTTTCAGGATAGTTAAACAGATATGGAAACATATCAAACGAAAGCAAGTATTTATTTTTTAAATTAGTGGTGATCTCTGCTTTTCTGAGTTGCTTTGCAGCTTAAGCATCCAAAATATTCCTTACTGCCACCTCAAGAGACACTTTTCTGCCTGCTGAAACCATTAAAACTCAGTGTTTTTCTATAATTTCTATGATTTAGAATGAGACAAAGAGCTTTACAACATCTTGAAATCTAAAAATATTTTCTAAATCCTTCTTGCCTCAGTTTCCCATACCCTGTCAGTCCTTTTGCTTCAGCAGGGTTTACTTGCTTGGTCTGACCTTGCCCACAGAAGGTCAGGACATTATAATTTCAGTATAAGAAACAGGATTTTTTTTTTTTACATTTAACTTACAAACACAACTGGAATTCTTGCCTGCATGGAAAAACCTGTGCCAGGGCTCTAAAAAAAGAGCCAGAGGCATCTGAATAACGAAGAACAACTGGCTGGGAAGGATTTTTTTGACAAAAGGTGCCATTTCAGCACAGGCACTTTCTGTTCAATGTGTTTTCACATCTTACCCCTTCAAAAATACGATCCGATTGCCTGTCTTAGCAGCTTTTGGAAAAGCACTCTTTGAGCATAGAAATTACTGCTGGCTACCTTCCATCAGCTCCTTCCTGGCGACCATTCCCCAGTCCCTTTGGGATATTTGTGGAAGGCCCTGAGGACATCTGGAGCTGTGTCTGCACGCCACATGTGCGAAGCCGCCAGCCGCTTTCTCCTGGGAGCTACCTGGGATGGGCATGGATGCCTTCCATCTTCTTCCAGAAGGTCCTGGAAAGCAGCCGCCAGAGAGTGGTGGGCCCCCATCTCATCTTTGGGAATCTTAAAGCTCTGCTTAGGGGAGCTGTTACGTGGCTTCAGAATGATGAAAACCTTTGGGCTGGGAGGTTGTTTCTCGAGAGGTTGCAACAGATGGAAATAAACAGAGGAGCAGGAGTTTTGTTTGGTTTGGCATCTCTTCCCAGCCACGCTCATGCATCTGTTGGGCATTGCAGGGTATGAGCAGCAAGAAGAAAAGAGCCCTAAGTCTATCTTGAAAGTAAAGGAATGGTTTCCTTGTGGTCCTGTGGGTTGCAGTGTGTCCAGAGAGGCTTGGTGACACTGTATAAGCAGCCAGGTATGTCGTGGTAGTGTCAGGGGGACTTTTGCTCCCGCTGGCTTGCTTTTCTCTATTGCAAAGCCTCTTTGCGCACTGCTCTGCACCCTTCTTGAGAAGCTCATGATGGTGGAGGGAGTGGCAGGTGACAGCCAGGTGTGCAGAAAAGAGGTTTGTGTCAGGCTGCTCTCAAACTGAGCTCCCCAGCACACTGGCATCCAAGGGGAGGCACATCCTCTGCTCTCAACACCCACCCAAACAATTCCCTCCCAGACCAGCTGCTGTGTCAGCCAGCAGTGACATTTAATGTCCTGCCGAGGCTACGTTAATGCTGGATGTGGCCAGGACTTTCCGAGGCAGGAAACAGTGTGGTACCAGTGTTATTCCCAGAGCTGGCAGCACCTCTAAGATGGAGTCAGAAGCGTGAGCTAAAAGGCAGTCTGGCCTCAAAACCACTGGCGCAGGGCAATGGGCCGGAGCCATCTCCCAGTGAGGCTGTGACAGGATTTATCCTGGTGGCGTTTGGTGCAGCTCTGGCATTTGAACACGGGAGGCCCAGAGCAATACACCAGGAACCAGCCCTTTCCCAGCAGCATTCATCTTTAGACCACTTCAGCAAAAATTAATTAAAACTGGTGACATCAATGGGAGAAGGCTTTGAAAATTTATTTTTTCTGTCTGCCAAAGTTATTTTGAGTGTAATGAAAACTACAAAAATAAACCTGATGACCATATCCTCTGCGAGAGGCTCCGTGTAACTTTATCTTTGTCTCGACATATGAAGTCATTTATCTAGGCACAGATATTTTTTGTTGCCAGCCCCTTCCTTCAGTGCTGCCTTTCTCTGAAGCAGGTTGGTTCAGTGCTCACAGACTGACTCACCTGAGAGTTTCTCATCAGCTTCCAGTTGGTTTCCTCCTCTTTCTGGTTCAAATGATGGATTAATGTCACCCCCATGAGCAATGACTTGGCTTTGCAGAACTGATTATTGAAAATAGATTGTGCCTGGCATGGTACCGACTGAATCTCTGTGTCATCCATTGAGCCAGTAGTGTTGTCATCTCCGGTCCTTCCTGTATGTAACAGGATGGGAATGTGTTTCAAACCCAGCGTGCTTTAGGTTGATCTTATCGTTCATGCAGTGTTGATAGAAGCAGGTTTTAGCACAGAAATTATTTTTGAGAAGTCAGCTGCCGCTGATGTATTCCTGAAGCAAGAGCTGCATTATTTCTCTGCCACCAAGGAGCTCCAGGCTGATGTTTCATGGCTTGCGTTGCACAGATCCACGCTGCACAAGAACCACCCTCACCTGCATGTGCTGCTGGAGTAGAGAGCAACCAAGAAGCCCCAGACTTTCCATAAACGTGGTGTATCTCCTGTTTTCCCATCCAAAGACCAGAAACATTGCTCTTCTCCTGGTGCTGGTAGTTTGCTCCTGTTTTTATTGCTCTAAGATATGTTTATTCATTTTACATTGTTGGGTTGCAGGGGCAGTGGGTGTAGTGCGCTTTAAGGACTCCAGATATTGCAGCACTCCTTTAACTCCAAAGAAGTCTGGAATTAATCCCCAAGGGGCAAATCTATCAGTAGCTTTTGGGCTATTTTACAGATTTCTGGGCAAAAGAGTCCTTTTCAGCTCTTGGTAAACAGAGGTTCCTTAAAGGAAATTTTTCCTCAGAACTGCAGCACCTAACTAGCTTCTTTCATGTTGCCAAATTTGCTTGTCTGTCCCTCCTGCCCTGCACTACCAACCCAAAACACAAGCCAAGGACTAATCGTGCCAGCTGGGCTTACTTAAGGCTCCAAGTGTCACAATAACCAAGGTGAGTGGGAATTTTATAACTTTGAAACCCTAGTTTTCTCTGAGTCTTTAGTAGCTGCTGAGCTTGGTGCATCCCAGTCTTAATCCTGTGTGGACCAGGGTTTACTTTTATTGTAGTAACTGACTATCTAGATCAGCAGTGAAATTATTTAAATTATCATGTCTGATACACAGAGCATCCAGACCTTCCTCCAGGGGAAGGTAGCGTGACGCCAGCAGGTTTGTCCCCGGAGTGGCAGTTTCCAGCATCTGTGTGACTCCTTCACCTTCATTTTCCATGAAGCTGGACTGGCTATAGGAACTCACTGAAAAGCTATTTTAAAAGCAGCCAGTGTGGAGGGTTTGGCTATGGGTTTGTCCATCCATGTTAGTGACTAGTGTGGAGATGGCGTTGCTGCAGCAGTGTCCTTGGGATTCCTTGGCAATGGGTGCTGGGTGGGGTGGTAGAGATGCAGTAGCTGTACCTGACTGTGGTGCTGGATGTGTAGGAACCTACCATGGAACTGACCTCACCACGTGCCTGCACAAGGTACACCAGCCTCTGAGTGACAGGTCCTCGTGGTGCCACACTGAACGGAGAAGTAGTGTGAGGAGACAGATTCAGTTGCCAATCTTTTTATAATTGCACCTGTCCTGCCATGATAAACTACACAGTAAAAAGGCTGCATTTCTTTCTGCTTTTCTAAATTGGACCCAAGAGGCAACAGTTCTCATCATTTCCCAGCTATGGCCCCATCTACTGTAATTCCATCACTTGGATGCAGCATCCAGCCCTGGGGGGAGGCTATTGTCTCTGCAGGCCATGGTTTTCCACCCCCAGCACCAGCCTGGTAGGACAAGCTTGTGTTAATGCAGCCCGCAGGTTGCACTCACATGGTTCAGTGACCTCATTAAACCTCCACCTGTTCTTCGTTTGTCACCATCAGTCTTTGTTTCATCATGTGGCAGAAGATATGCTGGTGCCAAGATCCTCCTGGACGCAGGGGTTTGGCAGCCCATGCGATACAATGTGCTTCTTGGGTTTCATCCCTGCGGCAGATGGATTGAGCTCCCGGCCTTTTGTAGGAGTGAGGCAAAGAGCTGCTGGAAATGCAGGGCATGGCAGGTCCTGAATGTCCCCCTGCCCACCCAGCATGTGCTCATTTGCTTTTTTTAATGTGACCTAGTGGGGCAAGAAGGAGAAAAAAACCTGCAGATGCAGGACGAATGAAGTGCAGCCAGGGGACACGCGGAGGGGGCTCGAGAGGGCTTGGCACAGGGTTAAATGCTGATTTGGTGCCAGAAGTCCATCTTTTTCTACAAATTGGAGTTGGGGAGGCATTTGTGAAAGACCTTGCATTCATCTTGTAGGCCATGCTGAATCTTGGTTGGGGTGGGGATTTGGAGCTGTGTTGGTTGTATTTGAAGCTGTTGTTCATGGTTCTGGCTCATGTTTAAATATGGTCTATTTCTGTAATTATTTATTGATGACATTAAGAGAACTTGGCTTCTGCTGAATGGCAGCTGCCCTTCATGGTTTATTTTTTCAGAATTATTATGATCATGACAAGGCCAAGAAAAGTCAGTCTTTATGTGGGGATGGCTGTGTAGCACAAATTCCTTTTTAACCCCCCTGAGCGACCCCATCGCAAAGCCACTGGCACCCAACACAGGACCTCATTCATCAGAAGATCCCCTTTGGTGCAAGTTGGCTGGGACCATTTATGTCCAGACAACTGCAGTGGGGGACTTGGCTCCAGCCCCATGTGTGATGTTTCCTACACACTTGCAAGAAATCCAATGTTTCTCCCTTTGCTTCTGGCTCTCTGTAGCACAACTGTAGTCGTTGGCTGTACCAGCAGCATGGGGGGCCAGTGGCCCCTGGGTGGACCTCTTAAACCCAAGCTCTATGCATCACATAAAAATGTTACCCCTCATGCCCCAGGCTCTTGGGCAGCTTCCCAGCAAGTATGACATGGAGAGGGAAGTATTTACAAAGAAAAATTAAATAGGTTTGATTAAGTTCCCAGCCATCTGTATGCTTGTGGTCAGACTTCTAAAAAAAAAAACCACCACTAGTAGAGATGAGGTCTATCAGTGCAGTACATCTGGAAATGTTTCTTTCTGGCTCGAGTTTGTCTGGGTTTTCTCCCCATTTTGTGCTGTCTCTGAGGAGTCTCCGTTCGTGCAACTCCAGTGTGCAGCACACTTGGTGCAGGAGGATTGAGCAGGTTTGTGCTGCTTCACTGCTGAGAGAAACTGAAGAGCTTGGATGAGATGTGGAACAGATTTTTCTTTTTATTTTCTTTCTTCTTTTTTTTTTTCACCAGCAGATCTGTCTAGAAGATGCGAACAGTTGGTATTGATATGATCTGCTTCATATTTTGGGAAGCTTTGGCAGTAACTGCTACCAAATAATGATGCTCCTCAGTCCCTATTGTGCAAACATTTAAATATGTTCAATTATGTTGTGCAGAGTCCTTGTTGAGAGACTGACTTCAAGCACCATTGTAGGGGCACTTGAGGGCATGGCTGATTGCAAAAACAGGATCTGATAAGGAACTGCAAGGAATGTATGTCTCATTTCTTAAGGCCAAGGCTTGGGCTTTTGTTACTGGTGGCTGGTATTAGCTTGTCTGAAAACAGATGGTTATTTATTGTGGGGGGGTTAGATGGGAAACACACTGTGAGTTGACTTCTGTTGGTGTGGGTGGTGATGCTCATCTGTGGCATGGACACAGGGAGTTCTTGTGTTTGTTTGTTTCTTTAATTTTAGACATGCCCTGAACCTGGCCAGAAGCTGCAGGCACTGTTCTTCTCTGCTGTTTGTTTGGTTTTTTTTTAAATAAAAATAAATTTAAAATATATCCATTTTGTAGATTAGGAGATTTAAGAACAAATGCTCTCCAGAAGATGACCCTTGTGTGGAAAGGATTCTTCTCATATTCCTCCTCGGTCTTACTCATCATAATGGATTGTTTGGTTTTTTTTTTAAATAAAAATAAATTTAAAATATATCCATTTTGTAGATTAGGACTGTATAAAAGTTTTATTTTAATTCCAAAGATACAGTTAAATTTCCCCAGAAAGGGTGTTCAATTCCACCTTGGGAGTTTCCACAGACCGCTCTGAGCTGAAGGATAAAAGCACGGTGTTCTAGCTCCTTGAGGGCTATTTTAATGTGACTTAAGCCAGACTTTAAGGAACTCCATTTCATTCTCAGAGTGAAAAGATTCTGCCTTTAAACTGTTTCTTCACACAGATGTAAGATCAGAGTGCATCAGTGCCCCACAGCGTGCCCTGGTGTTGGGGGCAGATGTCTTGTGTTGGAGATGATCAGACACATTAAGGTCTGGAGTATCTGGAGGAGCAGCAGCACAATCATCCCCCCTGGTTTGGTCCCTCTTGATTATAGTGACACAAAGGCACATTTAGGCCTCTGATAAAAGCCAGGCTACTCCACTTTTACACACACAAAAGCAAAGGGGAGGCTGTGTTTTGTTAAAGCAGGGACTTGGGATTTAGCAAGAAAAAAAAGCCCCAAACCTTGCATTTTTTGAATGAACAAGGGGATCTGAAGTTGCAAGCACCCTTCTCCATGCCTCCCACCCCGTGAGGTCAGAAGGGTTTTATAATGCATATATATATATCTATCCCATCCCATAATAATCACATATATGTGTGCATATACTTTTTAGTGCTTCTTAAGTGACAAGGCAAAATGCAATGAAACCAGAGGAGCAGGGAGTAACAAACACATTCCTCCTCTTCAGTGAATAAATGCCCATCCTCATTTACTGGGCTTTATCCTGGGCTTTGCTTATTACACATTTTAGCTCCTCTTTGCTCCAGATTGTCCCTGATTGACAGCCCTGTGCTGAGACCTCTTCCCAGGAGGATTTCATTGTGGGAAACAGGTGAAATTTGGTGTCTCCATCCTGATTTGATTTAAGCTGGTAATTACGCCTTGTTTGAATCCAACAGCCTGTTGAAGCTTTGCTTTAAAATGGATTTGATACCTAATTTTGGAAGATTTGCCTGCTGTAGTTGGAGATTCCATATGGATGTACCACTGCCACTAATCTTTCTGCCATTACTACCTTGAATTTCAGTCACTTTACACAGTAAGCTCTGTGCTGCTGGCACGAATCCCACACAGAGCCACCATAATGAAGTGGGAATATCAAACCTGGCACTGAAAGTCCAAGGAGTTTGACCTTTGCCACCAAACATTGAAAATGTTGGGTTTATTCCTGGGTGTGAATGTGTCTGTGCCCAACGGGTAGGAAACACATGCATTTAAGCTGGGTCGTTTAGGACCTAAAATGCTGGTTTGTATCACCTTCACATGTAGGAGTGGTTTATTCTTAGCTGCTGTCAGCCCCAGTGTGGAGGCCTGGGCCTCCAAGTGCCTCACAGCATCCTTGTCAGGGCAAAATGACAACAAATACTTTGTGCACATTCAAACTTGTTTATATCAAAGCTTTTAATGCCATTTAAAATCTTCCAAATGCATGCTTATAACAGTGATGAAACAAGCAACGTTTCTTCTCTGCATTGCCTAGCTCACAGCTCTTTTTCAGAGGGAAAGGCAGAGCAGCGCTGCCCACCTGCCTGGGAAGCAGCAGAGCTGTGCTGCTCTGGTGCTGTGACCCCCCAGGGACTTGGGGCAAGGACCTCCCCATCCAGCCCTATCTGCAGGCTGAAAGCTGTAACGCTGAGCTGGCATGGCCAGATCCTTCCTTCTCCTCTCTCATGTCCCCTCTGCCCCTAAAACTGGCTTTGGCCTCCCTTCCTGAGGGGCCCAGGCCTGAGGAGCCAGCAGGGACAACGAGCAGCACCCCTTCTTCCTTGAATATCTCGGGGAGGGGGTAGGAATGGCAGTAGGGCTGCTCTCCCTCTTCCTGGGGCAGGTGTTTTGCTCGCAGCTCGTCAGGGAGCAAGGCTGTTAGCAGCTGGTGCTGGTCCACGGGCCCAGCTGCGCCTCAGCCCGGCGTGTCCGCAGGCTCCTCCTGCACGGCCCATAAAGCCCCTCAGTGGGCACCTCGCAGGGCTCCTCTGGATCCCCTGAGTGCTTTGTGAGGTGTTTCGGTGGCGTGAATGGGTCTCTGGGCTGGCAGGATGTCACTCCGTGCTCTCCAGGGCTGAGGTAAGTCTGGTGGTGTTTGCTGCTTCTCGGGAAGGTGCAGGAAAGGGGCAGTTTGGGGCTGTGTTTGCTGGGGTTGCCCTTCGGCCTGCGAGTGAGCATGATGTGCGGCCGCCTCTAAAATGTCGGAATCCTCTGGCCTTTTGAAGCACAGGGGAGGGATTAACGTGTGCTGGAGTTCATGAAGCTGATGGTAAGCCAGCAGGAAAGCAGAGCTGTGTGTCTGCTCCTGCAGAAACGCGTGTGGAAGAGCTTGGGCAGGGCCTGGTCTGTGGGCAGCTGCTGGAGCGGCCTGGGCGAGCAGCCGAGCGTGGTGCTGATGCTGGAGACGTGAAGCTGTAGCAAGGCTCTCTGTGCTCTCCTTGTTGCTGCAGGTGACATCTGCCCCAGCAGGGCTTTTGGTCTGACTAGGGGCACAAGTGTGTTATTTTCAAGTTTTAAGTCATCCCTGCTGGAGCTGGGTACCCACTTGTTGCAGATCGTGCTGTGATGGATGGATGTGAGAAATACCTAACAAATGTGCACCTTAAAGTGAAATAGTTGGGATACAAGATGCTTCTGAGGGGTGTACACTTCCTGGCTGTTTTTTTTTTAGTGCTTTTCTTGTGTAAAATATTCTTTTTGCTCTGGAATAGCTGCAGAGCCTGTGCATGTTCCCCCACCCTCCTGAGTGAGTGGTTTCACTGGATATCTCTGTGAGCCACCAGTTGTAACCCATCTGGTTTGTCTGTAGAAGCAGAAGTGTCTGAGTAGCCAAGAAGCTTTGTTGAGATGGCTGCTCCCTGAATTATCCATCCCAGGCTTCTATTTCATTCAGTGAAATCAGGGCTTGGTGGAGAGCAGAGGCTGGGCCAGGTTGTTGGCCGTGGTGAAACAGCAACATGGGGTTTGTGGAGTAATGGCAGAGGGAGTACTGGGTATTAGTCCCTGAAAGGTGACTCCTGGAGATGCAGAGGTTTACTAGGCTGTGAGGAGAAATCTTAGTAGTAACACTAACTGGCTTCTGTTGGTGGCAGAACCAACCTGGTTGTGTGAGTCTGCAATTTTCTTTGGGATTTTTTTTAAATTTCCCCCCCCCCTTTGGTGTGTGGTGTGTCTATATTGGGGCAGGGTGGAGTCAGACAAACCTTTATGGATGAAGGAAACATTGTCTAGGGTGGGTGATACAAAATGCAAGGGAGAAAGGGGGGAAGCCCCTCAAAAAAACCGGAACCAAGCTTCCACCTGGAAAGGCACCTTGCCCTCTGGGCAGCAACTGCTAACAGCTGCTCTGCTGCTGAAGCATGAGCTCAGGGCTCTTGGTTGGGCTGGTGGCTGATGTGTCACTGCCTGTGGGTGCCAGCTGTGCGTGGTCAATGCCAAACTCTCTGCTTTTAAGCCTCAGTGCCTGGTGGAAGTTAGCAATAGCCTGGCTTAATGTAAAATGGAGCCCTGGGTTCAAGCCATTAATCTCTTCTGCTGAGGGCTGTACTCTTGCCAAGGAGTAAGGAACAGAGCTAGACCAGCTGAAATATGGTCGTCAGCTGGGAGGCTGATGGGGTCCTCTCTGCTCAAGGCCACTTACTGAAGCTGTTTCCACTCAAATCAGGACACAATTGACAAGGCCTGTGGATGATACAGCCATGTGCACCTGAGATGCTGAGTAATAACCCTCATTAAAGGCAATTTGTCCTTATCTGATAATTTGAAGTGCAAAAGCTAGAAGGAGTAAGATGAAGAGACTGAGACTTAGCCCAGGACTGGAGGGTTTTAATTCCCTCTACTGGCTGCCAGCATTCTGATGAGGAGCCAGGAATGCTGTGGGCTGTGAAATGTTTTTGTTTTGCTTCATTGGGTTTGTACAGCCAAGTCCTAATCAGGACTGTCATTTCCAGAGAGGGCAAATGGGAGGTTGGTGTTTTGAACACCTCTGTGGGACTGTTGCAAGAAAAGGGTCCTTCGTGGAAGTTCTAAGAGAGCTGAAGGTTGCTGCATGTTTTTGTTTTGTTGGGGTTTTTTTTGTGTGTTGTGGGGTTTTTTGTTTGGTTGTTGTTGTTTTAGTTTTTTAAGAGCTGTTTTTTTAAGCAGCATCAAATGATTTGCTGGTTAGAGCCATAAGTGGTACAAAATGGGGCTGGACTGAAGCTTTCCAGTGCCAAGCATCACACACAGCTCTGATCAGCTGCAGAGCTGCAGCCAAGATCCACTTCTTTCAGCTCATCTAGGTAAAAATACGTTGGAGATGAACATGTCCTACTGCCTGCATTTCTTTTAGGCATCAGTCTAGATGTATGAACATCACTCATGTGTTATCATTTAAATGTCTAATATCTGTTCACATGCGACTCTTCAGCTTTCATCTATAAATAATACATCTTAAATTATGAATAGCAAACCAAAGTTGTTTGTTTGCAGATATTTTGGTTGGAGGAGCCCTCTTTGGTTTGCTTGTCTTTCTTACCAGTTTATCTATCTTGACGTCTCATTTCCTTCGTGGTCTTCCCACTTTCCCAAAATGTATTTGCATATGAATAATTAAAAGCATAAATGTCTTTCACATTGTATAAGACATGATTTGGGGGTAGAAGGCTGGCTGATGTAGCCTGTAATTCAAGCATTACAGACAAATTATCTGGGCACAAAAGGTAACCTGCTTAGCAGCTCCAGCCTCTCTCCCATCTCACCTCCTGCTAAATGCTCTGCTGTACCTGCTGCCCATTCTGGAAATCCTTCTCAAAAGATCTGGAAGGAAACAGTGATTAAACTAGACAGGAATATGTATTTTTGTAGCAAGTTGCTTAAGGACATTGATTTAGTCAGTAAGGCTGTCTTCTTCCAGGAGCCTTCAGCACAGCCCACACTTGCTGAGCCTTTGCCTTACACTGCTGAGTTAATTCCAAGTCTCTCTGCTGTGTATAACAAGTCAATTGTAATTTTAAGGTAGCTCCTAATGGGAATGTTACTTTAAATCCTTGGGTTGCAGTTCCAGTTCTAGCTTTTGTTGGTCAGTACTGGTTTTGGTTATTGTTAACAGATTTATTTCTTCTTTATTAGGATTGAAAGGTTTTTATTAGGAGGTAGAGATTTTTATTAGGCTTGTGTATGCACTTATTTGTCCAATAGTTTTCAACGTCTCTTGTTGAACATATCACCCTGGAGATGATTGTATTTCCTCCAGCTGCTTTAACTGTGTATTCAGTAATGTTGTGATACCACTCCTTAGATTGACCTTTTGGTTCCAGTTCTGCTCTCTTCTGCCAAAATAACTTCCTCCTTACTCTGGTTCACATTATCAAATCAAGAAGCCATTAGTTCTAGTTCTTGGTAAGGACACTGCTAACAAATCTGGGCTCAGGCTTAATGAAACTCGTGATTGTTTGCACAGCCTGAGGCAAGGTACCAGGAAAAATGAGATACAGGCTTGAATAGCTCCATCAATGAGAAATGAGTATTTTTTTAAATTTATTTTTTTACTAGGTCCATTGCAATGTGTGCTGGGGGGCTCAGGGTGTGGTTTCTACATGATAAGGCCGGCTGTGATTTCTTTAGGAAAATGCAGCAATATTGGCTAGTGCTGGTTCCTCTCCTGAGGGGCTGGAGGGCTCCCCTAAATATCACCTGTGTCCCTGTAAAGCCATGTGAACAGCACTGGTCTATGACACCACCTGCTTTACAGGAATGACTTTCAGGGGGAGATATTGATTGCATTTTTGTAGAAACTGGGGTGCATGTAATTTATTTTTTTCTTTTCAGAATTATTGGGTAAAAATTCTACTTGAAAATATACGAGTGTTATTTCGAACATTGATATAGGAAACTTTTCTTTAGCTTGAATTCATCGCTCTCCTACCCCTGCTGTGTGGAAGCAGGTAACCCAAATGAGCAAACAGTCATGTAGGAACCTGGCTTGGTCCTGCTTTCTGGGTTTTTCTGGGCTCACAGTTTACTAAGTCATGTCAGAGAAGCAGGAGTAGCACTGCTCTGGTGTCCCACCTGTCTGGAATCTAAGGGGTATCCTTGTGATTTATGAAAAAAAACAAAACCACAGCAAAAAAGCCTCCAGCAGCCCCCCAAAAAATAATCCTACGATTTCACTTATTTGTCTTTGAGTGCGTTATTTCAATGCTATTAGTCTACTCTAAGCACCCTAGTGCAAGCCTGTAGGCTCCAGTGCAAATCTGCCAAGGGTGAATGGAGCCCTCTGTACTTCACTGCTTTAACTTTTTTCTTTTGCATGGAAATAACTCAGATCTAAAATGGTCACTGAGGGTTCAAGAAACACAGTCTTGGTGATCAAAGTGTGCCTGAACAACACAGATGCATTTTGCCATCTGATGTCAGACCTTCACCAACCAGATTTGGTGCTGGTGCATATTGTGCTCAGGGATGCTTAGGGCTTTGCTGCTGGTGGGCAGGAGGAAAAAATCTGGGCTGAAAAAGGGCAAAGTGGCAATGAGTTAAAAAATTGGCTGGGTCCTTGTAATAGCAGATGAAATATTGGCTCACATTGAATGAGGAGATAGTCTTGGCATAATTCAGCGAATAATATGACTTGAAAATGTGTGGCTTTTCTTTAGATTTCCTCCTAATACACTAAATAATCTCTGGCTTTGACGTTTTAATTGTATATCCCAGATGTGAAAACTTTCCACCGGCTCCTGGCAGAAATCCCAGCAAACTGTTTCAAATAGAGAAGTTTAAAAGGGGAAGAAGAAGTGTTTCTTGCACTTGTAAACCCTATTGTTTCAGAATTTATCAGCTAATATTGAACTCCACAGGCTTTATAAAAAGCAGATAAGTGTGTTGCAAGTGATAGTGTGGAGGAGATGTGATGGAGTCACCTTTTCTTAATCATAAAGTAGTGTATTTGGTGCTGAAGAAATAGAAAGATTTTGACTTTTGTTTTATTTTTGTGAGGTCAGAGGGAGGCAAAGATCTAGTAGTTGGTGCTCAAAGCTTGTCTAGATACTACAGTTTTAGCATTGCTGCTTTGGATTTTATTTAGTGGTACTTTCTAGCAAGGGACAGATACTTTTTCCATCTGTTTAGCAAGTAGTACTGGACTTCAGTCCTTTTGTATCCACTCTGCTGTGCAAGGAAATATAGGAAATCTGCATAAAATCTAGAGAATGTGTAAAATCAATTAGGTTGAGTTTGGGGTCTCTTGAGTCTGTCTTTTCTAAGGGACAAGCTCCTTGAGAGGAGTTAGACCATTCCTGGAGCGATCCTCCCTGTGTCTGGAGCCTGTTTGGGGCAGTGGAGGGAGCTCCAGTGACTGTTCCTTCCCTAAAAGCAGTGTCCTGGCTCTCTGTGCATGATGGGGCTCTGCCTTGGTAGAAGCCTCTGCTCTGGGAGATGAAAACATAGTTTTAATGCAGTTCTTGGATTGTTTTTACCAGTTTCTGTGCTGGATGTCTTTGACATTGACTTTATGGGACAGTGGCTCCTGACACTGGTGAGATAGAAAGGCAGAAGAGAAGAGCAGACCTTCTGCTTGCATCATGCTTGGCAGACGAGCATTTGCCTATTTGTAACAGCTGTTAGGTCAGTGCTCAATAACTTGGTGGGATTCTCCTATCAGGCTAAGCAAAGCAAGACTTCTGCGCTCTGCTGGATCACTTGTAGCATGATGCCCTTTTGTTTGTTCTGTCAAATCAATTCAGTAGGTCCTGGAGGAATTGTAGGCATCCACAAACAGAGCCTTTGTTGTCTGGTTATCTTCTCCTGTCCTGGTGGAGGCTGGAAAACCAGTAAGGAAACATGGAGAATATGTAGCCCTTATAATTGGGCTGGTAAATTCAGAAAATTCAAATAGTATTCAGCCCCATCCAGCCATTTCCTCCTTATCCTACAGTTTGAGCTGTTGAATGAGTTAAATCCACAGAACTGAATTTGTAGCCCTCCAGTGGCACAGCCAGCTTGTTCTGGTGGTTTTCCACCGTTGTTCTTTCATAGGGGTGTTAATCACATTCCCTTTGAGGGCACTTGGAGTAGCATCAGTATTTAGGGAGGCAGAAGCACCAGCAACGGTGTTTGGCGTGTCCATCTCTGGACTTTGGTGCCAGTTAAATATATTTTTCAGAAATCTAGGAAGGTGATTTTGTGGATTGCTGGGCTCTTCCACAGAGCTCCAACATCTGAATTGTAGCGAGGCACCTCTGGCACTTTGCTAGTGTCTCAGATTTCCATGAGCTTGGAATTGCTGTTAGCACACTAATTGTATTTCCCACACACCCTTTTTTTTGTTTGTTTGCCTTAAGGAAAACGTATGGGGTTTTTTTGCTGTCACTGCTTATTATTTAGCTCTGGCTTCACAGAATGCTTGTGAAGATTGTACTCCAGGAGAATCAAATTCAGATAATTTTCATTGCAAATAGAATCCTGTAGTACATACATGTGCAGCTGAGTTGGCTTCTCTTCAGAACATATGTAATGGTTTCTAGATGGAAAGGGAAGTCGGAGATGAAATAGATCATGACATGACATTTTCAAAGTTTATGAAACAATAAAACACAATAATGATGGTTAAAATTTTATAAATATGTGGTGGTGTTTCTCTAGCATAGAGTACAGTTCTGCAATAAGCCCTAATTAATACAGTCTGTGGTAAACAGATTAATTCATTTTAAAATCAGAAACTTTCCATGCCCTGAACTGAGGCAGGCGTGCATTTAGCAGCTAGCGTCTAACCCAGGGAGTAAAAATCTTTCTGCTCTTTTTTTTTTTTTTTGGTAATTGTTATATTTTAGTGTATGCTTTGAACAAGGGCAAAAAAAAAAAAGCTCAAACTGCCCTGGGTGGCTTCAGGCTCTAGCTGTGCATACACAAACCCCTTTCTCTCTCACTGTGAAACACATAAAGCTCAGTGTCTGCCTACGTGTGATTGTGTGGATTCATTTTTTCATGGAAGGAGTGATTTATTTTTTTGCCAGCTCTTTGTTTTCCCCAGTGGGCACAATTTACTCCCTTTTGCTTGGGCCGAAGCATATGGCTGTGGAAAGGACAAGTGTCCTCAGGAATCAATGCCTCAGGTGGGGTGAGGTGCTGCAAAGAGCTTGAAGTGAACTTAATGTTGACTTCAGCTGAAAAGGTGCACACTTCCCCCCACCCTGTGCATAAATGGAGTTGGAGTGAATTGACTACTCATTCTCTGGGAAAACAGTATTTCAGGATCTAAGATGCACTGGACATCAGTGTGTGTGGTGACTGCATCAGAGGACTCATGTTTCAGGAACAGGAGAACATTTGCCTTCCCAGGTCTGAATTTCCAAGGCCACTCGTGCATCAACATGATGTTTCCTGGATGACTATATCTAAAATTGCTGTTGTATCAAGCCTTTAATTTCCTGAAAGCTGGAAGATTGCCTGGGTTTTCTGTGTTGATGAAATGAACTTTGTCCTTGCTACATATACCAAAGAGGATCTGCTCTGAAAATGCACCTTTTCACCTCTATCCAGCTGTGGTTTTCCTAATGTGTTTCTGAAGTAGACCTGACTGCCAAGGAAAACATTAGCACTTCCACTTGCTGGTAAGAGAGGATTAAATTCTGCTTCCTGATGAGATGGTGGTTGGATTTCACACAGGTAGTTTAGAACTAATAAAGTTCCATTCTGGAGTTCGCAAAAAAGAGAAATTTTTATATTGGCACTAGCTTGCAGCTTGGAGAGTGTGAATTTTGGCTTTGGTCACATAGATTTTTGTTTCAGTGGAGCAGGGATGTCCAACCTCCTGTACCACCAGCATAAGAAGCTTCTCATGCAGCTTCTGCTCTGACCTCCAGAGAAGATGCTCTGCCATAAAATGCATCAGCAATATTCTTTGGAAAAAAACAATCCACTGAGGTGAATGAAAGCTTGACAGAATTAGGTGAAGTATTAAAGTTTCATGCTAGTTCAGTTTGTATTGTGGCTATTGAAAGAAGAATTAGCAATGGTGTTGCATCTTCCATTTGGCAGCAGTGTCTGGGGTGACTCTTGGAAGAAGCCAGACAAAGCAGTACAGTTGGGCATGGTGGGGATTTTCCCCAGTGCAGCAAGTTTAGTGGAGCTCAATAACATCCTTGGCTAACCAGGAGCTGTGTGTTCTCCCTACAGCCAGAAGCTTTGGCAGATTGAGGGGCAGCTGATGCTTGATGTGGAAAACCAAAGGCAAGATCCACACAGGGAGCTGGAATTAGAAATAACAATTTAAGCCAATGTTCTGCAGAGTTCGGCTTACTGGTGTGTGAGCCTGTGGTCAGAGCGGGCTTTGAGCTATCCCTGCTCCATAAGCAGAAGTAAGGAATTGTCTCAAGAGCATGGGATTTGCTGTAGACTAATTCCAGGAAGCTGTGGGTTTAAAGAGGGAAGTATGAATCTTTACATGCAAAAATGTCTTTCTGTTAATGTAGGATGTGTGACTCAAAACCTGATAACATGTCACTGAAGGTTTCCAAAGTGAATCTATCAGTGTCTTGTTTGTTTACTGAACTAATTGAGTTTATCATGTCCACGACATTTATGGCTGTTCCTGGAATCCTTCAGGAAGACACTGATGTGTTTTCACATACCTAAAATTTTAAAAACTGATTGTTTATTGTGCACTTAACCATAAAGAATTGTGCCAGATTGAGTTTTCATACTGCTTATAGACACCATAAGCATTTCTGCTGTAAATACCCTCTTTGTTCCAGCACTTATTAGCCTGGCTTGTTTTCACTGACTTTAAAACACAGCAACTTATTCTCACAATCCTGACCTAGGAGTGCCCTTGAGTGGTGTGTCTGTCCTGCATTTGTGTGTATATGTGCAGAGCCATATGAAAAAATAAAGAATACATACTTTTCCCTCAAGAGAGAGTAGTGCTTGAGGCAGGCTGTTTTCAATAATAGAAGAGGATCGACTGCTGGGTAGGCACATTAAAAGTGCATTTCAATAGTGGCATAAACTCAGCAAGAAGGTCTTGCTTCCTTGTTGCCCTCTTTCTTTCAAAGCATGCACAGTATCAGAGATGAGATGTAATAATGTGTAAATGAGATGGGCAGGCACCCAGGTCTGCTATGTGTTGTTACAAAATAATCCTGAATGTTTGAGACTTGACTGTTTTATGGACTCAAGAGTATTGGTATTTGTAATTAAGGGGATAAGATCAAATATTCTTAAATATCTGTGTAATAAAGTCGCTGGTCACAGGTGAGCTGTCCCCATGCTGGGCTTTGGGAGGGCACAGTGAGGTCCACAACCAGGAGGAGTTTGAGTTAGGATCTTCAGGCTCTAGCTGTGCATACACAAACCCCTTTCTCTCTCACTGTGAAACACATAAAGCTCAGTGTCTGCCTACGTGTGATTGTGTGGATTCATTTTTTCATGGAAGGAGTGATTTATTTTTTTGCCAGCTCTTTGTTTTCCCCAGTGGGCACAATTTACTCGCTTCAGGCTCTAGCTGTGCATACACAAACCCCTTTCTCTCTCACTGTGAAACACATAAAGCTCAGTGTCTGCCTACGTGTGATTGTGTGGATTCATTTTTTCATGGAAGGAGTGATTTATTTTTTTGCCAGCTCTTTGTTTTCCCCAGTGGGCACAATTTACTCCCTTTTGCTTGGGCCGAAGCATATGGCTGTGGAAAGGACAAGTGTCCTCAGGAATCAATGCCTCAGGTGGGGTGAGGTGCTGCAAAGAGCTTGAAGTGAACTTAATGTTGACTTCAGCTGAAAAGGTGCACACTTCCCCCCACCCTGTGCATAAATGGAGTTGGAGTGAATTGACTACTCATTCTCTGGGAAAACAGTATTTCAGGATCTAAGATGCACTGGACATCAGTGTGTGTGGTGACTGCATCAGAGGACTCATGTTTCAGGAACAGGAGAACATTTGCCTTCCCAGGTCTGAATTTCCAAGGCCACTCGTGCATCAACATGATGTTTCCTGGATGACTATATCTAAAATTGCTGTTGTATCAAGCCTTTAATTTCCTGAAAGCTGGAAGATTGCCTGGGTTTTCTGTGTTGATGAAATGAACTTTGTCCTTGCTACATATACCAAAGAGGATCTGCTCTGAAAATGCACCTTTTCACCTCTATCCAGCTGTGGTTTTCCTAATGTGTTTCTGAAGTAGACCTGACTGCCAAGGAAAACATTAGCACTTCCACTTGCTGGTAAGAGAGGATTAAATTCTGCTTCCTGATGAGATGGTGGTTGGATTTCACACAGGTAGTTTAGAACTAATAAAGTTCCATTCTGGAGTTTGCAAAAAAGAGAAATTTTTATATTGGCACTAGCTTGCAGCTTGGAGAGTGTGAATTTTGGCTTTGGTCACATAGATTTTTGTTTCAGTGGAGCAGGGATGTCCAACCTCCTGTACCACCAGCATAAGAAGCTTCTCATGCAGCTTCTGCTCTGACCTCCAGAGAAGATGCTCTGCCATAAAATGCATCAGCAATATTCTTTGGAAAAAAACAATCCACTGAGGTGAATGAAAGCTTGACAGAATTAGGTGAAGTATTAAAGTTTCATGCTAGTTCAGTTTGTATTGTGGCTATTGAAAGAAGAATTAGCAATGGTGTTGCATCTTCCATTTGGCAGCAGTGTCTGGGGTGACTCTTGGAAGAAGCCAGACAAAGCAGTACAGTTGGGCATGGTGGGGATTTTCCCCAGTGCAGCAAGTTTAGTGGAGCTCAATAACATCCTTGGCTAACCAGGAGCTGTGTGTGCTCCCTACAGCCAGAAGCTTTGGCAGATTGAGGGGCAGCTGATGCTTGATGTGGAAAACCAAAGGCAAGATCCACACAGGGAGCTGGAATTAGAAATAACAATTTAAGCCAATGTTCTGCAGAGTTCGGCTTACTGGTGTGTGAGCCTGTGGTCAGAGCGGGCTTTGAGCTATCCCTGCTCCATAAGCAGAAGTAAGGAATTGTCTCAAGAGCATGGGATTTGCTGTAGACTAATTCCAGGAAGCTGTGGGTTTAAAGAGGGAAGTATGAATCTTTACATGCAAAAATGTCTTTCTGTTAATGTAGGATGTGTGACTCAACCTGATAACATGTCACTGAAGGTTTCCAAAGTGAATCTATCAGTGTCTTGTTTGTTTACTGAACTAATTGAGTTTATCATGTCCACGACATTTATGGCTGTTCCTGGAATCCTTCAGGAAGACACTGATGTGTTTTCACATACCTAAAATTTTAAAAACTGATTGTTTATTGTGCACTTAACCATAAAGAATTGTGCCAGATTGAGTTTTCATACTGCTTATAGACACCATAAGCATTTCTGCTGTAAATACCCTCTTTGTTCCAGCACTTATTAGCCTGGCTTGTTTTCACTGACTTTAAAACACAGCAACTTATTCTCACAATCCTGACCTAGGAGTGCCCTTGAGTGGTGTGTCTGTCCTGCATTTGTGTGTATATGTGCAGAGCCATATGAAAAAATAAAGAATACATACTTTTCCCTCAAGAGAGAGTAGTGCTTGAGGCAGGCTGTTTTCAATAATAGAAGAGGATCGACTGCTGGGTAGGCACATTAAAAGTGCATTTCAATAGTGGCATAAACTCAGCAAGAAGGTCTTGCTTCCTTGTTGCCCTCTTTCTTTCAAAGCATGCACAGTATCAGAGATGAGATGTAATAATGTGTAAATGAGATGGGCAGGCACCCAGGTCTGCTATGTGTTGTTACAAAATAATCCTGAATGTTTGAGACTTGACTGTTTTATGGACTCAAGAGTATTGGTATTTGTAATTAAGGGGATAAGATCAAATATTCTTAAATATCTGTGTAATAAAGTCGCTGGTCACAGGTGAGCTGTCCCCATGCTGGGCTTTGGGAGGGCACAGTGAGGTCCACAACCAGGAGGAGTTTGAGTTAGGATCTCTGTGCATATAATAAACTCCTGAACCACAAAGGCTGAAGGAAAAAGCAGTTGTCTGGCTTGTCATGAGGACTGTTGCAGAAATGCACTGAGATGTGCAAGTCTCAAATTAATACTGTTTATAAGCAGTTATCCCAAGGAAGCAACAGGTAGTGAGAAATCCAGTGAGTGAATAATTTTCTCTGCTCAGAATGGTTTTCAATTTTCTTTTACTTCTAAGTGCTAAAAGGCCTTAAACTAGTTCTGACCTGAGTTAAATGAATGCTTTAATTAATGTGTGTGTCTGATGATTAACCATGAGGAAAATCACTTGGAAAAAGGTTTGGGATTGTTTGGAAAATTCTAAATGGCGTGTATAGTTTCAGCCAGAAAACATCCCTGTTTATATCAACACAGGTCTTATTTCCCCAGCTCCTGTTCCTTTTCTTTACTCAGTACAGTACCAGAGAGGGAACTTGACTTGAAAGTGAAACGGGTGACAGTTTTGGTCCTTCACACATTGGGACAGAAGGTAGCCCTGAATTTCTTGACAGAATCACAGAAAAGCCTTTAAGATCATCAAGTTCAAGCATTAACCCAATTCTAATAAGCCCAGTGCTAAACCATGTTCCCTCAGCACCATATCTGTACATCTTTTAAACACTTTCAGGGATGGTGACTCAACCATCTCCCTGGGCAGCCCATTCCAGTGTTTATCCTTTCAGTGAAGAAATTTCTTCTAGTATCTAATCTAAACCTCTCCTGGCACAACTTGAGGTCTTTTCCTCTTGTCCTCTTGCTTGTTACTAGGGAAAAGAGACCAACCCCTACCTTGCTAGGGCTGAATGAGAAGTGCACCAGCAGGTCAGACCTGCATCTGTTTGTCCCAGTACATGTGTGGCACCAGTGGCAGCGCACGATGCCCCTTAGGACTTGTGGGTCAGATTGAAGACTGACATAACCCTGCAGACTTATTGCCAACAAGCTAGCACCTTGCTTCTAAAATCACTTTAGGTTTCACACACTCAGCTGCAAAGCAGGTGGGGTTGTTCTAGATGCTTGAAAGTACCTTTGATCACTGGAAAAGTTTAGCTGTGGGAAATGTTCCTTCTTTCCCCCAAAAGTCAGATGTTGTGAATTTGTGAAGCAAGTGACTTGCTTAGCCTTAAATAAAATCCCTTATCCTCTATAGAGCAACTGCTCCTACAGAAGCTCTCTCTGGACGCTGGTGTCTCCTGTCTTTTTTTTAAACACTATGGCACTTGGGATATCTCAGATACACCCCCAGCTTTCTGCTTTGAACCCTGAGGTGTGCTGGCCCCTTGGGAAGGAGGTGCTAGGTCTGTTTCTGGGTCAAGATCTTGCAGCCCTTGAAGCCTTGGGTCAGCACTATGTTCGCATGGGTTTTTCTGGGGCATGAATGCAAGAAAAGTCAGACCTCTGACAAGTCTGCAAGAGTCCTGGGAATCAGTGTACCTGGATGCAGTCCTACAGGAAATCTCAGGAGAAAGATAAATTGTTATGTTGTCCTACAAGGAGTGAAGTTGTAAAAGGAGGGGTGGAAAGGCTCACGGTTCTATGCCTTGAACTTTCTGACTTGAACTGAAATTTCTAAGTTCTAAGCAATTGTTTTACTTGAGGGATGTTGTCATGATTGTATTGAGGGGACTGGTATAATTCTCCAACCACAGTCCTTTTTATCCCTGTATTTCTGTAATCAAGAGTGAATAACAGTTATTTTATGCATGAGAAGGGACTACTTCTTTTGAGTAATTTTTACTTAAGAGAATATAGCTTAATGTAACAGTTTATGGTGATTAGTTATGACTTTTCAGATTGAATCAATTGCAGATGTTACTTTTGAATGACCCTTATGAAATGTGTATGTGTTTTCATGGTAGGCTAACTCTTCAGGGTACCCTTGAGGTAAATCAGATGTCTTTAAAACCCTAACCTGTGGTGTGCCAGAATGCCATGTGCTTATGAAATAAATGACAGACAGCTCTCTTGGCTGGAGAGCTTGGGATCTACGTAAGTGATTTTATACTCTTGCAGCCAACAAGCATCAGGATGTGGTTTTGATACAGGTTTTCATGCTAATTGAGTTATACGTGGAAAAACTAACATGGTACAAAATCAACTTATTTTCACAGGGTGACTGCAGGAAAAAAAAAAATTGACCAGAGGTTATCTTTGTAGTTCATTTTAGGAAGTGTTAATTTAGAAAATGGGGAGAATTTACTTCTAATATATTAGTTCATGTAGTTGGCTATCTCCTCATTAATAGGTTTATAGCTTTTTTTGGCAGTGTAATTAGCAGGCATCTATGTGAATGGAAAAATTGTATCTTAGTTTAAACCTAAAAATCTGTTCCTTGTCAAAGTATTTGACTCTGATTTATTTGGTTATTTATTCTTCAGGCTTATGTTTTGGTTTGGGATTTTTTTTGTGTCCCTGACAAGTGATGCCATTTTGGCTGTTCTGGAATCCTGTATCATCATCTACAGCCAAAATACAGTTGTGATGCTCAAGTTGGGGTAACCTGCCTTGCAAAAACATGTTTGAAAGTGAATTATCAGTGAATAGGCATCTCAAACTTCTTCCACTTGGTGCATGAATACCTTGTGTTTTGGGCACTGGGGTAAGACGAAGCACTTTGGGAATCTCTAGTTTGTTTGCAAGCAGTAGATACCACACTGGGGTCTTCTTTCATGAGTGAGATCTCTTGATATGTTGCACTCAAACAGCAGGTAACCAAGTTGCTGGCAGGCAGCAGTGACTTTTATCTGTCCCCCATGGTGTCCTTCTCAAACCAGAGAAGAAATGGAAGTTTTAGATTTCATCACAATTTTTCTGAATCAGTTTCTAGACTTTGTTTCTACTTGCTTGCAAAATTTACTTGTGTTTTCAGGTAATTTTTAATAGGTTCTTTTGAATGCTATAAGGATTTAAGTTAAATATTTGTTTGCACCTTTTTTTTTTCTCTCTGTGAGCGGACATTCAGAGTCCTTAGCAGAGGAAGGTTCTTCCTGATAAGTTTTTTTTTTTTCCTGTTAGAAAAATACTGAGATCAACTGCAAAACATGGATGAAATCACAGGTCTGTTTCTTCTGGAATGACTCACTTTTATGATGAGCACTGAACACATTTACAGTATATGATAACAACTGGATCCCATTTGCAGAGAGCATCCATGCCTGTGCAGTATTCACTTGCAGAGAAACTTTCCGGATGCCTTTTTTTTTTCTTGACTGTTGGATACATTAATGTGGGAGTGCTCAGTAGCACCTGGCCATCATCTTGGTGAAGTTAGAAAGCACAGGTGATATTCCAGCATCACATGTGAGGCACTTAAATCTCACCTGGGGTGGAGGGAAAAGAAAAAAAAAAAATAGTGTCATGAGATGATTTCACTGCAAAATGTCTGGTCTTGGTGCCCGAGTGTAGAAATGCAGATACACTGAAAGCTCACCAGGATGAACCTGGAGAAAAAGACAATAGAGTAATTTCAATTGTTACTAAAGCCTTAGGTGTGATTGGTAATTAAAATGAATCATCTTCAAACTCTGGAATTTGTATGCAGAGTGTGGGTGTGTGGTTTGGGAGAGGCAAGATGGGCATTGTTATTTTTTCCTTTGGTAGCAGCCTTGCACATGTGATGTTACATGTAGCACCCAGAAACTGTAATTAAGGAGTATTGTTATACACATCCTGGAAACAAGGTGACTTGAGGGCTTATAATTCACTTGGCTGTCTTTAAAAAAAGGTGTGAGTGATTCAGTGTTTGACTTCTTTTGGTATTTGTGTGATAAAGCAGTACAGAAAGTACTTGGCAAATATGTTTTTAACATAAGCTGCAAGAGAGGGTAATGAAATTTGTCAGATGCATGTGTGATTATCTCACTTCTGTTTGTCCTGAGTGTGTATGTTTTAGTTCATTGTAATGTTTCAGAGCAATCTTCTGAAGTGTGCTTGTTCTTTGACAATCTGGCTCATCATCTTGGCCTGGGTAAATAGGATGGAGAGGAAATCCATCTGGGTCTCATTTGGAAGGTGTGTGCTGTAGCACTCAGCTGCCTCTCCTCATCGCAGCCTGCATGTTATCTCCTGCTGCCCTGTGCTGTCTTCTGGCCAGCTGGCTTTTGCCTTGTCCTTCACCATGCCTGTCAAGTTTGTCAGATCAAAATCCTTTTTCAAAAGCTCAGATGTAGACACTGAGCTAAAAAGAAATAATGGTGCCAAAAGAGGGACTAAATAGAAAATGGATTTTAAAGCACAGTGACTTCTGGTGTTATTTCAGTCTTGTGAGAAGTTGTGAACCATGAAAAAACCTACTCTGTTGCAAGACTTAGAAGCTAATGGGAGATGCACAAAGTACTTTCTTTTGACTCTGTTGCTTACAAGTTTTCATATTCCCTTCTATGTATAGTTTATCTGAAGTGAGGAAAGGTTGTGTGTGTCTCCCTGTCCATTGCCAAATAGATCTTCCAAGTCAGCTTCTAAAATTATGATGTCCCAAGGTGACAATCATCTCTATGCCAGTCCAGTGCACCTTCATTTCTTGCAGAGATAAGGCAGATAATGCAATCACACAGGGATTGCTCTCTGCCAGATGTTGCTTGCTTTGTTGTTGGGATTATCTAACCATCACCTATGGTTAGATACTGCTTTATGGCAATAAAATCTCTCAGCAGGCCTGGCCCTTTGCAAGGGCATTGACTGCACCCTTCTGCTAAAAGGCAGGTGCCTTTGAAGCCCATTAAATTTGAGTCATAGAAATTTCAGTGGGAAGGGGTTGCTGGAGGGCTTTTGTCCAGTCTCCTGTGCAGAAGGGTTTGTTTAACATCCTCCTTGATTTGGAGGTGGGGGTAGAAAACTGGGTCCAACACTGGCAGAGATGGGATAGTGCTGCTCTCAATCCACTGCCCTTGTGGTACTAGTGAGTAATGCAAACCAATAAATCAGTGAGTATGGTGTCCTCCTTTAGCCAACCCCACTCCAGCCACCCTGGATCAGGATATTGGTTTGTAAAGCTAAGCCTTGCTGTCAAAGGATGTGACATTTAACAGTTTGCATTGTAAAATCCTTCATCTGTCTTTGGACATCCTCAAATGCCAGCAGGAGAATACAAGGTCACCTGTTACATGCACACTTGTGCTTGCATATGTCAGGCTGTGCAGCCCTCCATGATTTTGCATATCACAAACTTGCAGCTCTGTGGACTTCCCCCCTCACCTCCCTGAGATACTGTTTTATACATTGTGATAAGCCACAGCAGTTTAATTCTGTTGTGAAAAGCATTGTCGAAGTCTGTTAGGCTGAAGAAGAATTTATAACTGTCTGATTATGAATATCATGTGTTGGAAACATAGTTTTGATTTTTATAATTTTTTTTAAATACACACAACACATGGTGTGAAAGGTAGAAAGATTTTTCTTTGGCCCCACCCTGGCATATAGGGGAAAAGCTTAGTCTGAAGCTTGTCATGACTCTAGAGGTTCACTTTAGGAAGCTGTTTAGAGGTTTTCTTCTCACTGGCTTGCTTTTAAAAGAGTCTTCAGGGGGTAAAAAACTGGATACTGCTTCATGAAACTGCATGCATGAACCATCAAAACAAATGGGAAATGAAGTACCAGTCATTCTACTAAATTTGGGCCTTGAAGTGAATCCTTGCTGTCTGCAAGTCTCTACTTTTGTTAAGCTAAATGTTCTGTGTATCTGCCCCTTTTTCCCCATAGCATCCATCTTTGTTTGCTGGTCAACTTGCACAGAGAAGATGGTGCCTTGTGTACCTTGTATAGGACAGTGTGTAATGGTAATGACTTTCTACACTTAATGAAATTTATTATCCAAAAGTATGTATTTTTTGCAAGAGATTCAGATGAGAGAATAATCAGAAAGGGTTGTATGTCTCAAGGTATCCAGCTTGTGAAAAGATGGTAGGACAGGATGTTGACCCTGGAGGCTGCTGTCATTGTGGATTTAAGGCAATATTGCTGTGATTTACAAAAGAGTAAATCTGACAAGTCATCATAGAATCTCAGCATCAGAGAATAGTTTGAGTTGGAAGGGACCTTAAAGATCTAGTTTCAACCCCCCTGCATGGGCAGGGACACCTTCCACTAGATCAAGTTTTTCAGGGCCCCATCCAACCTCATCTTGAACACTTCCAGGGATGTGTGGGTATAATTGCTAGCAGAGTTGGATCTGCTCTACTAAGTCTGTAATACTTGCCTGAAGAATAGGAAAATAGTCCTGTGAAGCTTTGGTTCATCTAAGATGGTTCCCTGGCTTGGTATGAATGTTGTGTATTTTATTGCTTAGAAAAATCTGATTTTTCTTTATTTTTCTATAAGGAGGAGAGGTTTCTGTAAAAGCCAACGTGTTGTTAGATTCCATGGAAAAGTTTCGAGGTAATCCAAAGCACTTGCAATGCTTGTGGTTGTTGGAGCTTTTTAATTGAAAAAAAAAACAAACCAAAACCCAAGAAATTTTGATGAATGCAATCCCTGATAGTTTTGAAAGGGCACAGGCTTCTGTGGGAAGTGACCTCTCCTGTGCTGCCTGGACAAGCTGAAGGACAGGAGAAGAGATTCTCTGGAAAAAGACTCTTGTGACTCACTCAAATTCTGTAAACTGATGTGTTCAGGGTTTATTCTCACTAAAATCCAGAGTGGTAGCACCTGGTTTTAGTTTCTAAAGGAACTTGTTGCATACACTACTCTATCAGAGAGCATGACATTTTCCATTACTTGAGGCAAGAGTTTTAAGATGTTTGTTTAGCAGATGTACTACTGTGGATTTTTTCCAGTTTCTAAAAATATCCCATTTTCTAGTAGGAGAGGATATGTTTCCAGGCGCAAACTGATTGCACTCTACATTTTGCCTGATAGTTCAAAAATGTGTACATTTTTTTCCAAGGAAAACCCAGAGTTTAAAAGTAGTAGGAAAAAAGTCACAAGTACAAATTGCTGCCATTCTGTTGAATGTTCCCACCCTGAACACATGAACAGATTTATGCCCACTCTTGTAATTATGATCTGGTCCCTAAAATCTGGCTTAACCTCTGCATTACACTTAATTGTACCTAATTTTTTTTGCCTATAAACATTTGAAATAAGTCCCCATTAGACTTAGTGCACGATTTGAGAAAACTCTCCAAACACTGAGACTTTATGCTGACAGCCGGAATCAATTATGAAACCTAATATGAGATTAAAAGGTTCCTGAATATATTAGTAATTGAATTGTACAAAATGCCTGATTTGTGCACTGGACAGTGCACAAGAGACCACAAGCTCAAATGAAGCAAATTATAATTCAATTATATAAATGCTTCCAGAGCAGTTCAAATCACGTCTTTAAGACTGCTGAACTAAGAGAAAATGCTTTTACTTTTATCTTTTCAGATATAAAAATAAGCCCTTACATGAAGGGTGTCCTCTGTACCACTTCTGGCAGGAAAATGTAGTGGAGTGTATACTCATGGCAGTGGTTACACTGGCTTCTGATGTTAGTCTCTAAAAGAGAAAATAGGTGGTTTGTAGAGAAATGAGAGAAAATTATGATAATTTGTAGTGGTGAAAACCAGTCCATTGTGGAGCTATCTTGCAAGCTTGCCTCAATTTTTACCCTTTTCTGGAAGCATTTATGAATTCAGTCCTATCACAGAGGTTGTCACCAAGTCCAGGCTGACTTAAATTTAATTCAATCCAGTATGTTTTTAGCTTGGGATTTCTTTTTGTTGCCTCCCTATGATCTTTCTTTTATTTTGGAAAATGAACTCCCAAGCTTGCATTTATTTTTATTTATAATTAATTTGTTAATATTTAACCCTCTCAGCTGCTCTGTTTAGTTGCATAAGAATTTAGTCCTCACTAGAAATGCATGTCCTAAGCCTTACAATAGCAAAAACAACTGCTAATTTTGAACATAAGTAAGAACCTAAAATGTCAGCAGATTTGTGAAATGTGGAGTTTTCAGGTAACTTATGACTACTTTTTTTTCCATGAAGGTGATATTGGAGTCAAATACTACCACCCCTAGCAAACAAGCAAGGGTCTAGCTGCATTTGTAGAGTTGCAGGGAAGTGATGGACAAGGTGTGAAATTAGGCTGGTGACTTGCAGGAGTGCTGGAACTTGGTTTGGATTGGGATGCTTGGAAATTACAGTAGAAATAGCAGTTTGGTTATTGGCTTGATATAGATCTGACACTAATTCTCCTTGTTTTCTAACGGGTTACTTTGAGAGTTAAAATAAAATCCCCTATTACTTTCTTTTTTTTTTTCCCTGGTGCAACAGATGAGCATAATGTAGCATTAGAGTCCTGCAGAGTCAGCAGCAGAAATTACTCAGGTGACAAGAGTCAGGCTGTGTGTTCTTGGCCAGACTTCTCAGCTGCTTGGGCATCACTGTTAGTCTCCAAAAACCCAATTAAAAATGAAAAAAAAAAGACACCTTGAAGAACTTAAGGACTGGGAGGGGTACTGCTGTGGGTTGTGCTGGCAGACTGTAACTATTCAGTAATACCACAGGAAATTGCTTAATGAGAGCAGATACAAGAATATCTCTGCCTCTAAAAAATTTCTGGCTTGGCTGCTCTTGGATAATGTGAATTGGGCTGTGTGCTTGGTGAGGCCCAGAGGGCAAAATTGGCAGGACTTTGCTGCCTGCATTAGGAAATAATTGTTACATAGATAAGGAAGGGCAAGGTTGCCTATTAATTTTAACTGGAAGCAGTGAATGGGCTTGCTGGTTACTTCAACACATCCTATGCAAACTCCCCTGTTCTTCCATCAGTGGTAACAGAAAACCAACTTAGTGCAATGGTTTGTTGTATCTTGTCCTGCCCAGAGGTGCTGTGGCTTGGGATGATGCTGATGCCAACCTGATCCAGGGGACACCTTGCCCAGGAGGACCAGGATTGCCTTGGGTAAAGAACACTGACATTATAAGCTCTATTTCTACACATCAAATGGCTGTGTGAGCAAATTGGGTACAGAAATATGTCGTATAGATACTTAGCACAAATCTTCAGTGTTATCCAAGATAAGTGAGGAACACAAGCACTCACACTAACACTTGTGCTAGTCTTGCATAGGTATGATTTACCTAACAGGTTTAAATGGCTCTGTCACCTGTGGTCTATAAAGATTCTGATGAGAAATACTTTTCTGTGTAATTATGTTGATTTTTTTAGATGTGATAATACAAATAGTATTTCACAGATGTGTTCAGAAGGACATGCCAGGTTTGCTTGCCTCAAAGTCAGGAGAGTTGCACCAGAGGTGAGTTGAACTTTGTGCATTTAAGACAAATATCCTTGTGTCTGATAGTTCTGGTGTTTGTCATAGGCATTTCTCAATGTTAAACATCTTGCTCATTTGAGTTTCTTCTTTGAAAATTCTGAAGCCTGAAACACTGTGTGATGAGTTGCCAAAGTTCACATTTTAAATTACATTCCTTCTGGGCTATATAAGAAATAAATGAGCATCATGCTGTTTGTGTATTTCTTGTACGCTTTATTATGTCCTGGTTTCAAAAGAAGTGAATTTTTTTGAAACTTGTGAAACGAAGTATACTCTTTTTGCCAATGTAATGGACATTCAGATTCAGTGGAGAACGAATGCTCATTGATGAGGCCTGTATGTTGTGCAGCTCTGGGCTTCCAATACAACCATTTTGACAGTCTAATGGAGGTGTAAAACCCAGTGGCTCACTGTTCCCTCACTTGAATTCAACATACCATCCACAGAAGCTGTTTGAAGAGTGAAATAAACCCCACCTATATGGTCCTAGAATTCTCTTTTCCTTTTTGGTTTGGTTCTGTTCCTTCCACGTGAGCCTCCAGCTCCATGTTGGTCTTCTCCTTGGGAACAGCTGCACAAATTGCAGCGGCTCACATAAAACTTTTTGGCTGTCTTCTGACTTTTCATGGCTCATCTGCCATTAGAGAAGGGAGGAGTTTTGAGATACTGACTTTGTCTGTAAGCCTCAGCCAGTATTTCATGCACAGTGCAGTTGCTCAGATGCCAGGTTCTCCTGACCATGATTTCTCTTGGCTCACATTCTTCCCCTGGGTCAGATGAATACTGCACCTCTGACCTCAGTCCATGGCTGCTGGATTTCCTACACCTACTGTAGGTGTCTTCCTTGTCTCAAAACCCCTTGTTCTGAAGGTCTGCTGTCTCTCTTCTCCAGACACATATGGGTCATTTGGCTGAATTCCTGTAGGTCTGTTGGCTTTGTCAGCAGTGTGGCCATTAGCAGCAACTGGATTTTCTGCCAATATATTTCAGACCAGCTTTTACTGAGCCCTTAATGGTTATGTGACTTGATGGCATCTTGCCTTCCTTCCCTGCAACCTTTCAGACGTGGTGTATTAAGCGTGGTTTTTAATGTGCTTGTGACTCATTTGTGCCAAAGCTGAGTGATTGGGAGGTTGTTTGTCACAGTCCTAAGTGAGATGGGAAAGCATTGCTGTGCCAGAAGTCACAAGGATTATTTTTTTTCTAGTGCAGGGAAGGGGATAAATCCTGCTGGTAACAGAGGGCAAAGTGAAGACCTTGCCCTTTGGCATGGCCAGCAGCAACCCACAGATCCCTAACTTTGTTTTTTCTCTTAGCAAATGCTGGGGAAGGCCAGCAAGATATGAGTTTATTATTGCATCCCACACCAATGCTGAAGGCACTCGTGTACTTAAAGTAACCTCAAGATATATTTACTAGGTGTATTAATTTTTGTGGTCAGGTTGAAGGAGTTGTTTTATTGTCCTTGAATGTATTTTAACACCAGCTCTCTCCTCTCTGTCATATCTACCAGCAGACAGGAGCTGCTCTGTGCAATGGGGTCTCTAAAAGCCAGTTGGCAACTTGCTGCAAAACTTCTCTTTAGGAGCATTAAGATCTGCAAGGAGCTGAGAGCTCAGCCCTGTGCTCCATACAGTTGTTCTATGGTATGGCAAGGAAAACCATAATCTTCTGGTCTCAAAAAAAACTTGCTTCCAAACTGCTCTTCTGTTACCCTTGGCCCATTCTTCCACACAAATACCCCAATAATAAACCCAAGATCTTTATTTCATAGAGCTCAGTTTCTTTCTGCTTTCCTGAAGTCCTTGTCTTCTGTTTGCAATATGCCCTAACCAAGCAACACTGAATAAATCCACTAGGAATCAGGAAGCTTTCTTGTTTCTTATCCTTTAAAAAACTCCTTTGCCTCCTCTTTCTACATTTTTTTCCTTCCTCAGTTAAACTATTTATGAGGATAAGTGCAAATTCATAGGGTTTGTTTGCTCTGCTTGTATCTGTGTTCTTTTATGAGAATGTTATATATTTCCTGAGCTCTGCTGACCTGAACATCATCTAACCATCAATAAAGTTTCCAGTGCAGTACACCATGAATGCCTCTCTTCAATGTTTTGCTGAGGGAGCTTCATTTATTATTTACTTTTTAGCATGAAATTAAGGGGTTTGCTAGCTCCATTTATAAAAAGTTTAATAATAAATAATAAACTCCACAACCAAAAAAAACAGGCAAAACAAATCCAAACCAAAAGAAAATAAAAACTATGAATGAGTTAATTTTGGAAATGGCCCTAAAATACCTTTTGGCAAACTCTTCTAGGAATGGGCAGCTTGCCATACTTGTCTTAAGAGATGCAGGAAGTTTAATCCTCTAGAGCTGATCAAATTTGCAAAGCTTTGAGCTTTTAGTGGCTTGGTTTTGTGGTAAATAACTGGGTTGAAACAACCTGTGTGTCACCTTGGCCTTTTATGGGGTAAAAGGGACAAAACTTATCCAGCGCAGAAAAAGTGCCACTGTTCTTGGCTGTTCCAGCTCTATGTTGTAGGGTTGCTTGGGTTTTTTTACACCTATTTAACTTGAACATGTAGAGATGTTATACATGTCTGTTGTTCGCCCCAGTCCCCAGATAAAAAAAAACCACACCAAAACCAACAAGAAAAAAAACCCCAACAATAATGGTAAGTGTTTGAAAAAGTATATACACATGCACACATACGTATCTATGTAAGACCAAACAAATAGATCACCTATTCCCAGTGCTGGCTCTCTGAAATCTTTCTCATTGCAGCTTCTACTGTTTCAGGGCAGAAAAGACAATAAATGTACTATTGTGCCTTTTCTTTAGAGCAAGGGAGGAAGGTAGAAGAAGAATCATCAGCTGCACTTCTAAATGGGAAAGCCACCTTGTTTTCCTTTTCTTAATTTTCAGTGAAAATTAAGCTCTAAATTATGGTGCTGTTGAGGGCTGACTTCAGCAAAATAAATAATTCTTTTCTTCTAAAAAAGAGGTAGTTTTGTGGAAGTGAGCAGTGGTTCCTCCCAGCACCCTGTTTGTAGCAGGGTAAGAGAATGTGTACAAAAATGAAACAAACCAGACCCTGACCTGCTTATTTTTATCTGGTTGCTGTCAACTCAACTGATCTTGATTGTTGAATTCTGCTTTCCTGCAGTTTACTTGTTTATCTGAGCACAGGCCAAATCAAACAGCCACAGAATGTGCCTTTAATCTCCAGCGATAAAGAATACCTTGGAGAGGAAATTACACTGTAATGCTGGGAGAAGAGGAATATCTGGAGAGAAAGCATCACTCTGCTTTGCTTAGAAACTTTTTTCCCCATCACTTTTTTTCTCACAGTTCTCCTGAAATGGGCTCACTGGCAGGGGGAAGGGGAGCTGTGGGGAATAGCAGGTTCCTGCTTGCCATTTTGAAAGGAAATTGCAAAATATTAATTAGGAAGATAAAATTGGAGGGGAATTAAGAATTGTTATCTTGAAACATTAGCTTCTTTCCCAACTGTTGTTTTGAATTTGCTGTGTTATGACCTTTTTTTAGTAAGACTTTTTAATTGTGTCTTGATTCTGTATGCACTCATTGCCATCACGTTTTTTGTTTTGTTTTTCCCCCTTTATTTCAAAATATGGGCTGGTAGTGAATTATTCTGAGCTTTTTTGGCCTATTTGAGTCTGTGAGTTTAGCCCTCAGATTGTCAGGGAGGGATCATATTTCATTATGTGCAGACTACCTAGCCCAGAGGTTTCCCCTCTCCCAGTTGGAAATTCTGATGCCCATATGTTCAGAAATATTCTGCTTTTTCAGTAAAAATAGTTGTGAATATATTTTCCCATGAGTTTGTTGGGATTTTTTCCCTCCTTCAACCAATGTGTTGCCTAAAACCTGGTTTGTGTTTTCTTCTTTTCTTGCACTCATAACTCTGAATTAATGTTGCTTAAAGTTTTACAAGGAAAACTGCCTTCAGGCTCGGACGATGCATGGAAAACTTTAGTCCTTTGCAAAATTTGTTTAATAAAGCTATTTGCAACTGAAAAGGGGAATAAAATTGGAAATGCCATCCAGTCCTAAAGCCCTTTGTCATAACCTATGCCTGCACACAGGTTGTAACTTGTATCATTAGCATAACCTCCTTGCCTTACTGAGTGGCTTATCTCTGCCTGAAATTCCTTCTTAAATATTTTCAGTGAACAAGTTTAAATAAACTGATGGATAATTGCTTTCGCTAGCTCCTTATAGTATTTGACACTTCTAGATTTTCAGAGTTTTTTCAGAGTTTTTATGAGGCATTTTAGTCTCATGCTTTAAATTGGTAACCTGAGAAGAAAGCTTTTCTTAAAGAGGATTCAGAGCATTTTAATTAAGGCAATTCCTGGGCTGTGATGGGAACTGGCAGAGATGCAGAGTGTGGTGGGAGAATGGATGCACCATTGAGCAATGTAGATCTGCCTCCAAAGAGGCATCTGAGATGTTGCTGAGCCCATGTCTGCTGAGCTGGCCTCAGGGTGTGCATTTCTGGAGAAGATGACGGAACAGGAATCATCTTGCTTGGCATAAAGAGCCATTTATGTCCTCTAGGAAGGGGTTTCTCTGGGTTGGGTAATGCCAATTCTGCAATTATCTCTTTTGCCAGTCTCTCCTCCCACTGTACATCAGCCCAGTGCTGGTATTGGCAGTGTATGTCCCAGTTCTGACTTGTTGGTTTTAGTTTCTGTATTTTGTCAATGTTTTCGGTTTCAATCTTGTGTAAGCCAATTGATGTGTTAACCAGTCTTTCAGGTTCATAAACAGGCTGGAAATCTGAGGAAAGTACCTGTTCCCTAAAGAAAACGCTCATATTATGTTACCAAGTGTGATGTGAACCAAAGCTGGGCTTGGTACCTCTGGTGACTCTAATCTCTGGTTTAGGATGAGGTGGAAGCTGATTTCCTGTGCTGTACTAGGCAGTGCTTTCACTGGGGAACTTATTTGATGGTTGGGAACAAAATTTGGTATTTTTAACCTATCCAGCTGATTTTGGTTGTGATATTTTGCTCCCCTTGGGAGTTTGGGCATGGGGCCAGAGCTGTTTATCACAGCCCCAATCTTCTGCAGGGGTCTGAGAGGCAAATGTTATCCTCCCCTTGGTTGCTTTTGAGTAACAAATTCCTATATTGACTTATGCATTTCATCTTCTCTGATCTCTGAGTGAGCTATGTGGTTAGTGGTATTTTGTAGCCAAGAAATGGAAGGAAATGCACAGGTTGCTTAATTTGTTGTCATTGGTATATTTCTGTTCAGTTTTTGGATGGTTGGAAAAGAATATGCAATGGTTCTCTTAAATCTAGATCTTGTGACGCATTGCAGATTAAATACTCTGACTTGAAGCTTAATGTTTCCCGAACATGACAGTTTCAGCCATAAGAAATCAATCATCTTGCAATATAGCCTTGCAGCACATAAAATACTCCAGCAATTACATTCACATGCATCACTTGGACTCATATACTTTAAAATATTGCTATTTCTGTGCTCTGTTGAAAATGGAGACATTGGAAAGGATGAACTGGTTGCACCAAGTACTTTGCTGTTAATACAGAAAATGTACTAATAGTTGATTAAGTACAAAGTCCCTCACATCTGACTTCGAGATGTGTATTTGGCTGTGGAAAGGTGATCTTTTTTTGAGCCTGAAACTGGGGGAGATACAAGTAGCCAAAGCTATGAAAATGTACAATGAAACTATTTTCATGGAAATAGTGAAGAATCTTGCAAAATTACTCTGATCAGTAAGGGCATGAAATCATGGCATTTAAGGTACTTGCACTCCTGGACAGACATATTGGAATTTTGTATATGATTTTTTAAATGCATGGTTGTGAAAGCTGGCAATGAACATGGAGGCAAATAAAAATACAAAACGTTTTCTTACACTAGCTGCAGATTATGAGGACAAAGCAATGTGCAAAGCTTGTTTTCTAAGTATTATAATATTTTGGCAGCCCACAACTACACTATTGATAGTTCAGAGTGAACATGAAAGAAGTGGATGCTGAGCAGGTAAATCCATTCCCCTTTCATCTCTCAACTGGCACCACTAGTGACATTTCTATGATGCCTTATGAGGTGGATGGAGGATTACAAATAAAAGCTGAGGCTGGGCTTTCATTTTACAGACTGAGAAAGAGAGGAATTGTGTCGACTGCTTGAAAAATACCAAATACAGAAAAGCTTCTCATGTCCAAGTTCATGAATTAATACTGCATTGAGTTAGTCCCCTAAGGTCTATTTGGATTTGTCTCTTGCCTTGTTGATTTAAGTCAGTTTAAAAGCATATGGGATCAGGTGGCGTTATTCCTGCATTGCTGCTGTGTTTTCATAAAGAAACTTGTCTTGCTCATGAACTTAAATTTTAATAGCTTAAGGGAGCAAAAAGCTTTTTTGAACTGGACAATTGTGATTTTTGTCCAAGTCTGAAATTTTTTGATAAAAACACAAGTGCTGCTGAGCTGGAATCACTGCATCCCTCTACAGCCTATTTCTGCCGATGTCACTTTGACCCAACCTTTTCTTCTATTTTTGGGGATTAGTCATTGCTTCCTTCTGTTTTTAATCAATCTAATTTGTAAAAAATAAAATTAAATCAAAGCTAAGGATTGTACCATTCATTTGTTGATCACAACTGCGATGTTTGGTTTGACATAGATACCAGCTGTTGTTGCTGGTTCTCCCTGCAGTAGTGCTTTTGATGTTAAAATATGCCACAGTTGCTCTATTTGATTGCAAGCACTTTCCAGCCCAATGAAAAAATGACATTGCACCCTAACTCTTCTGCCTAGTGGCAGTTGGAACTGAATCAGATTTCTTTGCGGGCTGAAACCCTGAGGATCGGCAGAACTTCAAAGGAGGGGTGGAGGTGGGAGGGTGAATGTCCAGCTCATTGCTGGTGGTGGTGACCTGCACTGTAATCAGCACCATAAAACAGTTTTCTTACTTAGTTGGATGTTTGCCATAAAAATAGTTTGGTATTATATGTAGTGAATTCTGAGATTTGGGCAATGATGTTGGTGCCATCAATCACAGAGACTCTGGGTTGCTTGGGAGCCACAAGGAGTGGGCTCTTCCTTCCACTATATCTCTTACTCAAGGTTGGAATTGTAAAATCACCTTGAATGACCACGAGATCTCAGGTTCTACAGAGGCTCCCTGAGGGGTCTCCACATGGCCAGCTCAGCCAGCTTAAATACATTGCACTTTATGTTCATGGTTACCAAGACAGTCCAATTATTGCATTCAGGTCTGCTGAAAAAAGAGTGGAGGGTGTGAGGCTTATTGGGAATGCAGCTTTCAAGCAAAGGGATTCCTCTCTAGTGAACAAGGAAAGTGAGTCTGAGTGCACTTTGACCAGGAGGGCCCCTGGACTCTACAGAACATTGCGAGATGAACAGTGGAGAATGAACGGCTATGGGGGAAGGATAAATTGCAGTTGTTTACAGCTTGCATCTGAGTCAGCCACAAGCTGAAAGGTCAGCTCTCCTTGGAAGAAGGTGATGCTAGTTGCTGGCATTCTGTTTCAGGCTAGAGGATAAGTCAGATGGCTGAAGAGATCTTTAGACTTTTTTTTTACTACTATTATTTTTAACTTGAGTGTAGGTGGGTAACAGAAGGCAGTTGGTGGCCATGGCATTGCTGGCCTTGTATGGCCCTTGGCTTCCCAAGGGACAGCTGGTCTGGGACAGCTGCAACCAGATTTTGTGATTTAGAGTAAACCATTCAAGAAACTAAAGGATAATTCTGATGGCACACTGTGTTCCCAAACGGTCTGACTTAAGATGCTTCTGAAGACTAGCACTTGCTCTAGATCTTGGGCTACAGGAGTTCTCTTGGAGCATGGAGGTTTCATAAACTTCAAGAAAATGCCTGTATTTCCAGGACCTTGGAAACTTGCTCCTGATAAAAACTTGGCTTTGTACTGCTTGGTCTCTGTGTAGATAGATTCCTAATGATAGCATCACTCATGGTGGCTTTGGTGTTGTTTAAAATATGATAATTAGAACCACTGAAGATAGTGGATTTGGAAATGAGACACTGTACTCTGCCAACATGCTGGAGCCAGCATGCTTGGACAAGCATGGGGCTACCAGGCTTGCAGTGTCCCACTTCCACTTTCTGCAGAAGAAATTAGAAGCATCATTTAAATAACAGAAGAACTTCTAGAGTGTTTTAATAAAAAGAGTAAATATCACTGTTGGTAATGGAGTGTGCATTTTAAACTTATCCTGGCATTCTGTGTGCACCTACCACCTATGCCAGGGACATGGTTTTATGCCTATGCAGCCTGATGTGATGAGTGGGTGCAGCTCAAAAGGGAGGGTGTGGGCCCTTTTTCCTTATGCTTGACCATGGTGACATTGTCAGCCCCTTTTGCAGATGCTTTTGGGCTTTGGAAGAGCCTGGTGCCCTAAGCAGCAGGGAGACATGCAGAAGTTTGCTATTCTTATGCCATAGAAGAGCAAAATGTAGCGGCAAGTTTTCCTTGTGCACTCAGAGTGATTGAGAAAATAATTCCAAGTAGCAGGAGTCCTAAAATGATCCATTCTTGCCCATGAATATCTTTCTGAAAAGGAATGGAGAAAAGTTGAGCAGATGCTAAGCAGCCGATGCAAGAACCAAGGTGTGCGTGTGGGTGTTTACTATTTACTGTCTTTTCCTTGGCAGCTGCTGATTCGTCAGGGTTTTTTATAGCCATGTATGAGTCTTGGTTTGCTAGTGCTTTTAATTATGGGATACTTCTAAGCTGAGTTGCTTAATTTAGTTGACAGGGGGATTTCAGAAGTCCATCCAGTCACTTGTCAGCTTTGTTTATACAAACTGAAAATGTCCCTCCCTGCTGTGAAATACCACGTGAAACATTTGAGCTTTCCTGGCAGTTTGCAGTTCTCATTGATAAAATTTGGAGGCTTTTTCACTATGTCACTCTGAGGTGGGCAGAGCATCTGCTGTTAGTCTTAGTGCTTGCTCAAGCTGGGGAAGTACCAGATGCCTTGGCAAACACTGGCTCCCTGGCAGGTGTAGCCCTGGTAGCTCAGGGCTCAGGTAGGGCTGAGCATTCTTCTCAGCATCCACCAGTAGTGGTGGTTGTATTATATGGCATCTGTCCTTGTCTTGGCTGCAAATGGCTGCAAAAATGCCGTATTGTTAAGCACGCCTGGAGTCTTCTGCTAGACTTTTGTGTGTTCCAGGTCTATGTGGGGTGGAAAGACAAGATGGAGCATTCTGCTCAGATGTTGGTGTGAAAGGAGACCAACTCTGAGGCATCTGCCAGATTTGAGCTTTGTCTATTTATTTTTCTGCAGATGTGTTTACACATGTGATTGCATGTGTACAGATGTATGGGGATGTGCACAAAGGCACCTCAGCCATGAGCACAAGAGAAAACTTCAGACTGTATTCACACTGCAGGAAGTGGACTAAAATAAGCTGCCATCAAAAGATGCAGTGTCCCTCTGTCCCTGGTGGTATGCTTGGTGTTGAGGCAATCGTTGCAACAATCCCTGCTTAGGTCCTGTAGCAGGGAGGTGAGGCAGCTCTTGGGGAATTCCTTCTCTTAGATCCATTTAGACACAACGTAAGACTTCACAACACACATTTTCCTGTGCAACTTGAACCAGATACTCACGTTGTCACCACAGACTTCTTCCACCCTGCTCTGCTCTTGTCACTCTCCTATCTCCTCCCTTTTGTTGGCACAAAAGCCTAGGGATTCAACCCAACCTTGTTCTCTCCATCCCCAGCAATCTCTGTTCTTCTCTATTCTGGATCACCCTGCAGTCATGCCGGCAATAGGCCAACACAGGGTTGGATGGGGCTGGGATTGGGAGCGAGCAGCAGAGCCTCTTCTGGGGAAGTGCTGGATTAAAGTCCTCCTGCAATAGCAGCTGTAGGTTAAACAATGTGTTGAAACATCTATGGGGGAAAAAACTGAAGCTATCAAAGTTGGAGCTCTTGTGCCTGGCACTTGGCGCTGTTCCTGATGAGCTGTATGTAATTTTTTTGGTTTGCATTTTGTTACTGTGGAAATTGTAAATATTTATAATCTATGACTTGAGAAAACATGCTTGCCAGCACAATATGCAACTTAAAACTTGAGTAATCTGATTGGGATGGGTTTAATCCAAAGCACTGTTACTGGGGGTTTTTCTCCTCAAGTTTGTATACGTTAGCCTAAAATTCTGGGAAACTGGCCTCTGTGCACGGCGAGGGTGACAGGATGCTAGAAAAATACTGGCAAGTCACATCTGCTTGTGACCTGGTCCCCTGCCTGTCGAACTGGTGGAAGATCTCCCAATTACTTGTTAAGCTTATCTCCTTAAGTTGTTTTTCCTCTGCTCTTTAAATTTTTGGTTCTCTGCCAGACACAGCTAGGGCAAGCGCAGGACACATCCCACTTCCCCCATCCCTGTTACTACTGAAGGATGTTGTGTGGATTGAGGAGACAAGGAGTCAGAGACCTCTGCTCTTTCTGAGGGACCCCAGTGCTGGTTGCCCACATGTCCCCTGCTGTTCTGTTAGCAAAGTGCCTTCTCTTGGCCCCATTGATTTGCCAGTAAAATGAGAGTAGTTTCCTTTTTTCTGATTCTAGGGGAGTCAGGATGTAGCAAGGGCTTTTGGAGGAAGACAGAGCAGGGATGAGGTGGGTAGTTCCCCCCAGTTCTGCCAAAGCCAAGTCCTTAGCTATTAAGTTGTGCTGTGACTACAAGGTCCACCTCAAAGCTTCTGCTAGAGCCTATGGAGAATATTGGGGCTGTAGGGTGCTAGTCTCACCACGTGTGTGTTGATATTTCCCTTCATCCACAACAGTTTCTTCAGTGTCAAATATAGAGAAGTGATGGCACTGGCAGGCAGGTGGGACTGCAGGATGAGATTATAAGAGCAGAACATAAATGGCGTTGTATCACATGGCATTACTGCACTATCACCCTGGTTCTGGCTGGTGGGGGCTGCTGCTTCCTTGTAACTCTGTTTTGGGTCATCAGAGTCTTGGAGCTTTTCTATTTACTTCTTGTTCTTCCATAGCTTTATAAGGATCAGTTGCTCTTATTCATATTCTGATGAAAACAAATTGGAGACTTCCCATATGCTAAATACACTTTCAGCCACCTCTGACTTATCTAAGGAAGCCTGTCCTTGGGCAAAGTTTTGCAGAGGCAAGCAACTGCTTTGTTTTATGAAATCTACATTTAAAGAGCATGTGTCATTTGGTCACCAGCTGACTTAGCTTGAAACCTAAAGGCCCTCTTTGACTTCATAAGCTTCCAACTCGTGCGGCACCTACAGAGACTGCCTAGCAAAGAGAAGTTTTGGAGTAATAATAATTTTGTTATAAGGATAAAAAGAAGTGTATGAGTCATACAGTAGGATTAAACACATGGGGAGAACATCAGCTTTTCGACTACATGGATTATTTGGAAGCTGATGGATGGTTTTTCATAACTTGTTTGTATTCTCTTGTGGATTAAAGAAATGGAAAGCTATTGCCCTGTTGATTAAAATACCAGGCATCTACTGTATTGAACTTGAAATTACTTCATTTTGATTTAATTGCCCTTCCTTTAAAATGTCAGTGAGCAACTTAGGCAAAACATATATTCTGAAAAGATGGTGGGTCCTTGCCAGAGAACCAAAGTCAGAGTTGAGTTATGAGCACTTAAAAGAAAACATGCAGGTTTTATCTGTTAGGGATTAATCACCTGGGTTCATATTTGGGTTTATCATTTCTTGCTTAAATCAAACTTGTGGTTCTCAAAGTTTTGCAAAACAGATTACGAGACTGTTGTCCCAGGGATAACTCTGAATTCTGGAAGAGCCAATGCCCTTTGAGTGGGCTGCGGGGGCTCATAACATGGGAGTTATGAAGCAGTAAAGCAGCATCTGCCTGCCCTGTACAGTAGTTGTGTCCGGGGGAGGTGTGAGCACTCAGGGCTCTGGTTTCTGTTTGCTGAACACTGATACCTGTTGTTCATGTGAACAAATTCCTACCTTCCAGTTGATTTTTTTTTTTTTTTCCAATCCCTATTTCTTATATATTTTTGTCAACTGGGAGACATCAAAGCTGCTCTACTCAGGAAAAACAAGAGAGATAGTGAGTAGCAATTGTTTCAAATTAGATCTTAATGGGGTGCAGATGTTGAGCTGTGCTTGCTAGCATTTCTTTGAAACTGCAGATGGTCTGGTAGTTCAGGGGTAAGAAAGGGGCTGGGAGGTTTTTTGGTTTCGTTTTCCCTCTGTGTCATTTGCATGACATGTTAGATTAGACCTGAATGTAAATGAAGAGGCAATACTCTGCTTGGATTTCTAGTCTTGCAAAAGTGTAGTGTTATTGGAGCAGATTTTAAGTTACTTGGGCTGATATACAATGCATCTCCATGCTTCCCTGTGTGTTTAATATTCCTCTGGGTTGGAGATGAATGAAAGAGAGGGGCTGTGAAGTACTCAGGTTATCTCCCAACCAGCTAGAAATACTTTGGACTTTTTCTGCTTAAAAATACGTTATTGTATTTAATAGAACTGGCACAAATTGTTATATTTAAAATGTGCATGGCTTTCTCTGCTCTGTTAAACTTTGTAAAATGTAAAATCTGCCTTCTCTCACTAGTTCATACATTTTACTGCTCTCTGGAGTGAATCTCAATAAATAACTGGGAACAAGATCAAAGGCCCATCTTTAAAAGACTGTTCGTAAATGCTCATGTTCTCTAGAAGAGTTGATCGTGCACATTGGAGGACAGGGTTTAGTCTGAACACAACAGGCATGATAGATGTAAGGCTGCTTTAAAATACATAATGTTTTGGTGGCTTTTTTTCCTGTCCCAAAGGTGATGAACTTCAGAGCTTGGCTGAACTCGGTGGGGTTTTCAGGTCCTTAGAGCATTTGCAAGCCACACTATCTGTGCATATCAGGATAAGCGGGAAGCCCTGAGGAGTATTTTGAAGCTATTTCAACACCTTGGCCAACAGAGGGACATGGTTACTGCTGCCTGTGTCCTGCCCTGCTGGGTGTTCCCGGCAGATTTGGCTCCTTTGGTCACACTGCTGAGGCCCAAAGCTCCCATCACCTGCTGTGAAAGAGGGACTTCCCCCAAAAAACAGCAGCAGTATTTGTGCCTCAACACCTTGTGCAGCCCCTTATCTCTGTGGTGAGTTTCTTTGGTGCTGTTTGCATGTTCAGCATTACCCATCCCGCTAATGAATGTGAGACGAAGCCTTTATGGTCCTTTTGATGTGGTCTTCTGCCTTTCTTCCTCCTCTACAGAGTGTTAATTCTTTCAAATCTAGATAGATAAATATACTGTCTAAGGCTGTAAAAGCACTAATGTAATTAAGCCTTCTGTAATCATGTTATACTTTGCTAGCACAAAATCAGAGTGCTGCTGAAATAACAGGACAAGCAGGTTTCAGCATCATGAAGCCTTCTTCCTATTCACTAGGGAGTGGGGAAGATGTGACTCAATTTTTATGCTACCCAGTGCCTCTCCATGACACCAGGGGGTTGTGCAACAAGCTCATTTTTGATAACAGGTTGAGGTGGTTGGACCTGGACTGGCTGTTGGTGCAATTGCATAGAAAAAATGTTGGAGAAAACAAATGGACTTACATACTGGTGGAGACACCAAAAGTGTCCGATGCCAGGGAAAACTGAGTTAGCAGAATATAGATGGTGTCTGTGAGTTTTAAGTGACAGGATAAAATTTTATACTATAAAGCCTGCAAAAATGGTAAATTACATGGGGGAAGTTAATTTGGAAATGCACATAATGAAAAGCATTGGCTTTTTAATTAAGACTGAGCACTTCAAGATATTTTAATGAAACAAACTCAAAGTGAAGCTTTTATTCTGTGATGACATCCAGTTTATGACACTGTTATTACAACAGTTTGCATCAAAGTGTCAATCTGCAGTTAAATGTTTAATTTCAAATAAGTATTTGGATGAGCAGATACAGCCCACAAATTGAAAGATCTTTAAGCAATTAAGGGGGGAGGTTCTGCAAAAGCTTGCAGGCTTTGCCAAGTTTGATTGTATCCAAGAGGAATTGCATGATTCAGTTGCTCTACTTGTGTCGGTGCAGAGGTGACTTTAGGGAAATACTAGTACAATGTGCACACTTGATTTTTAGTGTCTTTTCCTGGATTTAGTCATTCTTCACTAAGTAAATTAGTGTGAGCTGTAATCTTGCATTGCTCCTCTTTTGAAGAAGGGTAATAGGAAATAAGACATGATCTCTGAAGACTTGCAGTCATCTTCAAATAAAAGGCATTGTGTCCTTGGGATGTTGGTAGAGGTGTGTGTTGCCATGAGTTCTACCGAGGAAGAGGTGTGGGGGTAAGGAGGACCTCACCCCCCAGTGGGTGCTCTTTGGTCCTTTGGTCCCACCCCAGTGGGTCCCCCAGTTGGTCCCTTTGAAGCCACCCCAAGGTATCTGGGCACGTGATGCAGAAGTGTGATGACTGCTTAGTCAATGTTTGTTGGGATTTTGGAAGAAAAGACCTCTAAATGTATTGTGGTTAATAGTGGTCATCTGTTGATCAGCAAGTCAGTAATAATTAAACATTTATATCCATCCTCTCTATTTTCCTTTGAGATAAATCTTCTGAGGTTTTATGTAGGTTTATGTGACTGTGTAGGCGCAACAGACGTGTAATTTCAGCTCTGGATAACAGATGCCTGGCACCCCCCAGATTACAGATTAGATTTTTTTTTAAAGCCAGAAAGAATTATTAGGGTTGTTAAATCTGTGTTTGATGCCCCCCACTGCAGGATTTCTTCCAGAAACCAGATTAAAACCTCTCATTTCAGAGAGGTATCTAATCTCCTCTGTAAGACTCCAAGCAGTGGCAAGTCATCCATCATGGACTCTGCTAGTCAAACAGCAATGGGCCAGCAGCAGAGACTTCAGATTTGGGTTTGGAGCAGCACCCAGACTTCACATTCTTCCTCAGAGCTTATCTGGCAAACTCAGACTGCTGGAGCCTGGTGGATTGAGCGTGAGAGCTAACGTGAACAGGCTTCTTTCTTGCATGCCTGCACAGAAGCTGCTTTGTCATTTTTCTTGTGTGTTTGGGCACAGAGCAGAACAATAGACCTGACTTTAGGAAAGATTAGACTCGGGTGCTGGTGTTTTACACCAGGTGTTGAAGCTCCACTTGATTCTTTTCCGTGTGTCCAGTATGGACCCAAATAACTGCAAAAGCTTGGCCAGGAACAAGGTGTGCCTGAGGGCATCTCGTTGTCTCACTTTCTTCAATTATCTGTTTGGTCCTCTATTCTAAACAAAGCTTTCTTGAGGAGATGTGTTAGGGAAGCAGCTTATATGGATTGAGGGAGCATACAAGTGTCCCAGCTCATGTCAGCAGCTGCTTTTAAATTTCATGAGTGAAAAGTGAGAAACTGCAGTGACATAATAACCTGTCACAGCTGGTGAATGTCGCAGTGCATGTGGGAGACAGGAAGATTGAAAATGAGAGGAGAAAGCATAAAATCAACAGACTTGACTTCATGTTCTTCAGTGACAGTTCCATCTACCCTTGGGGAAATAAGAGCAGTTCAAAGGGAAAAGGTTGTATTACTTGTTTATTGGTAGATAAATTGCATCTGTGTTACCTGCTATTTTTCAAATGTAAGATGTTTTATAGGGGTTTGAAACACATCTGATCATAAATTGTTAATTTCAGTCTTAAGTGGGACCAAGTGGCTGTTAATTGAGGGCTGGGGAGGGCTTAAATGGCCTGTATGAACTGTATTTGGATGGTGAAAATATTGAAAGACAGGTTATATAGTCAGTGCTGTGGTTGAAGTTGCAATGTCTACTGACAAGGCTGGGTAAGCTTAAAAAAAATCAGGTGGTTGTAAAATGCAACCATTATGTAGACATTAACTGTTAATGAGGTGTTTTCTGACTGGTGAAAAGCTGGAGAAGTGGTTTAGTGACACAGGAATCTTTCTTCTCTGCTCCTTTCACAAAGAACTTTATAGGAATTTCTGTCATTAGGAGTAGACTTTGGGTTGAGTTTTTCTTTTGTATGTAGTTCTCTGAACCTTTTGTAAGTGGCTACTAATGATTTTTTTTTTTTTTTTTGCTTTTGTTTAAAATAAATCTTTACTACAATAGTCTTTAGAAGCTTTTCTTGGTCTCACAGCCCTGTGTTCCAGTCTCTTGTTCAGGTTTCTGCTTTGTTTCAGGCACTGGCATGTTGGCATGGAAAGTGGTCAATTAAAAAAAAAAAATACTAAAATCTTGGCTACCTATTATTATGGTGAGAGAAAGAGATCAAAGACACGAGTAGCTTCTTCAGGCATTTGTCACCATGGGAAGGAGAGTGCTCCTCCAGAAAGGATGACCCAACAGGCAAGTCAGCATTTGGGATTTGGAGAGGTCAGCTCTTGGAGGGGAGCACTGGTGGGAGCCTGGGCAGCTGGTTGTGAAACAGCCTCGTGTTGGGCGCATCTGGTGGCTGGTGGGGCCGTGTCTGAGCGAGGCGCCTCCCGGCACGGATTGCATCGCTGCGCTAAGGGCTGCCTCATTGTTGTGCTTTCTTTTAACTGCAATGCAATTTGGAAGGATTGTGTTTGCTGCCCACAGACATTCCTGGAGCAGGAGTGCCAACTGGACCCATGGCATTGTTTTTTCTCCATTACTGCTTAGCTCTAGTCTGAGAAGAAACCCTGTTTTGGACTTTGGAATAAAAAAGTTGTGTTTGATTCTCTAGTGATGAGCTGACGTAGCATAGGCTTGAAGTTCTACAAAGAGATGTAGACTGTGGTGGTCTGAAAACACAGCAAGTAATGATTCTGGATAGCAGCTGGGCTTACAGTAGTGGCTGTACAGCTGTAGGATGGCATGAATTTATCTGGATGTGCCTGTGGTATGGAAGGCAAGTGGCAGCACGTTCAGTAAAACTTGGAGAAGCCCCCACTAAGGTAAAGATCTCACTCAGTGTTATCAGCTCTAGTGGATTCACAAACTCTTCCTTGTTGACCCTTGTTATCCTGACGGGCTAATCACAAAATCAATTACAGAGTAAAAACAAGCAGTTAATTTGGGAAGGATTAGACAAGGTGAAGCCCCACAGAGTGTCAGAACTGGAAGTGCCTCTTTTCATGTCATCAGCATCAGCAGTGCAATGTTTCTTGTCTGGCTGCTGGTTATTAAGCTGACAACAACCTACATAGTAACTGGTTATCAGCCTGGGGCTTGCCTTGACCCCCCAGAACTGTTTCTAGCAATTCAGATAATTAAAAATTTATTACAAAACAAACAACCAAAACCCTAAACCTTAGTGCCAGGAGTTCTAAGGATTTATTTCTTTTTAAGGCTTTCATGCTGGAAACTTAAGCAGGTTGGAGCTTTGCTCTTGTTTTGCCCTTTGAACATAACCCGCTTGCTTTTTCTTCCTAAACTCAGCACTTCCAAACTGCAATGAGGGGAAATTACAGGCTTAAAATTAAATAAGTGTCTTGTCACATCTCAGATAAAATACAGAGAAAAGTTTATGGGGCTTAATGCACCCATGTATCTGCTGATGTGTTCTGGGGGTGGGCTTGGAGGCTGCAGTCATGTCAAAGGTCTGTCTCTGCAGCTGGAAGAAGCTTCATATCCCCCAGGGTGGCACTGGCCATGTGTGCAGCACCATGCAGTTGTCCCGCAGGGCTCTTTGCCCTCCTTCTCCATTGTGGTCCCTTTCCATATCATGGCTCTCCTTCCTCCCCATGGTGCTGAGGCAGCTATCCCTTCTCTCTGTGGTGAAGGACACAGCCCTGCAGTCACTGGAGCTTCCTCCCTGGGGCTCTGCTTGCCTCTGAAGCCTCGCCAGGCGTCAGACAGGCCAACCTCCACATGGGTGGCTCGGTGCAGGTCGGGCACCGCGGGGCAGAGAAACAACATGAGTGGTTCTTGTCCTGATTTTAATCTCCGTTCCAGGGATAGCAAAATTGTTTTTCCTTTTGCCTTCAAGTCACATTCCTGTTTCTTCCTAAACTAGGGTGAGTTTGGAGGTTGTATGGCATTTCCTGTCCTTGCCTGCGTTTTGAGTTACAAGATGGAAAATCCTGTTATAATTTTGATGTGGCCTACACAAAAAATGTTTTGGTCTGTGTAGTGTACGTTGAACACTTCACTGCAAAGGAAGCTTTTTATAGCCCTTAGTGGTGACTGTCTGTCTCAAGCTGAAGAAGGCTGGTGGTTATAGCATGTGTATGAAGTTGGATGTTCAAGCTTCAGCTCCCAAAGGGAATCATTAAGATTAATCTTCTTGCCCCAGTGGTTTCACTCTGTCGCTTGGCGGTAGTGCTGGGTGAAGTGATGCACTGATGGGATCCTGCACTTCATAGTGCTGCAGCTCTAAGGATGTGTGCTCTTTGTTTCCTGAAGAAAAGGCTTAAAGGAAAGGAAAAAAACAAAACAAACAAAACCAGTCCCAATTTCCAGTTGAATATGAGACAGCAATAATGAAGTGAGTGATATGTTCCTAGTGACTCTTAACTGGAGAAATTTGGTCAGGACCTCCCTTTCTGCCCTCCTGTGACACTTTCCCACCTTTTCCCTGGTATTCCCCTGTGCTTCAAAATTGTACCCCTTTCCCCTGTCACTCAGAGTGACAGTCAGGGCCATTCATCTCCCCTGCAGTCCAGCCCACTGCCTTGAATCCAGCATCCTGCAGAGCTATAAGGCTGCTTCCGACATAGTGGCATCTAGTCAAGTGTCCATGGTGCCATGGCCCCTCCAAAACCAGACTCTTGTCCAGACTCTAGACATTTGGTGAAGGACTGTCTGCTCCAGTTTCGGAGATGACCAGAAGCTTTTTCTTCAGAAGCGCATCAATTACATTGCAGCAGCCCTTGAGCTTTGCTCCCAGGACCCGCCTCTAAGCAGCTGTTTCTTTTGTGTAGTTTTACTAGTTATTGACAACTTGTACTTTTTTGAAGAAGAAAAAAATAAAAGTAACAGCAAGAAAAACCTCAGAGAATTTATTTAGCTTTGTCCCAATGACTGTTTCATATTATTGCTTAAAATTATAGGAAGAAAACACTGCACTGTGCATCAGAGCTTTTCACTGTGTTCACTCCAGTATTTTTCACTTCTTGTGCTGCTGTATATAAATTCCATCTTTGGGGATTTTGTAGACTTACAGTGCTAACAGGGTCTTAGTGTTCACTTATCTGATTTCTTGGATTAGTTAGAAATAGCCAGCTTCCTGTTTTGTTTGGTTTTTGTGTTTGGTTTTGTTTCCTACAAATAGAGCTGCAAGAGAAATTTGAACCATGTAGACAGTGAAAACTATGGTTGAGGTGTGTTCCCCCTTGCTGCCCAGGCCTCCAGGGCAGAGCAGAATGGGGTCTGTTTCTCCTGCATCAGCTCTTATTGGTTCTGCTGTTTCAGCTTGCTTTTCACTAGGACATGCTGCAGAAGGGTTGCAGGGCAAAATTAATATTTTTTTAAATGTATGAAATGTTTATGATTTTTATTTAGTTTTAGCTTGCTAAAGAAGGACTCTGATTTTTAACAATGGTGTTGACAATTGTAGAAGTCTTTAAGAAAATCTTAAAACTGTGGCTTTTCATCACAGTTCAAGTACATCTTTGAAACATTTTCAAGTTATTCAGTCCCTCATTGCATTCAGGTTCTCCTTTTCCCAGCTTTGTTTCGCTGTGGTCATAGGAATCTTGTCTGGTAAAAAGTGGGACTTTTATACACTGCCCAACTTCCAGGAACTGCTGTTTCAGAGGGCGGGGGAAATGTCCAGTCTAGCATAAGACTTGGAAAAACAATAGCAATTGCTAACGCAGATAAATTAATACCCTTAATGCTTGAGTGGGACTGCACAACTTCTTGCTGGTGGTAACGCCTTAGAGTTGGTCCCTTACTGCTGTGAAGGTTGAGCCAACAAGATGTTGATGGTGGTGTGGCATCAGATGGGACAAGCAAATGGGATGGCTTTCCCCATGTTTTCTTCTCATGGAAAAACATTTTATACTGCTTCAACAGTGTTTAAAGAATTGTGGCTGAGCTAGCGGGGATGCCTTGGAACACCACAAATACTGGAGATAATAGGAATGTGTGTTTTTGTTGCTTATCCGTAGCGTGCTTGTGCCTTTCCCTGTCCCCAGGAGTCCTGCTCTGTAAAACTGGCTCTTGCGTTTATGGGGTTTTCACTTGCAGTGGTAGGTTAGCTGGAACAGAAGGCATTTGAGGAGTCTTGTAATGAATAGGAGGGGAAAAAACACTTGCACAGCCATCCCAACCCTTTTTTGATGGTGAGGAGTGGGATGAGGGCTTTACACAGTAGTTCACCCCCTTGGTTAGCACATTACCTTCCTTTCAGGGAATGAGCTGCTCAGTCGCTCTCTGCTGGCTCCCAGCTGATGCTGCCTCTGGGGGTTTTGCTCATTCTTGGTTCAGTTTTGTAGAAGAACTAACAGACACCAACTCAAAGACCCTTAGTGGTTTTTCTTTTCTAAGTTGCTTTCCAGGGAGCCTGAGCATACACTGGGGGTTCTCAGGGAGCATGGATAGGGAAGCACAGGTTTGGGAACCTTTTAGTTTTTTCCCCCCTCCTGCTGCTTTCTCAGGCCAGCTATCTCTGAAGTCAGGGCAGGAAGTGAAGGGGCTGAGAGGTCAGGGGTGCCTGGGGAGTGCTAAGAACCAGGCTGCTGAAAGCCTGCCATGACTCTCCAGGCATGTGCACAAAAGCAGAAGACTTTGGATGTCCTTAGAAAGGTTTCTAGTTTGGTTTGTTCCTAGCCAAATAATAATTTAAAAATCTATGGCCCATCCAAAAGGGGAATATAACTGTCTAGAACTATGTGCTGTAGCTGGAGCACAGTGCTGTTAGCAGTTTGGTTGGGAGCAGTACAGATGCTGCAGGAAATACAATGAATTGTTTGAAGTCCATAGGGATTACCTTTGTAACTGTGTCCTTGCTGTCTTAATTAGTTTGTCCATCAGCTGTCATCAAAAACTGCAAGATGCTGTCCAAACTTGAGTCTCAAACTAGAAGTTTCCTCTTGTAGTTTCCTGGTGCTCCTCTGTGTATGAGAACATTTTTAGCACTTCCCAAAACTTTTCGTATAAAATTTCCAGAGTTGAGCAACACCACTTAGGGTATCATTAGAGAGGGCTTCTGAGCAGCTTCTCAAAGGTTTCCCAATTCATCAGGCCATAACTGAGGGAAATGGAAGATGATTTCCTCAGTTTGACCCTTAGTTTACACTGAGCCTTATTTAGACACTGTTCGGTGCCAGTGTGTGGTCTCCAAGTTGAAACCAGTTAGACAAGATTGTAGGCAAGGGAAATAGGAAAGACGTGCTGTGCCTGAGACCAGGGCTGGGTGCATGGTTGGAAATGAGGAATTGAAGAACAGGAATGGCTGTTTTTAGCAGCCCCCTCCTCCTGGCCAGACCCATCCAATGGATCTGTCTATCTTCATCCTCAGCTGCTGCAGCCACATCCTCCAGTTTTTTGCGCTCTCTGTGTATGCCTAACCCCTTTTGTGTTGGCAAAAGAGCCTTCCCAGGTGAATCGCCTGTGCCTTTTTAGATGACTGGTTGTTACTTGGCTATCTGGGCTCTGTGCATGTTCCATTTAGGGATGGATGAAGAAGTGATGAGCTTCTGGCATGGCCAGATATGACCTTGCTGAAGTACTGCAGCTGTTTTGCTCCCAGGAGGTGGCTGGGGTTGCTCAGCTTTCCTTACCTTGCAGAGATGCAAACTTAAAGAAATGCTCTGAGGAACAGTGCTCAGGGTTTTTGCTTGTTTAGTATAAGTAATTGCAAATAGTGATTGTTTGCTTGTTTTGCATCCCTGCTCCAGAGTCATGGTGCGTGGTGGGTGCTGCTTGCCCTGTGGGTGCTGACAGATTGAAGCCTGGAGTGTTTTGCCTTACAGATGTTTTTCCCAGAGTGATAATGAATCTTTGTTACCTTATGCTTGATGGTCTTGTGAGAACTCCAGTGATCTACCAGAAAAAAAACATTTGGAAAGTGAGATTTTTGTTTTTCTTGCATTATCTCCTTATGAATTTAAATAATAGGGAAGTAAATGACTGAGTTTTGTAAACTAGAATTCTGATGAATAATAGATTAGATATCTACTGTACGGGTATTTCTCCTGGCTTGAATTACTTAACTGCATGTACATTTTGCCTGAAACCTTTCAGACATCTTTATTCTATAAGAAGTTTGTTCCATTCTTTTTCCTTCTGTTAGAATTTTTATACTGTGTCCTTTAAGAAAAAAAAGCTGCATATGTTTAGTGTGCTTTTTTGAGCATTACTAATAAACACACATTTGTAAGTCATTAGGTTAAGAATTAATAAGAACTGTTTGGATGATTCTGTCAAATTGGATGTTCCTTTATCTTAGATGAAGACTTTCCAAGTCCTAAGCAGACCAATTCCCATTGGCTTTTCGGAAGAGTAAGTCACGTTTCTCCTAATGCGGTACAACTTTTTGACCTTCTAAATTTATGTAGATACAACTATAATTGTATGGGCTTTTTGTTGTCTAATTATGCATTTCCAAAGGAGTGCTTGAAAATTGCTGATATTCTTCCAGTATTCCTGAACATAAGTTCTCCTGTGACCTTGTACTGAAAGTTTCCTGAAGTAGATTGTATGTTGACTGCCTTCAAAGGGAGTAGCAAAGGTGTCCTTTTTCGTCTGTATCTACAGCGTGTCCAAAACCAACAAAACAAAAGGGCTGCTTATGATGACTTTATTTCTTCCTATATTCTCTCAGCTCACTTCATACTTCTTTTAGTTGGTGTTTGGGTTTGGATCCTCTCTGAGGTTTTCTTGGCTCTTCCTTTCCTCTGCTGAGGAGCATGATGGTTGGTGCCCTGTGAATTGCATGTGCAGCCCATGAGCAGTGTCCAGTTACCATAATGAGTTGCATCTTCTGGGAGATGAGGTGCCCTTGGCTCTTGTTGCCTGTTTTTGATGTTCGTTGAGTCACTTTTTTTGCCTGAGTTACTTCCAGCTCACTCTCTTGCCAAAGTTGTCAACATAGAGCCTTCAGTGCTGACATTGCTTTTTTTGGTCTGATAGGTCTCTTGATCCAGCCAAAACAGATTCATGCATTAGGTTATAATTGTTAGTCAACATTTGAAAAAGTTTGTTTCTGTTCGTATTTAGAAAGAAACACATGCTCAGTTTTCGGATGTAAAATTTTCAGATCATCTCAGAGCAAAACCGCATTCTGCATTACCTCAGTGTTGCAACTTGGTAGGAAAACAAATGATCTTCATCAAAAGTAACACAAAGCTGGTGCCAGCTCTTTTGTTGCTCAATTCTCACATTTTTTCAAACAAGCACCTTCATGCTTGGGAGGAGCTGGGCGTAGGCATCTGCAAAACCGTCTCGTCATTCCCATCCTTGTTCCCACTTGTAAATCTCTCTGTGGCTCTGAAGATTTTTAGAAAGAAAAGAAAAAATGCTTGATTGCTAGAACACTGGGCTACTACATTGATTTTTAGAGTGGTTTTTAAGCTCCTGTCGTGGTTTGGCTGTTGCTTTATGAATGGAAGGCTTTTGGGGTAAGGGATTACCTTTGCAGTTTGTTCTTGTGCATGACATGGGAGAGATAGCAGCACAGCAATGCCAAAAAATACAAGCACCGCTAATAAGGGTAAAATTTGTCTGGCAGGACTCTAATCTGCTTTGTTTCCAAAAAGGGAATGAATTTCACTTATGGATGGCACTTGCATGCTCATTTCCCAAAGTTGTTGAATTGCTTTCCTTCTCTGAAAACATTGGTTTGTACTGTAAAAAGAACACCAAGGGAGATCTCTGCTTTTCTCCTCCTTTGTGGCTGAGTATTGAGCATGGCTAACATGGAGCCGTTGGCACAACTCTGTGATGGCTGCTGTTGCTTGGTGGTGCCAGGACACATTGTAGACATCTCTGTTGCTGAAGCTGCTCTCTCCTGAGGACGTTCCTAGCTGAGGAGTGAGCAGTCATTCCAGAAGGGTCAGAGAGGAAATAGTTTGTCTTCTCTGAGTCCAGTGATACTTCCTTGTCATTAATCTCCCAGTGCTGAACATCAGAATGACTTTCTAAGAACAAAACAAGCAGTCAGGACTCTCCTTTAGAAGATATTTTAAGTGTTTGTAATAAAATTTGTGTGGTTTGTGCTCTCAGTACTAGTTTGCCAGAGTAGCTAAGAGTAAATGGAGGGGTCAATTACACATACATGGAGAGGAGGAGTTAGGAGAATAAACATAAAGAGAAAAATATTGAATGTTACAATAAAAATAAGCAAAGTCCTTGTTATGGGCTCTTGGACTCTGGGCTGGGTTTGATGGGCAGGACAAGGTTTGCAGCAGTCTTTCTCCAGCCTCTTGATGTGACAGATTCAGAACCTGGGAGGTCTTTAAATACAAGCAGATAAAAAGCAAGAGCAGGAATTCAAGCTCTGGGCTTGATGCTTGCCCACCAGGTTCTTACTTCATTTTATTGGTTTTTGGAGGTTTTTTCAGCTTTTGGAAACACAGGGGGATTGTGTGCAACTTGTTTGTGGTTTGTAGATGTAAATGCAGTTCTTAGTGCCAACAGAACTAACTAAAAGCCTCTCCCTGTGATTTATGGCTGGTAAGCATGGCAATGAAATAGTATCCCCAGTGTGAGCACTGGTATGGGCGCCATGCGGGACATGTCTGCCTGAGAAACAGGTGGTCACGTCATATTTGGGGGCTCCAAATCTCCTGTGTTATGTTTTGTATAGAGTGAAACTTCATGTTCAGCTGTTGGCTGCCTTTGATGGAAGTGCTTGTTTGCACAGGAAAAATGGCTGGTGCTGCAAAGGGAGGAGAATTCTGCTCCTGAAGCTGTATCGAGGACTTTCTTTTCTGTAGTCCTAACAACTTTTCTTTTGGTGCAGATCGTCAGTCGTAGGTATTTCCTCTGCAAACAAGATAGAGGGATGGATGGCTCTGCTCTAATAGTTGTCTGTATGTTTACATACAGTACCCTTTTAGAAAAGGGTTAATGAATTTTGTTACCAATGTGCAGCAGAAATCTTACTTGACTAGTACCATCAAAAACCAAAGCATTTCTATTCTGTAGCAAACTTCAAAGGAGTAGAAACAGAAGAACAAGGGTAGGAAGAAGATAAAAACAAACATGCTGGCTATCCAGGATGCTGTAAAGCCTTTATTGCTTTCCTTGGGAAGACCTTCATAATTCTACCAGACCTGAACTCAAAGCAATAAAATCTTTAAAGGAATCTGCACCATTGTATGTTCCCTCTGTACTTGAATTTCATAAGCAGTGTAAACATGGAATTTTACCAGGCTCTAGTCCCGAAGGGAGGCTCTTTCATACACAAATAAGAGCAAGGATATTAGTGCTTTTCTCAGATATTTTTTTTTCCCTTTGCATGCTGTTTACCATTTAGATTTCATGGACTCGTATATTTTCCTGATTATTATCCGAAGGGAAACCACAGTAATTACGGAGGTTTTGGTATATACTAACATCCTAGCATGTCTCCATAAAAGAGAAAATGATGATGATAGGACTTGGGGACTTGGGGTCAAATAGAGTTGTAAACCTCTGTCTGACAGTCCCTCCTTTGGAGCTGTGCTTTTCATGGCAGGATTGAAGTAGAACACTGGGATGTGGTTGTGGGGAAGCTCTCAGACTTGTGTCTCCATGCTGAATATCACCAGGACATCAGGGTCCTGTTGTCTGAAGGCTAGAGAGCCTGTGGGAATTGGTTTTTAAAAGGCAAAAAAAATAGAAACACTTTGAGATATGCATTTTGGTTTTTTAGGACTTTGTTTCCAGTTGAGAACATGATTCAACTATACAATTTAGTCTTCTGCAAATATTCCTGCATTAGGTGTTGTAGCAGGAATATTGTTGCTCTGAAATGCACTTGCATGTGCATATTGAGAGGAGAGGTCTGTAGGCTCATGCACAAAGTGAGCTGCTTTTGGTTCTTCTGAAGATAAACTCTGAGAAGTAGAGGTTTGAGATCCTTTTTTGCTGTAAACAATAATCCTGGGGTGTAAAGAGAAATTGTGTAGTATGGGTGAAAGACTTTTTACAAGGGCTTGTAGTGAGAGGATGAGGGGTAATGGATTAAAACTGGAAGAGGGGAAATGTAGGTTACATATTAGGAAGAAAGTCTTCAGTATGAGGGTAGTGATGTACTGAAACAAGTTTCCCAGGAAAGTTGTGGAGGCTCCATCCCTGGAAGTGTTCAAAGGCAGTATGGATGGGGCTCGGAGCAACCTGGTCTAGTGGGAGGTGTCCCTGCCCATGCAGGGGTGTTGGATCTAGATGATCTTTAAGGTCCCTTCCAACCCAAATCCTTCAAACTTTTTAAGATAGAGCTGTAATAGTAGCTTCAAAGGTGTGGTGGGATGTTTGTCTTAGTGTTTTCTGTAAAAGTAGGAGAAGCCTATGAGACACATCTGTTATGAGCTCTCTAGGGATCTTTCCTTGGTGTCAAAGCTGAACATGTGTTGTGAAGAACTCGGGTGTGGTTGGGCTGGGGTTTTGCTCCACTACATGGGGTTTTGGGGTTGTTTTCTAATGACAAGACATGTGTGGTGTGTCCATGTTGTAATTTCCCAACAGCTGCTTGAGTGGCAGGCAATAAAGTGACAGACAACATGTGGTGCAGATAAAGAGACGTGCTTGTGGGAGAGGAGGGAGTAATTATTGGGAAAGATGGGAGAAATTCAGGCTCACCTACATCTTGAAGCAGCATGTGTGTTTTCTCCCTACTCTAAAAGGTTGTAGAAATGCTCCAGAGCAAAAAGGATGATGAAAGTTATGGGACAGCAAGGAACAGTTAACTAGACAGTTTTTGCATGTTTTCAAGTAGCTGCCCAGGAGCAAGGAGAGGCCCCTGGCTGTTCTGGTTGGTGTGGTTTGGGTTTTTAGCCAGGAGAGTGCAAATTCAGTTCCCCATGAAGATCCTGCAGTTGTTTCCTGCCCCAAGGGAACTTGCAGGTTTTACGGAATATGGAACATGCATAGCACAAGAGATGATCCTCAGCCTGGGAAAACCAGGCTCCTAATCCCCACCATTGGACACTGGTTAATTATGAGAAAAGTCATCCCGCATGTGTTCATGTTGCAACTTCTTGTCATGTTCATCAGCAAAGCTGAACCAGCAGAACCATGTAATGCTTTCTTCCCCAGCATGCTGTACTCCCTCATGCAGTGCAGTTGGAAGTCTCTTTCCTTGTGATTTTTTTTTCAGTCTAAATCCTGTTCATACTCATGGCCTGCAATCTTAACTCACCATGGAAGGAACTGAATTTGTGGGTTTGGCAGATCACTTGTTGCAATGGTATGTGAGTGCCAAAACCCAAGCAGATTTTTGCACAGTTGTGGGAGAGCTTAAAGCAAGAGCCTTGTGCCCATTGGCCAGCCTGCACAGGTAGGCAGCGCTGGAAGAGTAGCTGTCCTTTAGTAAAACCCTTTTGTCAGCAAACTTTTGAGATTGTTAGTTTGGGTATTCACTGGGCCTTCTCTTTTCATGAAAAATAATCCAATACTGGTTTTCTGATTAGAACAAAGTTTACATTATTTCTGAAACATGTCCATAGGCTGAGTTCTATTGAAGCTATTTTTTGGGCAGTTGTGGAACCCAAGCTAAGCAAATGTTAAGGTTTTACTTTTGTTTTCACTAGATTTCATTACAGGGCTTTTTGGTAGGTTGATTTTTTATTTTTATTTTCTGTGGAGTGAAAAGGCACCATCTTTCAAAATTAGGCAGTTGCAAGTATGATTTCCTGGTCTTGGTAAAACATCATGTAGCTGGACAAATAGTTTTGTCTTATGTTGGTAGAGGAACTGGTCTTGTTTGTCTGTTTGTGAAGGGGAGTCTTGTTATACCAACACAAAGGAAGAACCTCCAAACATCAGTGTGTAAGATAGCTGGACTATTTAAGTCTTTGGACTCCTAAAATTTGTTAAGAATATTGAAAGGCAAAAAAACCACAACAAACATGTTTATCAGTAGCTATATGTCAATGGTAGTCTCAGAATAATTTGGCGCACGCAGCGGCATTCTTTAATGTTAAAATGCCTTCGGTCCTTTCATCTGCTACATTAATCTTGCTAGTTAACATCATCCAATGAAACAGGCCAGAGATGGGATAAACTGCCTAAATGTGTGCGCTGTTGAATGCTAAAATGTACCTGTTCTCTGGGTCTGAGTCCACCAGACAGACCCAGATAAAAGTCCATGGTGAGAAGCCTGCTCTTCTGGGGACATCGGGCCTCTCTGCAGGCTGGTGTTAAGGGAAAATGAGTTATGGTAAATGCTTCCCTTTGATTGTAAAGGGATTTGAATGGAAAGCTCTACCTCTAAGGCAAGTCTAGGCAGGTGAGAGAAATTCCACACTCAAATCCTTATCAAACATGCTGGAATCATTTTGGTTTGGTTTGAGGCTTTCTTTTATAACATAGTGCCAAGAATAGAGAATTATCTTCAATTTACTCAAGAATTTAGTTGTTATAGCTTCTTTCAGATAGAAACATGTGAACACGTTTCATAATTTCCTTTACAATTGTGTGCATCCATCTATGCAAATATCCAGGCTGGTTGAATTAGTTAATGTTGGAGTGCTTTGAAATTGTAATGTGCTGTGTAAATGCAAGGTATCAACCATATAGTCCTACGATTAATAAGGTCTTTTATTAAATAAGTGCTGGTCCTTGCCAAAATTCCAGAGAGACTTGTGGTACAGCATGTGTACTTAACAGGTCAGAATGTGAAAGTAATAACACACATTCTCAAATAGAAAACACATGTATTTGTTTTTAAACTTGGATATATTATTTTAAATTCTTAATACCCTCACCCTTCTTTGATTAAAGGGCCATAGACTAAGTGGGGTTTTGTAAGAGATTTTCTAACAGATGTTCACTGCTGAGAACATTTCTAACTGAAGACAGAACATATGAAAATCTGTAGAGGAAAATATAATATTGATCTTTAAACTTGGAAGTCTCTGGCAAATAACCTTTAGTTTTCCTTCTCTTAGCAGTTGAGGTTTTATGCTGACTGGGAAGCTGCAGAACTCCACACACAGCAGTAGCAAAGGGAACAAATTAAAGTATAAAAATTAGAAAGCACGTTTCAGGTTATAATACCCTGATCATACAGAGAATTTGAGAGTGGCTGTGTTAAAGAATGCCAATTAAGTGAGCAGGTATATAAAGTTATACTCCACTGCATCTTCTTAAGTGGAAACCTTTCTGAGATTGATGGAGGTCTTGCTATCAAGATCTCCTTTATTAGTATTAGGCTCAGTTTGTGTTTCTGTTGAATTGATCAGTTCTTACTGCAAACAGGTTAGAATTAATAGAAGCTTTATCTCAGCAAAAATTGAGCTGAAAGCCTCAAGATTTTGTAATGAATAATACTTCGTTACAAACACCACTGGAAAATATGAATTAATTAATTCAATAAATTGCGTGGACACCTACAAGCCTGGGCTTCTGAAAAGATATTACCTTTGCTATTGAATAGCTTCTGCTGCAGTAAATTAATTTGTAGTGATTTTGGGTAGGGAGATGGGGGAGGGGGAGGCTTCAGGTCTGTGGCTGAAGTGTTTAAGTTTCCAAGCATGATGTGAAGGTGCCTAACAGACTGCTGCTTGCATCAAAGTGGGTGTTTTCACAATCACAAAGGAATCTGAGATCAAAATCTGTTGTAGCACAACTACAGATAATATCAGTAAAGAAACAGAATAGCCACATTAAAAAATATAATAAAAAATTGGTACTCTCTTCTTTCTTTCCCCTCCCCTAAGAAAGGGGTGGGGAGAAGGGGATGTTATGTGCGTGTGGTATTTTTACAGATTCAGGACTGTGTGATTCCAGCTTCAATCCACATCCTGTTCCTTAGTAGGGAGGCTGGGAGCTGGCCTGGCTGTGGGTGCCCAGCCACAAGCTCTCCCCAGGGAGGCACTGCTGGCAGCAACTGACGTGGATGCTGGAACTCAGTATTGATTTGGAAATCCACTGCAGATAACTGTTTAGGGGACAATTGGATGCCATCATTGATGTGATATGCCCTATCTGTTTTGACAGATGTGAGATAATACATTTTCCCCATCTTGAACTCTGGGTTTTTGCTCTGCTGTGTGAGAGCATGCACGGAGCAGCTGGCAGCAGGCATTGATTTTAGCTGTGATAGGGCACAAGCACACTATTAATTTGTGGCAGCTTCTCTCACAAGTGCCTTTTGGATATTAATCTCCTGAGTAGCTGCTAAAAATGGTTAGCAGAGAGTATGGTCATTTTCACTGTTACAAAGTATCTGTTAACTGCATCTTTTTTTTTTTAAGCTGCTTTTATTCTTCCTTTTGTTGTGAACAAAGCAGTTTAGAAGGGTTTGATCTTGTCAACCTGCTATAATTTTTCAGTTGTCTTTAGATTTAAATTTGACTTTACAGCATACTACAGCTATAAAACTGGTTTCTGATTCTGCAAAACTTTAGCATATCCTCTTAAAATAAATTGCTGTGCTTCTTATCTCAGTGCTGTGATGTAGCTATATCTAATGTCTCTTTGGTCTGTTCTTTTTTTCTTTTTTTTTTTTTTGCTATTAAATATTAATAGACAATGTGTTTGGGGAGGTCTTTTTCCTGCATTGAATTCAATTTTGCATTAGCAGTGCTGGAGCTCTGTGGTGTGTGTGTGTCAGGAACCAGCACCTCTGCCCATTTTGATATGGGAAGGGGTCTGGCTCTGGTTTCTGCACATGAATCTGTTAAAAGCAGAAGGACCATTTTTTGTTTTATTTGCTGAGGGAAACATACTGCAAATCAAGTCTGGAAATAGGAGAATGGAGTTTGGGGAGGAGGAAAATTGTCAGGGTTGGGATAGCAAGGGCTTTCTGCTTGGGAGGCAGTGGCCCCACTGCTGAAAAGTGGTGACATCTCTCAATCCATCAGAGGGCAGAGCAGTAAGGTAAACAAGGGCAGAAACAGGGACATCTGGCTCCCATAAATTAATTGGCCATTTACACAGTGAGGGCTGTTTGCATGTTAAAGAAGGCTTTCCTGCTAACACTGTCATACGCTTTTCATTCTCCTGCTTCATCCGTGAATTAGGTTGGCTTGTTTTAGTCAGCTGGATTGAATTTATTTTACTTTGTCACTCTTGAAATGAAGAACTGGGCGGTCATGAATCATCTGACACTGACACTGTCTTTTGATCCTCTGGGGTCTTGCTTATATTTTCTCTTATAATAAGAAACCCAAGAAAAGGGAATGATGAGCCTGTCTGCACGAACATCAGTTCAGACTCCTCTTCCCCTGAGAAATCTTCCCCCCCACACGGTCACTAGTGCTGTTGAGTGTAATTGGTTGTGCCATGGACTGAAGAGGTTTGTTTCTTGCTAAGCATGTTCTGAGAAGTCCCAACATGTGAGAGCAGCCCAGGTTCCCTGAACTGAGGGTGGCAATGCCTCATGGGTTGCTAACTGGGCATGACGAGCTCTCAGGCCTGGGCTTCCCTCCTGTGCAATCAAGACGTCGCAGCTGACCGGGCTTTTGAACAACATGAGAACAGATGGAGGGGTGCAGAGATGCTGCTGTTGGGATGGACAGGGCTTTGGGCTGCATCCAATGGAAAGACTGAAGCAAACTCAATCCAGTGTAAGGAATAGATTTATGTTCCTGGGCCTGAGGCCAGGACATGCTGAATGCATCCCAGAAGTGTTGTACTACTTAGTTCACATGCCTTTTTCAGGGTTAAGAGAAGTTTGCCCTTCAGGGTTGCTCTCCTTGATTCATCCATTAAGTAGTCTTGCAGGGAGGGGGAAATAAAAAAAGGCTACTAACATGTTGTTTTAGCTTGAATGAAGTAACCCCTGCTGCCATATGTGGCACTGAGGATTGTCATCCAAATATTTGAGTGTCTTAAATAGTTGAGGCTTCCTCTCTTCTTTACTCTGAGATGAACAACATATGGTCTTGCTTTTCCAGGAGTGTAGCTGAACTGAGATGTGGGGGTGTCTTTTTGGTTGGGTGGTGTGGTTTTTTTCTGGCATCTGTCAGTGATGCCACGGGGTGGGTGACTGGCAGGGGACAGCCCATGCCCTGTGATGCTCCTCTGCTTCCCCATCGCATCAATTCCTGAGCACCAACAGCCACCTGCGTAACAGGAGCAGAGCTTTGCTGGAACTAGTGCATTGAGCTTTTCTGCAGATTTTTCTAGAACCTGTGGAAGTCCCCCCCAAATAGCTTTCTGTTGATAGGAGTTGCTGAAGATAAGGTCAGTGGGCACTAGTTAGCAATTGGTGGGGTTATGTTGGGTTATCTGTCCTACTGGAAATGAAACATAAACCAAATCTTGTTAGTGCAGTGGATGAACTGGTTATGCTTTTTGTGAATGGTAGTAAAGTATTTCTGAGGTTCTTAAGGAGAAGTTAATTGATTTTTATTGTTCCCAGCATAATTGCTGGAGACTGTTATCTAGGAGGGGGGGGAAAGAAAAAATAAAAAGGTATTTTAAACAGGGAAGGGAAACAATTTAAAACTGTTTGCTTTCATGTTTATTTTTGTGTTTTAATGATAATTATCCTTGGCTCCCCACAGTTATCTCCCACCCCACCACTATGCTGCACAGTTACATGTTTTCTACCACTGGTTTCCCTTGCTCTGCTCCTCCATGACTTCAGTCAGCCCATGGCAGATCAACCTTGGTGAGACCTCCTGGGAGATTCTCCAGCAGCAAAAAGCTTTGTCAGTCCAGGGAGCTCAAAACAATTTCACAAATTGCAGCAATGTAGGGGCAAAAGTTATTTTTTCACTCCTGAAGTACTAAGTTACTTATGGCTTTATAGGTTAAAGTAATGTCCTTGTGAGCCAGGTGCCTCTATCAAACTTATCTATGTATATAGGTTTGAGATATACCTTTAATTTGCTGCTCAGCAGATGTAGTTCAGGGGGTAAAAGAATCAGTCCTGCTATATGAAGAGAATAACTAAGTACATACTGGAGGAGAAGCAGCACTGCTAGCTTAGGAGGCAAGATGCTTGTTCTAGAACTGATGGGCTTGAGAATGTGTGTTTTGCTGCTGCTTTTTTCTTTTGAGACTATGTAATTTATTTCTTTTTCTTCTGCTTGGCAATCTCTGCCTCAATGTATCAGGATTTTTTTCTGCCAAACAGCCCCTCAACTGCATCATGGTTTGGCTGGGTGGATGGGACCCTCTGCAAATGTGTGGGTCTGTCTGGTAGATATGGGTTTCAGGATCAGGACCATCTGGAGTGCAATGAAAAGAAATTTGCTGTTGTATCTAACCAGGGAATCCAGCTTTTCTTGAAAAAACATGATGGGATTTTTTTTTTAGCCAATCTGTAAACCACTTGAGAGAATATGAAGTAAATATGTACAGTTGGATCAGGCAGGCTTTGTAGTAAAGAGGGAATTTATTAGAAAGTATTCAGAGAATAATAAACATCACTGAGAATTCCTGGGTTGCTGCCCATGGATTTAAGAGTTCATGCTTTAGCTGGATAAGTTTCTCTGCCTTAGTTTCCCCTTTGGGATGGAATGTCATCTCCAATGATCTTTCCCTGCTCTTATCTTGAAATTGGAAAATGCTATAACCAAAAAGATATGTTAATTGTTCCTGTAAGCCTTCCATCATACATTGCTCCTTGGGCTTGTTTGACTCGTGTTGAAGGTTTTGTTGGTTGCTAAGTGGCTGTTACTGTCAGGGTGAAGATTTAGGGAGATCCCTGCAGGGCCTGGGGTCTTGATGAGTTGTCATCTCACACAGTAGCTTATTTGCCTTCTGTTTGGATGTGCTTCCCTGAGCTGTAACTCCCCATGAATGCTTCTAAGCACCTCCAGCCCTGAGAACAGAGTATTTTCAACATGACTATGTAAAAATGAATGAGTTTCAAAACAAGTGTGCAGTGTTAGAATGCCATCCAAGCACAAGCTTTTTTGAGATAAGATTTTGAAGAAATCATGTTGTTTATTCATGCTAATACACGACCCAACACAGCTGAAGAGGAGGTTGTAGTTTCCTGTGCAGTGACAGCTTGAGGTATGGGGACCTGCTTAGAAAAGTAAGAGCTGTCTCAGAGCACTTGAAGAGGTGAGACTTAGTGAGAGCATTCTTGGTTTGCTTTTTTGTTTTTGAAGGAAAAGCTAAAATGAGATGGAAGCTCTTCACCCCACTTCCCACTTGAGCAGAAAAGTCTACCAATGTCTGAGCCCACCAGACTCCTCACTGCCTTTGATTTCCCCAGGCAGAGGTGATGTGATGGCTTTTGCTAGAGAGGGGAAATAAGAGAAGTTGGTGATGAGTTCTCTTCATTTCACCTAGTTCAGGTAAAGTTCTCCACAGTGTCCAACCCAGAAACACATGATAGGACTCCAGGTACCTTTCAGTAAGGCCTGCATCTCCCCTGCCTCCATCTCCAGCCACAGGAAAAAAATGCCTTAAAAACTCCTGCATTTCCAAGGTTACTTGTTTTGCTGAAGCCTTTTGCTGGCCAGGCCACCATGATGGTAAACGGAGCAGCTTGTGATTTGGGGAGTGGTGTTGAAAGAAGCCTTCCTCTTGTTCCCTTCTCGAGGGGGTCTAGGTCAAACCCTCTTATCTCTGTTCCTGTGGATTATCAGGGACTTGTTTGTGTGCTCCCAAGCCCTGTCTCTTGGGCTTCAACTGCTTTTCTTAAAATGCAGCAGGCTTTTGGAAGCTGCAAGGCATCGATGGCAAAGCACAGGAGCTGTATTTGGGTTTTGATATTAAAGATACAAGTGTAAGGTTTTGGGGGGTTTTTTGCGTTTGGGATATTTCTGAAGCTTGGTGCAGTGAAGAGTTTTCATTTCTGCTTCTGAAAGTTACCTACAGAAGGAACAATGTAGGTCTTTGTGTGGCTACATATTAATTCCTCTAGTGTATTTCTACTTGTATTTCATCAATAAAAGGAACATATCCTAATAAATGTTTTTCTAATGGCATTCAATAGTTCTTATGAACAAGCTGAAATATATCCGTCAATTTTAAGCAGATTCTTTGTTAGTCAGGATTGGCTTGAATAAGTGAATCTCTGTCCAGCACTGTAAAATGTAACAGGAGTTTTGTATAAGTAGTCTGGGGCTATTTTTCAGTTCATTGTGGATGTTTTCTCTAGTACTTCTAATTTAAATAATCAAATTGTTACTGCTTGCATTTCCTAAGTAGAGAAACAGTTTTGATGGATGGCATGCTTTGATAGGGAGAGATAAAGTAGAAAATGTTACTTGAATGATGTAGTTAGATGCAGTTTGTAGATATTCTTTATAATTTCGAATTTGATAGAAGCCTTTCTAGGTTTATAGTGCATTCCTGTAGTCTCATTTCCCATTATCTTGTTGCAGTATAAGGACTATAATTTATTAAATGAAGAGCTGGACTTAAATTTATTGTGGGTAACTCTCTTTAAATCTACTTTAACGTACAGATGGGCTGTAACACTTTTAAGTGACTGGTGGACAGGACAACCTATTTTTGTTGCTCCTTGATAGTGAAGAATTTTTCCCTAGGGATGTTGTACTGCACAACTGACCTATTGCATTAAATAAATTCTCTGCTTTCCTTTGGAGTAAACAAACTAGTCTATTCCCAGGGCAATTATGAATGTGTGCCCCTTCCCCTTCCTGATTCATACCACATTGATACAAAGTCTGTAAATAAACAGCAGAATTTTTACCTAAATGTTTTGCATGGGAATGATGTGTGTTCGGCTGGCTGAGGGTTTTGTGATCCTTCTGAACTATTGTAACTGTGCCTGAGAATTGCCTGGACACCAACCTCATGCAAAAGGCTTGGAGGTCAGCGTTGCAGGCACCAGGGGCTGGAGAGACAGTTGCAGCCTTATAGAGAAATAAAGCAGCAACCATGGCATGATGTCTTTGAACTTCAAGGAGACAAGGACTGTACCACGTCGTGCTCTTGAGTGATCACCAGCAGGTAGCTGAGGACAAAACCACCACACAGCTCCATCTTGACCCCAGTGCTGAGCTGCCTGTTGTTCCATGGCAGCTTGGGAGTGGGCAAACACAGAGTGGTATTTACTCTGCAGATGAGACAATAAAAGCAGCTCTAATGCTAATTCTCAGCCCTGTTCCAGATTTCCTTTCTAGATTTTACAAACTGCTATTTGTGGGAGAGCCCAGTTTATCTTGCTATCATCTGAGGGCTTGACATGAGCACAGATGTTGTCGACAAAGTCCCAAAGAATTGGCACCAGATCTGCTGCTTTGTCTCTTTGTTGTGCTTCTTTTCCCCTAATGAGGAGACACACTCAGGGGTTGAGAGGAACAGTCTGGCCTTCTGTCTTCAGCACACCTGACACATCTGCTGGCTTCTGTCTTTTTGAATGATTTTCCCCAAACATGATTTTGCTCTCATCTCTGGGGTTATTCTTTGCTTTAATTCCCTTTGACTTCCCACCTTCTGATAAGCATTTGAAACAAAGGATTATGCAATAGACATATGAACAACCTCAGCCCTGTTCCCAACATGTTTTAATGAACAACAGAAAATGAGAAGGAAGTAATGCTACTGCCAAACCCTAATGTATGACATAAGTTCCAGAAAACATCCCAAACTCATAGATGTAGTCTGAGTCCTAGTGCTCAGGCTGAGGGTTTTATGGGGAATTCTACATCTACAACAATGTTAATGAATGTTGTCAAACAGTGGTCTGAAATCACCAAGAAATTGTCCTTGTTTTGCTTCAGATTATGACAAACTTAGACCTGAGGTTGGGTATAGTTACCTTTAATGCCCCTATTGAGCCTTGCCTCCAGTCACAGGGGCTATATAGGAAAAACTCTGGAAAGTAAATTATTAGTTCCTTGGTTTTGATTGCAAAACTCCACCCTGTTTTCTTAGTTTCAGGTCTTGCTTATACTGTGTAGTAATTACACTTTATAACAACTTTATAATATACAAAGCTGACTTGGCATAAGTACTTTGCTTATGAAAGGAATACTTTAGCATGCAAGTATTGGTGTTCCTGAGACTCGGGGATATTAGTTTTTCCAAAGCATGCAGTGATTTCTATCGCTTGAAATTTTAAATGTACATACAGAAAGAAAACCTTTCCTAAATGTATTCCTGTGTCTGTTCTGTGAAATGGGAGCCCTGTTCCTTATTACCAAAAGGAATAACCTGAAAATATTTTTGTGTGCAGATACCCCTAATAGCTGGGTTTTTTGGAACCTAAATGTCAGGGCAATCTTCCACAAAGCATTATGGTTATGAAGTTGAAGATCACAGAAGAAGCAATGTTGCATTTTAGCTCATGGATTATTGCTGTGGCTAAGTCTGAAGCTTTCAGTGAAATGCAACAGTAGATGCCTCATCAGCCTTAGTATTGCAGAGTGCCTTATTAGCTGCTTTTAGTGTGGAGTTTTTGTAGTTGAAAAGCAGGTTTTGATTCTGAAACAGGTACTGATGTCCTGTCCCATGTAAGCTAGAAGAAATCCCATCAGACACTCACTAAACTGCATCTAAGGTTTCTTGACTTTCCCCAGTGCTCAGGTCAGCTGCACTGTCTGGTTTCATTGGCAGAAATTTAGAATATCAGGTGGCCTTTCAGTGACAACCAGCTGTTGGTCCAGGCTGTGTGCTTTTTACTGTGTTTATCTGTTTTCCGTATCAAAACCTGGTATAATGTTTTAGTTCTTCAGGGTTTTTTTTGTGAGAATGAATATTAAAAGGACATGGAGTAATTTCCTGTGATTACTTGCAAAATTAATTATTTATTGTTTTTACAGAAAAAACATTACAGTTTGAAAGAAATGTGTCCCCTGTCCAGGGGTAGCTGGGTCTTCCTCAGTTACAAGTTCAGCCTCAAGCTTTTGTGTGATTACTGAAAGCAGCTAATAGGACTTCTGAGGAGCAAATTAACTCCATCCCTCATGTCTGTATCCTTTCATTATTAGCAGCAGTATTTAATTAAGAATCACAGAGCCTGAGATACTAACCCAAACTAGAGGAAGGTACGTCTTGTCCTGAACAAATGAGTGTTTAAACAAATTAAAAACACTTCTAACAGGCATAGGCACAGAAAGAAATTACTTGCCAAAGGCTACAGCATTGTTAACATTGAGCAAGTTGTTGCTGAAGGGCAGCATTGAGTAAATCCAGGCCTCCTGGGGCACGGTCAGGTCTTCTGCCCCATGGGTCAGGCTCTTCTGAACTTTCTTCTTTATCCTAACTCACTTTGGCACTCCTGCTAGGAGCCATTGTAAAGGTTTTCTGTTTACTGCCCGTTTCTAATGGCTTCTAGGCATGTGCTTCTAATTTACTCTCATCTCCTTCATGGTTGCTGTCCATCTCTCTCCTGAGGATGCCCTAGAGAGCATCTCTGGGTGCATCTAAGTTTTGGGGAGCTGGGGTTGTTGACAACACAGGTGTCTGTCAGCTGAAGGAGCTACTTTTGTTGAGTCATTGCTCCTTGTGTCAGACCCTTCTTGTTAACTTCCTTTTCTTTTCTTTGGAGTTCTGATTTTACTGACTTTGTCTTCATTTATGTTGTTTTAAGCTGATAACTATGCCCTGTTGAGTCATTTGTACAGGAATTGATTAATTTGACTACTGGAGTGGTGCATGGACAAAATGTGTGCATGTTTCTGTGTTTTGATCTATATAGAGTCAACTGAAAAATAAGATCCTAAATGCCAGCAGATTTATCTAATCAGATTTTTTTATCATATGTGGCTGTAGCTAAAATGGGGCCCTTTGAAACACATGCCATTTCTTGGATTATGGTAATTGTAGAGCAGAAAAAAACTTGAGCTAGTGGAAAAATAAATTCGTACTTGACAATTTACATACTGACATCCAGAAACAATAAGATGTACTTGATGTGCAAATAAACAGATTCTCCTCTCTGATGAATTCAAGTGGCGTAGGTCCAAGTGTGATGATTCTCCAAGCAGGACATTTTCAGGAAAAAGCATGGGTTTGCTATTTGTTTTCTTTTTCATCCAAAGGGAATGTACAATTTGGGGAATTACAAGGGTCTTGCTAGAAACTGTGCCAATAAATGGACCTTGTTGATGTTGTCTTTGGCAGTCAACCAGGGGAATAATTCTGAATTAGTTTTTGAAGGTCATGTTTCTAAGAAGTCATAGCACACCAAGCTTAGGGTTTAAATGACCCAGTAAGGCAGGACATAAAGGCCATCATGTATCTTCAGCTATGCCTGTTTTAGCATGCTAATCTCACTCTGTGTCGAGCTCTGCTAACTGTGCCCAAGCACCTGCATGAGCAAGATAGTACTTGCATGGGCTGACGGAAAAGGCTGCAGAAGTTCTTGACACAACAACATTAAAAAAGAAAGGGTTAGTGTGCATGATACTGTTGGAAGACTGCTGGGGGACCCTAATCGTAGGATTTTGTGACTTGAATGTCTTTGATAAGATATTCTGTTTTAAAGAAGAAATGGTCTGCTTGAAGAATTAATCAACAGGAAACACTGGTTAATGTAAATACAGTGTTTACTTTTTCTTTGCCCATGTAACTCATGGGCACAAAGCCACACTGGAAATGCTCTGCTCCTGACTGTCTGGTGAGAGGAGGGGAGCTGGGCCAGCAGCCTTGGCTGCTCAGCAGCAGCAGGGTATCCTGAGGTACAGGGATGGATGCCTCCTTTTTATCCCTCAGGATGCTCCAAGTCTAGTCCTGCCAATGCTAAAGGAGAGTGAGGAGAAGGATACTGTGGCTGGGAAGGAGCCCTGTAGTGGGCTTTTGGGGCTCATTAGTAAGAGCTTCTGGCTGGGAGATCACCCAAGCCTTAACCTCTCCATCACTGGAGGTCAGTGGAGATTATTTGCTTCTTCTCACTTCTATGTAAGGGAAGGAAGGAATAATGCAGTCTGTAGCTTTGAATTCAATGTGTGAAGAATTGAGTTACCATCTTGGTCAGCCAAGTCAGTTGGTAAGGTTTTCAGTTCACTACCACCTCACATCCCAAACAGATCTGCATTATGCAGTATATTGCAAAGCTGATGGGAAATCACTGCAGTGTTTCTCTTGCAATTTACATGTGTGACTTAATAGATATGTATATATATAATGGCTGCAAATGAGTTGCTTTCTTATATGTATTTAATACATGGATATTGTAATGAACACCTTTCCAGAAACTAAAAACTTTATTGCCTTTTTGCTTCTTATTCATCTGCCAAAGGTGGAGTGCAGGTGCATGTAGGGCAGCACTGGCCACAGCCCCAGCTTCGTGCTGCTCTCTATCATGCAAGGAAACTTGGTATCTCCCTGAACGTTGCTGCAGCTGCTGGTGCTCTGTGTGCAAACTGGGTCTGGGGATCTGCTTGCGTGATTGCAGTCCATGTTTCGTGTTTGGGATGATTGTAAATTCTGTAATATGACAAATATTTGAAAACAAAACACCCTCTTCCATGGAATATTGTGCTGCTTAAATGTTGAAGTCATTTTGATTTACTACATAACAAAGTTATACGTGGCTTTGAAATACTATGTGTAGATTACCAAGAGGTCCTTCCAAACGTGGAGTTTTTTTTTCATTCTTACCACAAAGTATCACGACTGCGGAATGGCTTGTATTTGGTCTGTGGTTTTGCAAATAGACTCTGAGACTGGAGTATAAAAGACAACAACGACGAAAACCTCAGAACTTCGAAACATAACCCTAGCTCTATTTTAGGATCCAGAGCTACAAAGGAGCTGGAAGAAGCGGGAGCCAAGGTCTGCTCTTGGTTACCCTACTGAAGTAGGGAGTTATTTCAAGCTGTTGTCCAACCAGTGCTTCTTGCAGCGGCAATCCAGCAGAAGTCGCATCTGCTGCTCTGCGTGGTGAAATGGGGTGGGAACTGACTTTGTTACCAAAAAAAAAGTGGAAGTAGTTCTTCTGAGCCTGGGCCAGGTCCTGACTGGGCACTGCCACCCAAATAAGTGCTTCTCAACTTGCATACTTGAGTAGTTGCAGCAGCTCTCTTGCTGCATGCAGTAACCAAGGCTGTATATAGCCAGCTGCTTGTTTCTTAGATAAAAATCTGAAAACCTCTACCCTGCTGCTGTGATAAGAGGGGAAAGGAATGCATTTGAAAGAGAAAGAGAGCAGTAGGTGAGGGGGGG
>NW_009951919.1:1027762-1028830 GCF_000747805.2 Chaetura pelagica
GGGAGGGGGGCTTGTTAAGGTGAACACTTTGTCTAGTCCTGGATGCTTATGGATTTAACTGCTCAGTGCTTGGGTGGTGCTCAGCTCTGACAGAGGTTCTTGCACCTAATTTACCTAGAGGAAATCAGCTGAGAGAAGTAGCATCTCATTTGCAGCTTGCATTAACCTAGATTTTCTGTTGGGTTGAAAAAAAACATGAGGAAGCCCACAGCAATCTGCCCTAGGCTATGTGGTGAATCGATGGCTTATTTTAGTTATAAAATGATCACAAGCCCTTCTAGGTTGTGGTTCTGGTAGTCATTGCTAGGCCTGTATTTACTTTATTAAAATACACAGATGTCCTCACCTTAATAAGCCAATAATTCCCATATTGTTTGGAAATGCAGAAAGATGAATCCAGCTGAATCTCGATGTTGTTGGAGTATTGCATTTATAATTACTAAATCTGATCTCCTTAAAGCATAATGTGTTCACATTTGACCTGGTATGTGAAATATTGCCTGGACTGTGAAACCCAAAGAGCCAGGCAATGAACTGTTTTTTACTTGCTGTGCCTAAAGCAAGTTTATCTCAGAAATACCAGCTGAATGCAGAGCTGACTCTTGCATGGGCAATTTTTTAATTGCTGAAAGCTTAGTGTTGGCACTGGGGTATCCTGTGTGAAGAGGCACTTTTTGTGGTTTTCCTTTTGGAAATGCTCCCACGTTGCCTGAAGGCACAGACATGGTGCTGTCTAGATGAGCCAGTCCAACTCATGGAGCAGGAGGCTGTGCCACAGTGCTGCCAGTTTTCTTACTGCAGGTCTGGAGAGCAGCCCAAAGACCCAAGATGTACAAATACCGTTGTTTAGCCTTACATGGCAAGCAAAGATGTCTGGTCTGTCTGGATCTTACAGGGAAAAGGAGCTTTGCCAAGTGAAGCTGTGAATCTGCCCAGTGGCTGGACCGAGCTCCTGGCTCACCAAAGGGTGCTGTCAGGGATGGGAAGCACATCTCAAAAGCAAAGTCCAGAATGGGGTGATTGAGTAGAAGGGGGGGGGGGGGGGAAAAAAAAACAAGTTTTGGGGGT